>NW_020290252.1:519257-896701 GCF_003144295.1 Acaromyces ingoldii | reverse complement strand
AACCCTAACCCTAACCCTAACCCTAACCCTAACCCTAACCCTAACCCTAACCCTAACCCTAACCCTAACCCTAACCCTAACCCTAACCCTAACCCCCTCATCACGGTGAGCTGAGAATTATTTGGGCTTTTTACTGCACATGGTTATATTTTGGCCATGCACTGCGCACGAGAGGAGCAGGGGCCAGCAGTCTTTGGTGATGTGATGCGCAGAGAAGCGAACATGCTTGAGAATTGAACCGCGCCTTGATCGCGAACTTTCTCAATTGTTCCAATGGACTTGGCAATGCTATGACCGTACAAGAGCGGCGGGATTTTGGAACCGTGCATCGCAGATGACTGTACAACCAATGATGGAGAGCCAATCGCACAAGAGCTCAAAAGGAAGACGAAGATAGTATAAGCTATTGTATGAAGACCGCGAAGCTTGATTTCTAGACTTGGTGACTCCGACTTCTGTAAAAGTAGACTTAGTGATGATTTTCTTGTCGCAAACCAATATTTGCGGAAGACGTTCGAATTGCGCATTCTTCCCTGTGTGCAATGGTCTTCGAGGACCCAGCACAAATGTTCCGGGCTCGTCCGGAAGAAGCAAACGTGATGCAAGAGACGGAGCATGATGACAGGCACGTGTTCGAAAGTGCCCAGGTACGACGGTCTAGGATACGCGCATGGGTCCCGCTCTAGCCTAGAGGAAGCCAGAGACACTTGCAAGTTGGCACGCAGAATTGTCCCACTTGCAGGACCGACGACTCTGTCCACAAGCTCGGCCACGGCTGCATCGGGCACGTTGGCGCTGAAACGTAATTTGCCGTTGGCGTCTATGAAGGCCGCAAACCAAAATTCAGGTTGAGTGGCGGAACAGGTGAGTGAGGCAATCGTCTCGGATACCCGATCGCCCTGTAGAACCGCTGCGAGATCGGCACAAGGCCAGTGGGGACTGTCCCTCGACCAGGCTGCGGCTCGGCCTTGCTTCTGGAGTACGATGGCGCTACGCCCGCCCACAGCCAGAGAGGCGCGAAAGAAGGTCTGCCCGTCGGCTGCCAATTGCTTTACGGTCTTCTCAAAGTCACGCGCCGGTGGAAACACATTTGTCCACATGATGTTGCTCCCACGGTTGAATATCATAACCGCTTGACCCTGATCGCCAAACGAAAAGTCAACAATGCCTTCGATGCCTCCTAGCTGGCCCGGCTGGCTCGCTGCCGCATTGACCTGCTGTGTAAAGGCCTCTCTGTCTCGGGTGTCTAGGGCTGCCAGGTTCCAGGCCGCATTCTTGCCCCACCGCGCAAACCAAGCACCCCTTGGCCCTAACGCAACGACTGCAAGGGTGCCCAGGTCAATTTCACGAGCATCAAATTTGGCTTTTAGGTCAGGTGGTAAGACACGAGGTGAGGACGTCCAAATTTCGTCGTGGGTAAAGATGGCAAATGCGTCTGTAATGCCGGCACAGCAGAGAGACGTGAGCGCATCGGCTAGCACAGTCTCCTCGCTGTTTGCTCACCGGGCTCGCTCTGACCAAAAGCGACCTGGAATGTGGGACCAGCAGCGCAGGCCTCTTCGGCTCGAAGGCGTCCCTTGCTAAATTTATCCCAGGACTGCGTTTGCATCTGGAGATTTGCAGAAAGCTGGGCGTTGTTCAAAGCCGCATTCATTGCATTATTAACAAGATAGAAAGACATATTGACGGGTGTTGGCTTGGAGGTGGTAATGACGATCGGTAACTATTCGAGAGAGATGGTGGGTGTGGTGGTGTCAAGAGGTAAGATGTGTCTACCTGAAATTTTAGAATAAAGGCCCGTTCCGACAGGTGGCGTGAGAACGAAATGCGGGGTCGCCACTACGTGCAAAGAGATAAGCAAGCAGCACTCAGCGCCGGGACGATCGTGCCGCCACATCATATTCTCACTTGCCAATTTTTCGTGGCGTACGAATGTCGTCTGCTCCTTTTTTTCCTGTGACGTCCTCATAGGCTCGCTCAAAAGGTACCGATACTTAGTCGATCACTCGAGTAAATCAGGGTGCCATGTGCCGATCAATCGACTGATTAGCGATCACCTGGTCGACCAAGTGCCTCGCCCGTGGGATCAATGAGTAGGCTGAGCTGATTGCCTCAGTGCGTGTGCGGCTTGCGCAGCTTCAGGTCTATAGACAAATTGCAGGGAGTAAAGGAATCGTTGTCTCGGTGAATGGCCTACGGATCCAGCTTGTCGACGACATCGCTGCTCTCGGCCAGCGCAGAGCGACGGCGGTAAAGCGGTCCGTAGCGGTAGAAGAAAAAGGGGATGGGAACCATCGCAAGCGAGACAAGCGCGAGCAGCGTGCTGGCCCACTGGGGATGCATGGCCTTGTACATCTGCTCGACGTACAGGGGCACAGCGGCGCCGCACAGCGACCGGGCCAGCGTCTTGGCCGCCAGGGCCGAGGCGGCGACAGAGGGGTAGCAATCGACGATCTGAAAGCGAAACAAACAAGGAATCAGCGGTGGACGTCATCTGTAGTCGCTTCATAGCTCACATAGCTATTGGCCGAGATGTAGATGGCCACGAAGCTGAAGCCTAATGGAATGCCAGCAACGAGCGGTCCGCTCCAGTGCACGCTCTTGAGCGAGGTCCAAGCAAAGATGAACAGCGACACGGGCAGCAGTACGCTCCCGACAAACATGAGCGGCAGCCGGTCCTCGGGCAGCGCCGATCCGCGCGCGTTCCTCCGCCGGTGGTACATGCGCTCCTGCACGAACCAGACATAGAGCATAGCCAGACAGATGCCGACGAGGAGCGAGAGGAAGGTGAGCCCAGTCTCACCCGCGTTGAAGCCGTGCAAACCCTGAAAGACAATCGGAAAGGCAAAAAAGGTGAGATAGAGGAGGCTGTAGACGAGCGAGAGGTAGGCGGAGAAGAAGATGAGGATGGGCTCGGTGAAGAGCATCTGGAAGGGCCGGGTCAGCGAGGAGGTGACCATCTGGCCCAGGCTCGGCCGAGGGCCGCTCGTGAAGCGCTGATCGCCCGTCTGTTTTCGCAGTTTAGCGGCACGCTTGGCCAGGATCGTCGATGCCAAGGTCTCGCGCGTGAACAGGGTCATGGCAAACGCCACGCCGCAAAGCGCAAAGAGAGTCTGGAATGCAGATGAGCACAAGCCGACCACATAGGGCTGATGCAGACTCACCCAGTATATGACGCGCCATCCATCGTCCTCGCCCACGCCGACGGCAATCCAGCCACCGACCACGGGACCCAGGACGGGTCCAACGAAAATGAGCGCGGAAAAGATGGCCAGCGGCAGGCCTTTCTCGTGGGGCGCCCAGATGTCGCTGAGCGTACCGCCGACGTTGGTCATGGGCGCGCTGGCGGCAATGCCGGCGATTGTGCGGGCGGCCAGCAGGGTCGCCAGATTGTCGGCCAAGGCGCAGGGGAGCGTAAAGAGAAAATAGAGCAGAGTCGCAATGCAGTAGACCGGCCAGCGCCCGATGAGCTCGGAAAGCGGGGCGAAGACCATCGGGCCCACGCCGAAGCCGACGACAAACAGCGTGATGCTCAGATTGATGGCGACACTGCCCACATGGAGTGAGTCGGCGGCTCCAGGAAGGTCGCCGGTGGGCATTGAGGAGCCAAAGGCCACGGCGAAGCAAAGGAAGCCTGAAAAAGCCGTGATGAGCCACTTGTGCATCGTGGACAGGTTCCGCGGGTCGTCTCTGTCGTGGGCTGCAAACGTGACCAAGAAGGGGTTTTCTTGCGCATGTTCTACCCGCTTCTCGTCGGCGTCGGCTCTGTCCTGCTCATGGACAGGCTCCGTGTGTCCATTGTCAGTGCTAGAACGACCGTCGATCGCGGCGGTGTGTAGATGGTCAGCCATGGGTGTGTCGTGTATGGGGACTCGTGTTGCTCGGCCCAGCTCTTATATAGACTGCAACCAAGTGCGCCACAGAGTGCCCTTTTTGACACTCTTCCCATCTCCTAATGTGTTCACACGTCTTCATGACGCTCACACGTCCATCTCATAGCGACGTTCACGTAAAGTCAGAACGGGCCATGGCACTTCGGCCGATGGCCCCCGATATGAAAGCCTCTGCTAGAGAAGCAGAGGGGCAACTGTCCGCGGCATGCGCGCGGGCACAGGAATGACGGTTTAGCCGGTCTGTCATCAGGTGACGCGAGCCAAGTTGCGTAGAAAGCTGCGGCACGTGGCCAGATGCGCAGTTCGACTTTTGACATCGTCGACTTTCTGCCCGCAAAAGACGTTCAGATTGCTTGTGGCGCCCGGAAGCTTGCGCGAGGGTGCGCCAGGCCCTTTGCACTCAGCAGACGCTTGTTTTCGCTTGGTGAGCAAATTGCATAGCAACAACGAAGGCCCGTGGCAATCTGAAATCCCATGGCGGTTTTGCTCGTCTTAGCATCGTGATAGATAACAAAACGTTGCGAAAGATGGCTCGGCCACTCAGCTTGACAAACAATTGAATCATAAACTCGTCAGCATGGGCCGGCGTGCGTGCCTGTGAGTGCGATATGTTGCTGCTCTCCGGCGGCCAAGACGATGTCAGAGTATCTGCTTCAGGCCGCGCGCTTTGATCAACTCTGCATTGCTTCCCAACCGCACTAGCGCTCTCCCTTTGCCACATGAGTCGTGCGCGCCGCTCCTTGTCTCGGAGGACCGAGCCACTCCGGTCATTATAGACAACAATGCCCACTTCGGTGTAGCGAAGGACTGCATTAAATTGCGGCGGCAGTGCGAACGTACTGCATAGCGCATGGGGATCACGGAGGCTAGGCCGCACAAGTTTTGGGGTGCTGTCGTTTGGGCACAGTACGAAAGATTGCAGTCTTGTCGAGCGAGCAGATGGCTTGTCTTGCGACCAGAGGCCGGCAACGAGAATCAATCTAGCAAGAGCTGGGAAAGTTTGGTAGGCTTGGCAGGAAGAGCAGCAGTGGCGATGCAAGATAGGACGCGGAAGATTTTCCAATCTGTTCTAGATGCGGTTCGCTTGCAGCGGAAGAAACTACGCGCCCCGCTTGTGCGACGGGTCTGAGACGGCCCTGAGACGGCCCCGAGACGGGTCGCCAAGATCTGCATAAAAAGCTGTTGCGACCAGCTTTCCTCCCAGCTTCCTCGACCAACAAGAAAGATGCTGCTACCAGTCCTTGCCCTCGGCGCCCTCCTCTTTGTGCACGCTGCCGCTGCGCCGCTGCTTGCGGCACGGCAAGACGGATGCAAGGACTACGTCCTGATTGAAGCGAGGGGCACCTTCGAGCCCCAGGGCCCTTCGATCGGCTTCCGCAACATGATTGAACGCACGTTGAGCTCGGTGCCCCGCGGTGGACACCACGTCGTCGTCTACCCCGCCGCACCCGACGCCACGCAGCTGACAACGCTCATCGGTCGGCAGGACATCACCGACTACATCAACAACGGAACAAAGGGGTGCCCCACGCAAAAGTACGCCCTGCTGGGCTACTCGCAGGGTGCTACCGTTGTCAACGAGGCTACGCAGGTCTTTTTCAACCAGTCATCGATCCAGGCTCGCCAGACAAAGGCAGTGCTCCTCATCGGCAATCCCTACCACCTCCCCAACAAGGACGGCAACGTCGACGAGGACGGAGGAAACCGAACGTCCAACTACACCGGTGCGTTGGTGGGAACGCTGAATGCGACCATCGCTCCGTCGTACTACGACACCGGCAAGGTGCGCGACATCTGCCACACCACAGACCTCGTCTGCACCGGCATCAGCCTCGACTCCCTCTTCAGCAGCAGCCACCTCTCATACGGCTTTACGCAGAGCGTGCAGGACCTGGGCGTCGACTTTCTCACGCAGCAGCTCTAAGTCCGTTAGGAGACTGTGCGGGGAGAACAGAGGGTACTAAGCTCACGACGATGGGGCCTGCGACCCTTATTGTGGATCTATGTCGGCCATTGCTTGAGCCAACGGCGACCTAGACGTACGACAAGCGCTTGGGTGCTGATGGTGGCAGAAGTGGCGTGCTGCAATGGTCTGCCCCGACGAAAAGAAGGCTATTTTGTAATTTGCTAAGGAGGTAAAGGCAATGAAAGCGAAGATGCACTGTATATACGATCAAGATGTTCGGCTATCCCGGCGTTGAGAGGGTCAGGCATAACATTTCGTCAAAGGTCGACAGGCTGGGATCTGCATTTTCAAAGTCCCGAGTCCAGCGACTCGATCTCCGCGCTGAACGAAAAGTTGTTCTGCTTGCGGATGGTGTCCAAGACTTGCATGGCAAACACGCTCTCTGCGTGGTCCATCGTGGGGCTCTCGACGGCACCTTCGGCAATCCGTAGTGCGCACTCGTCTGCCTCGTATCGCATTCCCCAGCCAAGGATCTTGGGTTCCACCCTTTTCGGTGGTTGGTCCTTGAGGTGCAGCGTGTAGGCCAAAGGCTTGCTCGTGTGCTTGCCGTGGATGGTCAGGTCGCCCTTTGTGCCTTGGATGATGGTGTGGTAGCCGGGCCTGTGAAGATCGACACGCAAAGAAGCGCTGAGCACGGCAGTTGCCTTGATCTTGTCGAATTGCAGAATGGCCGTTGTGGTCTCGTCCACCGTGCCGGTCTTATCCATGAGCAGGGACGAAGAGATCCGCGGAGCAGCACGTTTGTTCTCGGGACTGTCCCAGAGCAAGGCCGAGATCCAGGTGAGAGAGTAGATGCCCAGGTCCAGCAGGCAGCCTCCCCCTAGAGCGGCGTCGTACAGCCTATGATCGTGGGGGAAGGCTTCTCCAAAGTCAGAATTGACCCGGACAAGGTCGCCAAGGATCTTCTTGTCGTGCACCAACGTCCTGACCTCTTGAAGCAGGGGGAAAAACTTGGTCCATCGCGCTTCCATGAAAAAGAGCTTCTTTTCCCTCGCAATTTTGACAAGCTCTTCCGTCTGCGCGGCGTTGATCGTCAATGGCTTCTCGCAAAGGACGTGTTTGCCCGCTACGAGGCACGCCTTGGCCTGTCCGAAGTGGTGAGATTGGGGCGAAGCAACGTAGACGATGTCGACCTGATCATCGCTGAGCAAGCTTGCATAATCGCCGTAGCACTGCGAGCCTCATGACACGTCAGTTTTGGCTCGAGCGGGCACGGGCAAGGCGACTGACCTTGATGTCCCTTTGAAGACCCTCGCGACCCTCGAACACCTCTTTGACAAAGACTTCCGCTTTGGCCATTGTTCTGCTGCCAACGGCAACGACCTTGTGGTTTGCACGCACGTCTGCATCCTCGGGAAGAAGCAGATCGCCGACAAAGCACTTGGCAATGCCACCGGGCGCGAGGATGCCCCAACGCAGAGGTTTCTCCAGTGCCTTGCTCATCTCGCGGTCTTGGTCATGGATGTCGGTCGGTGGAAGGCCCGAGACTGGGTTCCTCCATTTATTAGAATGCCGCCACGCCTCCACGTTACCAAAAAACCTAATAGTCCAGTAGAAGATTGTGTTATTCAGAATGTAAGGTGGCTCCCCCCACTCCTACGTACTCAAATACCCCACGCTGCAAGCGCGCCCACGCTGATGGACCGACCGGACCGGGAGAGGACTAGGGGAAGGGGAAGGAAGCATCGAAGGAAGAACATCAGTGTTTACTCCGCTCTCTTCTCTTCTACGTCGATAGACACCACCTCCTCCACGAGACTCGCCCAACAACGATGCTCAACGTCGTATGCGCAGGTCTGGGCCGGATTGGGGCCCAGCATGCCTTCAACATCGCCCATCGCACCCCAAATGCCAAGCTGCTTGCCGTGTTCGATCCGGACGAGTCGAAACAGAAGTGGGCGCAAGACAATCTACCAAAAGATGTCGTCTTTACAACGTCCTACACGGAGCTGTTGGCCATCAAGGGCGCTCAGCTCGTCTGGATCGCCACGCCAACGCCTTTCCATGCCGAGCAGATGATCGCCGCCATGGACTGCGACCTCAACGTCTTTTGCGAAAAGCCGATTTCCCTCGACATCGACAAGGCACAGGCCGTCGTAGACCATTGGCGGACCCAAAAGCCTCACCTCTATGTCACCATCGGCTTCATCAGAAGGTTCGACAGCAGATACCAGCTCGCCGCCGAGCAGCTGAAGAAGGGAGCCATCGGACGGCCATTGGTCCTGCAAACGCAGTCGTGTGACCCACGAGACCACACTGGACACTTTGTTAATCAGTACGCCCCCGTCAGCGGCGGGATTTTTGTCGATTGTGCCATTCACGACATCGACTTGACCCTCTGGCTCTTTGGCGACCATGCACAGAGAGTTAAAAAGGTCTTTGCGACAGGCTCGTCGACAGTGTTGCCAAAGCTGAAAGAGTATGGCGATTGCGACAATGTCATTGGCGTGGTCGAATTCGAGTAGGTACTCTTACTCTCAGCTGCTTCTGTGCATGATGGCACTAACGAGAGAACAGGTCCGGTGCACTTGCCCAGTACTACTGCTCTCGAACCTCTTCCTCTGGCCAGCTCTTGAGCACGCAGCTGATCGGTGACAAGGGTCGACTTACTCTTCGACCCGAAGCTCCCACTGCTCAGCTTTCGCTTTCGGATTCCGTGTCGATCGCACGCGAGGCCAGTGAAGAGAGGCCCAACTACTATGACCTCAATGGCACGGCCATGCTGTCCGAGCCAGAGACCATCGTCAGGGAGATTCTGAATGGCTCGAAGCCGGCTTTTGGCTTGGAAGACAGCGTCAGGGGTCTGCGAATCGGGCTGGCTTTGCAACAGAGCCTCCGGGAGGGACGCCATATCGAGCTGTGATTGTCGACGAGTTCTGGTGTTAGAATGAGCAATGAATAGGAAAGATGAACGGTCTGATTCGCTGTCGTCCTGCTGAGAGAGAACACATCAGTGTCGGTAACAGTACCCCGAGGCGCTGCAGATTGGCTCCTAGAGTGTCCAATAGACAAGCCTTGAAATGGTATCTATCAAGCCATGATTGCCGCCAGCCCGGGCTTGCCCGCCCTCCCCATCGATCCTCGCACGCTTTTGGGCACGTTCTCAATAGGTCTCAGACAGGTATTGAGGTTGAGGTCCGTCAGAACTGGACGATATGGCTAGGACCTCTTTCGTCGGCGCCATAGCGGTGCAATCACAGTTTCGAATTCGACCGATAAGGGTCTGCGGCTGGTCGCTTCTTCGCACCACACGCCTGTCTCAGAAGTTCCATCCTTGCTTTGACGGACCCGAGGTGCTATCTGATTGACGGGCTTCCAAGGAGGAAAGTTGAGGCACTCGGAAGAATTGTCCAAACAAGCTGACTTTAATTAGTTTGGCAGAACCGCTTCCGGCACGGATGGTTCAAAAAGCCGACGACTATCACGTCCTGGCGGAGCTTTGACATTGACATGCGTGGCAGGCGGACTAAGACACGACGTCACATGTCCGGCGGAACAATTATCCCAAGCTGCAATGAAGCTAGTTGTTAATAAAGTCGATTGTGTATTTTTCCGATGTCAGTTCACAGCCTAATTTGTCGGAGAGGGGGCTTCCTTCTGTCTCGAACTTCCCCTTCTGTACACCATCCTGCAAGCTACTTAAAGGGCGGGCAGAGCGGCAATTGCGGGTCGACAAACACCAGCCCCATGTCTCCGCTCTTCTTCTGCGTCGCTCTGCTGGCGCTTGCGCTCGCGCTCGCGCTCCAGGTGTCGGCGGCGGCGACCGGCGCTTCCTTTCAAAAGGTCAGGGGAATCGCACCGACAACCTCGACCGAGCAGCCCACTGCCGACTTGCCGTTCCTGCTCGAGACATACACGCTCGCGGCGGCCTTCTGCCAGCAGACGTACTGCAACGACTCAAAGGCCGGCCTTGCAGTTGCCGACGGCGTCTTGCTCAACACGACTGGCGACGGCAATGTGGTGCAAAGGGTCAATGTATACCACTCTTCCTCCTTGGGCATCGTCGTCGCGTACGAAGGGACCAATCCCGACTCGCTGATCTCCGTCGCCTACGACGTAGACTTTCCCCTGACGCTCGCTGATCCAAGCCTCAAGGTGCCGCTGGATGTACTGGTGGACCAAGGCTTCCAAAATGCCTTCTTGCTGAGCGCACAGACAGTGAAAGGCTTCATCGATGGCGCAATGTCGCGCTACCCAAACACCAACCTCACCATCGTTGGCCACAGTCTAGGCGCATCTCAAGCAGCGATTGCCGCCGTGGCGTTCCGCGACCACGTCTCGAAGGTGGTAACCTGTGAGTGGCGCCACACATGCATGACTGTGCTCTCCTGACATCTTCTGTTCGCCCTCGCTTCAGTCGGCCAGCCTCGCGTGGGCAATCCCTCCTTTGCCAACTTTGTCGACCAGACTTTTGGACCCGCTAAGCTCAACTACGTGGTCAACGGGCAGGACTTTGTGCCCCACGTGCCGCCACGGATCGTTGGCTACCAGCACTTCTCCGGCCAGATCTGGATCAACCCGGCCAACTCGACCGGGTGGAAGTACTATCCCGGCCAGGAAAACAGCCAGGGCGCCAACACGGCCACGCCGCAGTTCAACTTCGACGACCATCAGGGTGTGTACTTCCACACCCAGATTGGCGCCTTTTCGGGCCATTGTCCAGCAACGTCAGGAAAGGACTAAAGCCGGCTTCGCGAGCCCGAAGACGTTGCGTGATGCTAGACTTCCCTTCGGTGTTGCTGGCCAAGTCGAAGCAGATGACGTCTAAGACACAGAAGAACAAATAGGATTAAAGGACTGTATGATCTTGCATATCGACAAGTAACAATCGTATCTGATATTCGTTGCAGCAGTGTTGGGGTTGCTACGCATGCGTGGGCCCGGCCCGTGTGTCGATGCTGCACAAGGGACTGAAGATTCGGAAGTGGCGGCCCTGCAGACCCTGCTGAAGTCGCACGGCCAATCAAGAACAGAGGATGTGGCCTGAGACGAAGTTTGGCGTGGCCTGAGATGAAAGTTGGGAGCGCCGAAATGATCTTGACGATCTGAGTTTGAGGACGCATTCATGCGGATGCAATTACGTCCGCAATCACGGCGAGGATGACGATTGGCGAGGTCCCAGATTGAGTAAGCTGTGATGCAGCGATGGTCAGCTGCAGTCGAAGGCCCAGACTTCTTTCTTTGTTTCTCTACCGGAGAAGAAGCGACGAAATAGATGACACCGTGGTTACATTCCGGCGGTACAGTACAGTACAGTACAGTACATAATTCCAATAGAATCGTATAGTGCGCTGCCGCGTTGCCGCTCGTCTTTACTCGGCCTTTCGACGCGCACTTCGAATTTACCGCCTCGGAAGTCCGGTACAGTACAGTAATACAGTACATGGATGCACGGAATCGCGGGACCCGTTCAGGCACGATTGTGGGAACACTTCGTCAGAATTCGCGCGCTCTCGGCACCGAGAGCACGGCCATACCAGTCCAGACTTTATAAAAGCACAGGATCGCAGCGTGACTTCGTCTCTCCTCACCAGACAACTCTCCCACAATGCTCGTCAACAACGCCATCGTCGCCCTCTCTTCGCTCGCCGCTCTTACGCTCGCAGCACCCACCCAGATCGAGGTGGAGAAGCGAGCGACGTCGTTCTCTGGCTACCTGCATGCCACCCGGCTGCACGGCTCTCCTGCCTTTAACAAGACGCTCGAGTACAACAACGACGGTAATCTGGGAGTCAGCAACCCCAACAACGGGTTCAACTACGTGAGTTACTCAAAAAAACACGACGATGCAAAGTAGAGCAGATAGCTGACACGCGGTGTTTTCAGTTCCCATCTTCCAAGGACCCCAGCCGTGGAACGCTGTCCATCACCGGTCCATACTGCTTGACAGCATCCAAGGCCACCGGCAACTCGGTCCTGACGGAGCAATACTGCAACGATACCGAGGAGCAGCTCTTCACCGCCAACGACCAGGGCAACTACGTGGTGCTCTCCCTCCGTGGTGACGGCAGCAGCAAGCACCCTTCGCGTCCGTACCTGACCGTCAAGTCAAACAACGATGTCGAGGTGACGAGCACGTCGGCGGGGCAGAACAACATTCATCTCGTCATGTACAAGCTGGGATGATGTCGCTTTCGTTAAATGTATTCTGTATGGTGGTCTTCTGATCAGGGTGAATCGCGCGCACCGCCAGCTCGATGAAAAGCATGCCATGTGGGAGGCACATTGGTTCTGACTGTTTGTCATGCAGAGTGGTAGCTGGTGCGCTAGAGAAGCGCACTCTACTACACGTGCTACAAATGAGCACTTCCCCCACCACCATGTCGTCTCCCCCACGCTCCCTTAGCGGGATCTTTGCGAGAAGCTTTCTTAAAAATGGGCTTCTAGAAGCAGTGATTACGACGCCCGTCTCCAGCGTCCTGCTCCTGCTTGTGGCCTGTGAGCTCCTTCATCATGCTGGCCCATCTCCTTCTGCCTCTGCTTGCTCTTTCATCCGGCCACGCCCTCTCCCTGACCAAGCGTGCAACGCCGGCGACGTACTATGTCTCACCGTCGGGCACTGACAGTGCTGCCGGCAGCAAAAGCGCACCGTGGGGCTCCATCGCACACGCCCAGACGGTGGCTCAGCCTGGCGACACCATCTACCTGCGCGGCGGCAAATACACCTACTCGGCGGCCACAAAACGTTGCGCAAGCCTGACCGATACCGTCAGCGGTGTTGTGCTAAACAAAGCCGGTCAGAGCGGCCAGCCGATTCACTACTGGGCTTATCCGGGCGAGACACCCGTGCTCGACTTTTCTGCCATCAAAGACGATTGCCGAGTCAAGGGCGTGGAGGTCACGGCTGACTGGCTCCATCTCAGGGGCCTCGAGATTACGGGGGCGCCGCAGCAGTCCGACAACCACGAGAATCACGAATCGTGGGGTCTGTGGATCAAGAGCAGCCACGGCGTGTACGAGCAGCTGAATCTGCACAACAACATGGGTCCAGGCCTGTTCATTCAGGATGGTGGCTACAACACGGTCCTCAACTGCGATTCGCACGACAACTACGATCCATACTCGTCCAATGGAGCCGGGCAGAGTGCCGATGGCTTTGGCGCGCACATCAGCGCAGGACACCCTGACAATGTGTTTCGCGGCTGCCGTGCCTGGGCCAACTCCGACGATGGCTTCGACCTCATCAATGCCTACTCGCCGGTGCTGATCGAGTCCTCTTGGGCTTGGAACCATGGCTACCTGCCAGGCACAAAGACGCCGCTAGCCGCTGGCAACGGCAACGGCATCAAGTATGTGTCCAATGCCGCCAAGCACACGGTCCGCCTCTCTGTCGCTTTCGACAACAAGGCTTCAGGCTTCTACGCCAACCACCACCCAATCGTGAATGACTTCTTTGACAACACCGCTTTCGGCAACGGGCACGACTTTGACATGACCGGATTCGCCTCCGACGGCAGTGTCAAAGTCCTCGGCAAGCTGCGCAACAACCTGTCGACAGCAGCAAATAACAAGCTCATCATCGACGGCGCCGACTCGGCCTCCAACTCCTGGGAGCGGAGCCAGATTCCCAGCGAGGCCGACTTTGTGGATACATCGCACAGCGGCTGGGACGCTGCACGCCAGTCTGACGGCAGCCTGCCAAAGCTGACGCACTACCATTTGCGACCGACAAGCGCGCTCGTGGACGCTGGTGTGGACGTCGGCCTGCCGTACAACGGCAAGGCGCCCGATCTCGGTGCATTTGAGACATGGTGAGGAGCTTATGAATGTCTCGGCGTAGCAAAGGACCGCTTCCTGTTCTATCTTCGTAGTTGGAAATCAAAGTACTGTACTGTACATTGCCCCATGGACTACACAGCGCTCTCAGGCCCAAGTCGGATCCTGAGCGCAGAAAAGGCAGCCCGCAGCCGATTGGCGCTATTGCGGCGACAGTCTTTCAAGCACTGCCGCCATCGTGGCGCGCGTCTCCTCGTGCCCCCAGTCGGGAAACCAGGGCCGCCACGGGCAGAAGGCATCGTCGCTCTGGATAAGCTCATAGATGTCCCGAGGAGCAGCCACGCGTGCCGCCACGAGTCGTGATCGAAACTGCTGCGCCGCCATGGCATATGGTGCATCTGCCTCGCTCAGGCGCTCACCAAAAGTTGGGTCGTCCGAGTCGCGGAGCTTGTCAACTGCAAGAGGGCCTAGTCAGTGCAATCCGTCTGCCATCGTCTATAAAAAACGCACGCTGGGCCCACAGAGGCAGCAGCCACGGCTGAGTATAAAGAATCGGTGCGCCCAGGACGAGCTGCTTGAGCTTGTTGGGCGACGCCAGCCAAGCTTCGAGGCCACGGCACCGGTTCTCGTCACTCGCACGCATGTCGCTGTAGACACCCGCCTCGTTGCAGGCTACTCTCGCCTGCATGGCCTGGCTGTATGCGCCCATACCTAGCGCCGCTCGGCTGATGGTATCTTTGAAGTAATCGAGGGGATCATCGGTAGCCGGATAGCCCTGGAATGACTCTAAGGGCCAAGAGAGGTCCGCTTTAGTTCCTAGCGCACGATCTACTTTTGGACCTTCTGATATGCTTCTGCGCGTTGTGCAGCAATCTCCATCGAAGCAAACTTACGGAAGAGGCAAGCATCGCCAACGTCCAGCGTGATAGAAGCCATCGATTTGCATGTGCTTAGACTCTCAAAAAACGATGCTGTCGGCCGGTAGTCGCCGCGCCATCCAAAGTGTGTCTGTATATTTGAGGTGAGCCATGGCCACTGCCAGCGGTTCAGCGAGACCGTCACTCACAAGCTTGTCGCACTTTGCCAGACACCGCCCAAGTCTGTCAAGTGTCGCGTCAAATGCAGCCAGATCAGGCATGGTCGTTGTGTTCCCGCAATCTTCCTGCATGATCCGCTCGAACTCCTCCTCCATCTGGTCCATGGCCAGCATCCGGCTCTCGTCTAGGGTTCGTCGAACGTCTATGTTGAGCGTGGCGATGCAGCGGGCAGCCGTACTGCCCGGTTGCAGTGCCTCACTGAGTTGGATCAGAAGGTCCATCGAATCGTAATCGTCATGTATATCGAGTACAACATTGGTCCAGAGCATGGGTGTGGCAATGCGGCGCCATCGTCGGCACACCCACGCCATCCCCATGAGCGGGTGCACGCTCTCGTGCCGGTCCGCCAGGATCTGCCACTGCTCACCGGGCTGCCTAGCGCGTATCCTCACCCCAGCTCCATTTGTGGGAGCAGTCTCCGCTTCTCGAGCAACATGCCAGGCCACCAGCGACCAGACTTCGTCAGGCAGGGCCAGGGCCATGGTGGGGGGGTCGGAAGGGCTCAAATTGTCTTCTATGCGGACCAATCGTCTGCACGGACTCACGTGACACGTACCTGCGTTTCGGCTCCACCTGCATCGCTTCTACCTGCATATGCAAAGTGGCCTTCGCAACAGCACCGAGAGGGCCCACGTCTGAAATCTGTGGCCTGTGAGCCGCGGGTCCACGGTTCCTGAATCGGATTCAAAGTAAGTGAAGCAGGCTGCCTGCCCCAACGACGCGACGGGAACGCAATGCAGGGACCTCGTGGTCGCGCGTCTGAGCAGGACCTGACTTGGGCTTGGCAAGCCACAAGCAGCCCTCCTCAGAGGAGCAGTGCAGAAGTGTTATCTTGCGCTTTCGGTTCGAGACTCGTCTTAGGAGACCAGGAAAAGAGATGGTTATGCCTGGGAGCTCAACAGATCATGCTGGCGGCGTTTGGTCAGCATGTGGGCTACCATGTGTTGCGTTCGCAAGGAATGCAACAAAACTGCTGTATGTCGCACTAGTCATAGGCAGCCAGTAAATTAAAAGATACTTTTCTCTGCATCGGTCCTTGCAGAAAAGGGCCCACAAGGACGTTTTCTGGCCCGAGATAGCATTTGCAAGCCTGTTGCTGGTGAACAGCATGCTAGACAGGTCCCGAGCCACAGTCTCAAGCAGCCTGCATTGGACCCTCCAGTCGTGTGCATCCTTCGACCATGCTACTGTGAGGAACCGGTCTAGTCTTGGGCTAATGCCTTTTAAGCAGGACATGTTTTTTTATTCGTAGACCCCTAGACACGCCTCTTCACCCATCATGAAGCGCTCTCTTACCTTTCTTCTCCTCTCTGCCGCAGCCGCGCGCGCTGACGGCTTCCGCCAATATCTCACCCTCCTCACGCAGGTGCCCTCCGTTGAGGCGCGTGCCTTCTCCACAGCAGGTGTCATTACCACAACGAAGCAATACAATGCCGGCCCACAGACAATCACTCGCACGGTCGCCGTGGACGATCCTCTCCCAACAGTCGTGTACTACTGCAACGCGATGGACACCATCTGTGAGAACACAAAGCGCAAGATCACCGGCAACCAGGTGACGTGGAACTACGATGGCGCAGACAAAGACACCACAGGCTCTACCCGTCGTCGCAGCGATGTGTGCTCCGATGTCTTCACCCAAGCCTGCCTGGCCAAGTACGGCTGCGACACCCGCTACGAGATTCCGCAAGACTGGCCTACGACGTGTGATAAAGCTCCTCCAGGTGAGGGAGAAATCAGGCTTTGAACGGTGCTGCGAATCGCGCTGAGGCTTTTCCTCCCAGCCGCCTTTATCGAAGGCGGCAACGGCGCCGCAGTCATGTGCGCCTCGTACCGGCAGCAGTCTCTGCAAGGACGTCTGCTCGCCCAAGTGGCCAATCTCTACGTGAGTGCAAGAGCCCCGATGCCGGACTGTGCTATCGATTGAATGCTGATCGGATCTCTTGTATCTCCTCCTTTCTCTCTTTGTGCGTACGATTATCGTCAACACCAATACCCCTTCTCTCACAGGCCGGTGATGGTATGAAGTACGCCACTGAGTGAGTCAGGATCTTGACTCTCCCCTCATCCCTGACTCTGACCTCGGCTGCTATCCTCTGTCTACTTGAAAACTCAGCGGAAGACTTCATCCAGTCGTGGTCTCGCTCGATTACAGCGCGCATGCCTCGAGCGAGTACGGCAAAGTGCTGGCTGGAGGGGCTACACTGAACAAAAACAACGCAAAGGCAAGCACGACGATTACCGGACGGGCTCCAGGCAAGACGACAACCTCGGGTGCCTACACCTATACGACGCGAGAGTACGTCGGCAACAACCAGTATGCAAGCTGCAGCGCGTCATCTTCGTCCAGCGATGGCTGCTCCAATGGCAATGTGGCACGGAGCCTGCAGACAGCGGCCGTTGCGAACACCGGAGAAGGCGCTACCAGTCGTCCTACAGTCACCCTTCCACCTCCACGACTGCAACGCTACGACCAGCGCGACAACCTTCAGCCCCGAGCCACCGCGTCATGCTCCCGAAAGTCGGACAAAGACCGCTCAAAAGACAAGGCGCGCACAGCTAGGCGCGCCGTGGATTCAGCAAAGGACCTCATCGACGGCTTCGACGATGCCGAGGACATTGCGCAGGCGATCAAGGATGCCGCCCGACTGGGTCTCGCGGGGGCCCTCGCCGCTGCCGCGGCCGCCGATCTGCTCTCCGATGACGACGACAGCTCTGGCAATCGCGACGACGTGTATGCAGATGCTTCCTCTGCACTCTCGGCGGCGGCACCCATGCGCACTTATAGCGACTCTGATGTGCAAGAAGCGTACACAGACTTATCGGTGGCAGCCACAGAAGCCAGTTCGGCTGCGGACATTGCCAGCACGTACCTGCCGAGCAAACCGACCGCAACGACGACGTCCACTACGGCAAAACCGACTACAGCGCCAACGACGACGACCACTGCCAAGCCATCAACGCAGCCGACTAGCAAGGCAACCACATCCTCGACGAGCACGGCACCGCAGCCAACGTATGCACCGCCAAGTGGCGGCTGCTACGGCGAGGGGGACAAGGCCAGGGTAAAGGTCAAGTCGCTCAACGTCTGGCTTGGCTACAGTTCCACGAATGACCCCAAGAAGCTGGACCGATACTCGCTTCTGCATCTCCACGAGGCTGGACAGGGTACCAACTACCTCGCTGGCGCCATCTCGCCCGGCCATCCTTGGGGTCTTTTCCAGGCTGCGTGCCCGGGAGTCGAGGGACTATTTGGGATCAGCAACGACAACCAGAACCCGGTGTGGAATCCGCTGTGCTCCGGCGACCAGGAGCTTCGTGCGTACTTCAACACCCGTCGCGCCCACACCATCCTCGCCAAGGGCTCCAAGGGCTTTGCGCCGCTTTTTCTCTTTGGTGACCGCGCTTCGCAGATCGACAAGGTCTACCCGTGCATCAACAAGGACGCCGTTGGTGACGACTTTAAAATCATCTCAGACGAGCTCATCTTCGACCACGCCTACCAGACCCAGACCCGCCGTGGGCTCAATGACACTCTCGATGATGGCATCTTCGAGGGTATTGAAGGTCTCGTCAATGTGGCCTCGCCGCTTGTAGGACAAGACATCTTCTTGCATCCGCTCTGAGCGGCGATTCCTCTTTTGCGAAATGGGCGAGCGAAGACACAGCGTCGAGAAGCTCCTTGTTCAGGAAGATATGTCCACAACAAGCCAAGCTGGACAACGGAAGAGGCTCATGCGATGGATCCGTGTGCGGCGGGCGCAGTGGCAAAGCTTGTTTGAATTGTGGCTCGAGTGCGCTAAGCAGAATCAATATCGTGCGGTTATTTACGGCGGCGAAAAGCCAGAGAGTGGCTGTCTTGGGCTTGCCTTTTGCGCGGGATGATGCAGATGGATGTCTCTGCCTATGCCAAGACAGATGCTGACAGATGGGATGATCTCGTTCCGTGACAACTTTATCTCGTGGAATCGGGATAGAAGATTACCGTCTATTTTTAGCGTCGACGAGCATCAGCTGACGCGTTTTCGCGCCATTCGAGATCGGGCCAAGCAGAAGCAGTCTTGGCACGGCTTTAAGAAAGCTGTAGAGACAACCAGAGAAGGAGAGAAGCTGGAGAAGTCGAGCTACACATCAGCTGACGCGCCAGAGTCTCGTGTCAAGCAGGGGTGTTCTTCTCACGGCGCAGGTGAGGCTCTGAGAGGATACTCACGGCCATTAAAAGGGTCGAGTCGAGGCAACGTGGTGTTGTGACATCCCAAGCAAGGCCGACACAATGGTGAAGCGCGTTCTGGTACTCCTCTCAACGGGCAAGCAGGGCAGATGCGTAGTCGAAACGCTGTCCGGACGCCATTTTCAGGTGATAGCACTCGCACGCACCGCGCAAGGGCCCGTCGCTCAGCAGCTGGCCTCGCTGCCAAACGTGTCGTTGCTCGAGGGCGATATCGGGACTGAGGAATCAGCCAACAGCGTGCTTGTCCGCGCTTCAGCCGATGGCCCTCTCAATGGCGTTGTGCTCATTCAGCGCGACGAATACGCCGTGAAAGACGGCGAGGTCGAAGAGGCCAAGCGCGTCGTCGAGCAGGTCAAGAAGCACCACGTTGGCCACATCGTCTACCTCGGAATGGATATGAGCACAACAAAAGAAACAACGATCCCATACGTCGAGAACAAGCGCCGTGTGGATGCGCTCATACGAGAGAGTGCCTCTGGCGAGAATGCATACAAGTGGACGATCCTCAGGCCTTCAACCTTCTTTGAAAATCTGACTGGTGAGCAGCATCCTTGCACTCCCGAGTCGCGACGTCTGCTCACCGCAGACTCTCTCCAGATGATCCATCCCAGGCCGGTTTCATGATCACGCTATGCACAAAGTTGATCCGAAAGCCAGCGCCATGGGTCAGCACCCGGGACACGGCCCACTTTGCTGCCGCAAGCCTCGAGAGTCCCGGCACTTTTCACGGCAAAACCATTCCTTTAGCCGGCGACTTGGTAGACCGCCAACGGTTCGAGGAAGAATGGCTGCGTGCGGGCTTGCCTAAAAGAATCCTCGATGAGGTTCCAGAGAGCGCCGTCATCCAGGCTCTCGAGGGTACACTGACTTACGGGCTAATCGAGGTAAGCTCGGGTGAATTGGCGAAGCATGCGAACAGGTTATTGAGCAAGCCCACACTGCAGTTTCTTAATTCGACAAACGCCGAAGTCGACATTGCCCACGTGCGGGCCATTCATCCGCAGGTGGTCGACCTTCGAGCGTTTCTGGAGGCCAACAAGGACGTCCTCGCCGCCTCGCTCAACAACAAGCAGTGAACGCAATCTCTGCACTGTCTGACACTCGTCTGAAATGAGAACACAGTGGGTTCAATGCATAGAGTACAGTACAGACGCGACACCTAGCGGCCTTCCTTGTAATCTAATATACGGCACTTGACGAGTCGATGCCCTTGTTTCGGTGATTCTGCGGATCTCGCTTTTTAGTATAAATCGACTCAAATTTCCCGTTCGCCAATCGGACTGCACGGAAAGCGTGTGGAGCGCATCCGCACCTCCAGCTCCAAAAGGAAAGAAAGGGGCAAGTAAACATGGCATGGAAGAAAGCCGAGCTACTCGCCGCTCTGAAGGAGCTGCGGGATCGGACCGATGAGCTCATGGGCCTGCTCGATCAACAGGAAGATGGCGTCGACGTCGCTCCCGAGAGCAGCTGGTCGTTTCCCTACACTCCGGAGAGTGGCTCGTGCACTGCGTCGTTCCGAATCGCCTCGGAGACGGCCCTTCGTGCGCTTCTCAATCCAGTGCAGTACGTGTTCGAATGCCTTACGGGCGGCAGCGAGACAAAGGCCCTCGTGGCGCTCGTCCAGAGCGGCGCTCCCGACCAATTGGGCAAGCAGGAGACGTTGTCAATCGACGAGCTCGCGTCACGCTGCAAGGCGGTGCCAGATCGCCTGCGGGCCGTGATCAGAATCAGTGCAAGATTGGGTATCCTGCAGGAGACGAAGCCTCTCTCCGACGTCTGGACGCACACGCCCCACTCCCTGGTTCTTCGCAAGGACAGCTCCGCGCCTATTTGGGCCATGACGAGCTGGTCCCAGGCTTTCGTCACAAAGATCATGGACAAGGTCCCGGACCTGGTTTCACAGGAGAATGCCGGCAAGACGGGCGTGGAGCTGGCCTGTGGAAAGGCTTCTGTATTCGAGATCCTTTCCGAGCCGCAAAATGCCGATCTGTCGACCTACTTTAATCTCACCATGAAGGCATCCAGCCCGTTCATGGCAGGCGGTGTCGCGGATGGTGCGTGCACAAGGCAGGCCATCTGAATATGGATTACACGCTCACAGCGGCTTCATCGCACAGACTACCCGTGGGAGCAGTTTGGTCGGGACGCCACCGTTGTGGATGTTGGAGGGGGTATAGGGTCGCAAATGATCGTCGTTGCCAAGAAGCACCCCAAGATGCAATTCGTCGTCCAAGACCTCGAACACGTCTGTCAAGGAGGAAGGAAGGTGGGTGAAGACTCTTAATCTCTTGGCGCACGTCTCTAATTTTGGAAAGATGTAGTTCTGGCAGACGCAGATGCCGGACGACATGTCACGACGGGTGCATTTCCAAGCGTGAGTGAAGCTCTGCTATTCGTCATCATCTCTAAGCTAGACATAGTCGCTCGTTAGCCACGACTTCTACACGCCCCAGCCTGTGGAGCTCCCTAACAACCTACGGCCCAGTGTCTATTGGATGCGCTGGATTATTCACGATTGGGACGATGACAAGGCCATCAAGATCCTCCAGGCGCTTCGACACAGCGTCCAGCCGGGCGCCAAGCTTCTTCTGGGCGAGTTTGTCGTCACGGAGCATCTGAGCAAGGTGGCCGCCCAGTGGATGCTCTCGATGCTCCTCTACGGGGGCACCGAGAGAACTGAGCATGAATATGGGGTGCTCCTGGCCGCGTCTGGCTGGAAGATAACCAAGCTGTACAAGACCCGGTCGCCTCTGGACATTATCGAATGCGAGGCCATCTAAGGCAGGTACTGTAAGGGTTAGGGCTCCTCTACTTTCCGCGCGTGCGACCGGATGCCTACATCTTTGACGACGGCTTTGCCGGTGGCGGCAGAGGTCGCAAAAGGCACGACTGGCTCATCGTCGCTGCCAGGGTTAGCGACCCGTCGCCGCGCTCCTGCCAGACCCGTGCCGTGTTGAAGGAACGGTGACCCTTGGCAGTCAACGTCTTGATCTCGCGGTAGAACCAGCTGCCCTGGGCATCGAGGTCCTCGTCCATGTGGAAGCGCAAGGAGAAGTCGAGCGCGTGGGCCTGGGCCTTTGGCAGTGGCGTTCTGGAGAGGACCAGGGGCGTGATGGGAAGAAAGGCGTCCATGGCGAAGAGGAGGAAGCATGCCGAGGCCGTCTGCAGAGTTGGGGGCAGCAGCATGCCCTCGCTGTGCGGCTTGGTTGACTCCTTTGCCTCGGGAGGCTCTTTGGCGTGGAACCAGTCCATGACGACGCGTTGGGGGATCGAAAGGTGGTCCTGAGTGGTCTTGGCCTTTGGGAAGAAACCCTCGATGGTCTGGTAGTTGAAGCCGTGTCGGGGATGTTTGAGGTCAATGCAATGCGTCGCCTCTCCAAACAGCATGGCGTGCAGCTTGCGTGGCTTGGCAGGAAGCAACCCCGTCTTGACATCCTCGTCTAGCTGGTCGTGGAGCATTTTGAGGTTCGAGTGATGCTCGGGGTGGGGATCTGGCTGCACATCGAGAGAGACAACGTCGGGCAGTTCCTTGTCCCGGCCGCCATCTTTGTCGTCGGCCGAACCAGCAGATCTCCGCACGCAGTCGAGCGTCAGCGTCATGCATGCTCTCTTGGCCCCCTTGACTGTTTGAAAGGCGGTCACTTGGCGCGTCTTGAAGGTGCGGGTATCGCGCAATCTTGTCACCTTGAGCTCCAGGTCGACGTTGCCGGTCGTGGGCCCCAGGTAGTTGCCCAGAACAGAGTAGGGGTGGAAGTAGACGGCGTCTTCGACTGTCTGCAGGGCTGCGTTCATCGAAAGGGAGAGCGCGAAACCACCATATGACAGCGGCACGCCTTCGCGCATGGGCAGGGGCGGGTAGTAGGACACAAAGCTGTCGGCGTCAGTTCCTGGACGCAGGCCCAGGACGTAATTCATCGACGCTCCGCGAATCACGTCCCCGACATCGTTGCCTCTCTTTGTCGAGGCCATGCTGTGCGTCGAACGTAGCTGGACGATGAGCCAGTGCTCAGCAAGGCAAGGCAGAGGAAGGCGTCATGAACAAACAAGCGTGCGATTCGAGGGAGGTAAGCTAGCCTCTCTGGGCCTTCACGCTTCTGTCACGTCATTAATTAAAAGTGCCGTATACCGACGCCTGATTCGGCCGAAAAGATCGAGCCTCGACGCCCGCAATGACGATCTACTTACAAAGTGAAAGATGTCTGGCAAGAATCAACTGTCCCGCAGCTCGCATGAGCACGTAGACACCAGCAAGGCTTACGACAGCCCGTCGAGCTGAGGCTATGTGCTGAGTTCCGAAAGCCGAGAAAAACTTCATGCTACCATTTTCAGGCTCTTGTTTCTCCAGGTGAGCAAATGCAATGTGGAAAAATATCCGACGGAGCGCTTCAGATCTCGCAAAGTGGGCGCCCGCTGAGCTTTGGAGATTTTGACATAAATATAACCCCGCGGTGCTTAGCAATGGCCAAGGCCTCGCCGCACGCAGCAGAATCCTCTCCGGAGCGCACGAGAAATGACGAGATCAAGCACTCAGATAGCAGAAGATCGGATGCGAGCCATCACCAGCGCGTTGGCGATCTTCTTCATCCTCACCAGCTCGTTCCACTTTTTCCGCATGCTCTTGCCAGACGTCCTTGGCCCTCAGTCACACTTTGTTCAGACGCATCTCGTACACAGCCCTCCGCTGTCCTCGATCCGGCTCCCAGGTGGCCAGCTGCACATCGACGAGTCATACCCGAAGCGGCCTGTTCTGATCTACGGTCTCCATTTGCTGCCTGGCTTTCTCTGGCTTGCACTCGCGCCCTTCCAATTCAACTATCGCCTTCGTAACAAGCAGCGCGCTCTGCATCGGGCTTCCGGCTATGTCTTCTTCTCTCTTTCGGCGCTGCTAGCTCTCTCCGGCTTTACCATGATCGCAGTTCGCTTCAGCTACTCGCACCCAGACCGCTGGACGCTCCTGTTCGGCCTCCTTCCGACATTCGATGTCGCGCTCACCATTTTGGGCGTTCTTTTCGCATTTCCGCTCGTCCTAGCGCTACGAGGAGCACTGAAGCGCAACTTTGACCTGCACCGCCTCTGGGTGATTGTGCATGTGGGCGTGGGCCTCACAATTCCCTACCAGCGTGTCTTCATGTACACGCAGTTCTCTCTGTCCAACATCCTGTCGAGATGGGCACCCGATCTTTTTGAGAGAGTGGTCGGGCTCCCGTCGGAATGGGCACGGCAGCACAGGACTGCCATCGGCGAGAGGGAGCTTGCCGCATTCGCTATCACGGGCTATCTGGGCATGCTTGCTGCCTCTGCGACCACTGCATTTGTTCTCCATCCGATAATGACGTCCAAGAGGGCAAAGTCGGTGTAGACAGTCAACTCGTGCCCGCGCAGCAAATGCAAAATAGGGTTTCGTCATTCCAGAAATACTAAGTCTTTGATCACAACATACAGTAGCCTCGGAAATCATGTGTGGGATCATCTCTGCTTCTTGGTCTTGGTCGAGCTAGCTTCATGCTCGAACACAGAAGCCCAGTACGACATGAACCAAGCACCAGGTCCTCCCAGCAGCGAGAAGACACTGGCACGTGCCGGCTTATCTCCCCTTGAGCCAAGCTTCTCGTTGTGCAATGCAGTCGCAGCGCCCACTGCAACAACAATCGCAACCATATCCGCGAGAAGAAACCTTGCTCCTTCGTTGAACTCTGCCGCGAGGGTCGGACGGAGTCGCAGAGGGAGATGAGGAATGCCGAGTGTCTTGGAGAGCAGTGGCGACATGAGGGCAGGGCTTTTCTCCATCCCCGCTACCTCCTTTGCGTAGGGCAGATCGTAGTCGAGGAGGGCTTGGAGAATGCCCACCCTTTGTTGTCGCGGCTCATGCTTCAGCCAAATGAGCCAACAAGGTTGAATCTTGCTCACTCACCACCACAGGACGCCAGCAAAGATGGCAAGACTGCGCAAGAGTGACACATAGGGCCTGTACGATGGATTGGCCTCCTTGCCGCGGGCCTGCGCAGTCGCTTGAACGACTGGAAGGAGGAGAACGGGAAAGAGCTAGCACATCCCTGAATGAGCTTGCAGGCTTTCACAGAGACAGCCGCTCTCGACTCTGCTCACCTGAAAGGCGAAGTTGCCCCATATCCAAATGGGGTGGGCCGCATTGATTGCAAAGGTAGGGAGCAGGACCGGGACAGTGGCGGCCAATGAGATCGCAATCGCAGGTGCGACGATGCGCGGCGCCGCCTCTGCTCCTGAAGAGGCTTGTCTCTTTAGGACATTCCAGAAATAGGGCAACCAGACGATGTTCAGCGTCACCCCAATGGTTATAAGCTGGCCGACAGCAATGAGGCCGATGGCAAGAGCAACGTGTCCTGGTCCCTGCTGCGCTCCGAGGATAAGCATCAGTGCCTGGACGGGCAGGTAAATGCTTGCAAACATCACTCCGATCTAGACGGGAGGCTTCAGTTGTTGCCATGCCTGCCAATCTCAACAACCACACACCGATTTTCCCAGCAGGGTCTGAGCGATGTTGTTGAAGGCGGCGAAAAGAGCGCAAAAGAGACCATCCACGGCGGAGCCAAGTGGAATGTTGTTGCCGAACGCAACAAAGTAGGGCCCCCTGTGATGGATGGCGCATTCACTCAGGCTGTCCTGGAACATGGGGCTTGCAAAGAAGTGGGCAGTAAGGGCCACAGTTGCAAGCCCTGTCAGTGCCGGGGCGATGACCTTCAGAGGCGGCATGGCGAAACGCGATCCTTCCTGCCTTGTGCACGTCGAGCGGTTCTTTGATGTCGCTGAGCCACGATCGTACTTTGATTGGACCTTCTCATACGCGTTTGATCTACGGTTTATATCTCACCCGGAAACCGGAAGACGGAAATTCCGGATCGGCACCGAGTCGAGGCTCCCGAGCTCGAGCCGAAAGTAGCAGCTGAGCAGCAGCTCGACGCTCAGTGCTCTGCTCACGGGAAGACTTTTTCACAGTTGTGACGGGCGGAGCATCTCTTTCACAACCGGTGACTTGGCTTTTCCGTCACCTTAGCCAGAAATATAGCTTTGTCAAACAGAGGGTCTCCGAAGAGCTGTTTGAGCGTCAGGGAGGGCATCGTTGGCTTAACTGGTTCAAGCAGCCTCCGCACCGTCAATCTTATTGGTACAGCTCGAGACAGCAAGGCTGCTGGCACCTTGGCCGCACATCACCAGGCAGAAATGATATAGTAGCAGAGAAAAAGAAAGTTGTGTGTACAGTCTGAGTAATGAACGTGGGAGGGTCCGATCAAGTACGGCCCGTGGGAACTGTGGGCGCTGTCACAGGCGCAAGGGGAGAAAGGAGCGAAGGCAGCAAGAGCTCTGCAGGTTGGGCTTTTACGGAAGTGAGAGGGTTGGCTGGCTGGCTTTTTTTCACCGTCAATATCTGTTGAAGCGAACAGAGCGTCCGCGTCACATGCGCGCAGGAACAGGGGGCTTTGCGGTCGCATGGGGCCCTGTTTTATTTTTCTGACAGGGGCGTTTCAGCCGAGTCCTGTGGATAGACGTGCGGCTGCTGCTGCAATCTGGCCTCTTTGCGACACATCAACTTGACCAGGAATACGGGCCACTTTTTGCGTTGAGCCATTTCGATGCCCAATTCGCGGATGTGACGGCGCCGCGATGCAACGCTGTAGTCAGCAGATGTGTCCATGTACAGCTTCAATGCCTGCAATTCGTGTTGTGGTAGCTGACGAGCGAGAGCGTCCGTCTTGTCTTGTCGAAAGTCGAAGGATGTGCCTACGATCTTGAAGATGCGTGCGAGCGGGCATAGCTGGCGCGCATGCCAGTCGGCGTCGGTCCACTTGAGCTTGACGTGCCACGGAATGCGACGCTCTTTGTTGTTGGCTCTGGCCCAGTCTTCAATTGTGACGCGACCTGGGGCCCCTGCGACTGCATGCACACAGCCGCTCGTTCCAGCCGCCAAGTGTGCCAGTGTTCGATCGACAACAACGTCCACTGGCACCTCGTCAATGGTAGATGTGCGTGCCGGGTCTGTGCAGCGTGTAGCAAAGAGCATCGAACGTCCTGGATGCAAGACAAACGCGGTCGCGCAAGCAGTAGTTGGCGTCGAAGTGGCCGTAGAGAAGCCGGGGAAGGGATACTGCTGGGCAGGACCAATGACCGAGGGCCGCACAATCAAGAGCTTGCCCAGAACGCCACGTTGCGAGGCGAAAAAGAGCAACAAGCGCTCAGTCAGGTGCTTTGCATACGCGTACGCCCAGGGATAGTTGTGTGCTTCAAATTCGGCCGTCGACCCGTTCTTTTGCACGTCTTGCCAGGCGTTGGGAGCTGCGAAAAAGGGATTCTCATCCTTGATCAGAGGGTAGATTTGTTCCTTGATCTGTACGTCGCTGCAAGACGCGTCTTGGGTCCAGAGGTGTGCATTGGCGTAGGCGGTGGAGATGAAAACAAAACGCTCCAATTTGCGGCTGGAAAAGGCTAGTCGAGCAAGCCAAACACTTGGCGCAATGACCGAGTAAGACAGCTCGCGCAATTTCATGCGCAAGTGAATTGTCGAGGCGGCATGGATGAAGAAGTGGACTGACTCGCGCAGAAGCTGAACATCACTGTCCGACAGTCCAAAGTCGATCGAGGTCATGTCACCGTCGAGGACCGTGATGCGGGGATCCTGCACCAAGGCAGTGGCCTGCAGCTCTGGCAAGAGCTTGGCCCATTTCGATGCAGCACCTCTGATGGCGAGTCGCTTCCGCACTTAGTCTCTGTCTCAGAGCCCGGATTTGGAGTCTAGACTCACTTTGCTCCACCTCGACAGAGCACGAACACACGCTCCGGACGCGACTGGCTCAGGAGGCGCAATAGAAGCGCCGACCCGACAAAGCCAGTCGTGCCCGTGAGAAAGAGCGTTTTGCCGTTGTACGCCTCCCACACCATGAAGAATGCTTGCGTCGGTGAATGGACGAAGTGGCCTGATTTCTGGACGTGAAGTAGACCTGGCATGGGTCTGGCAACGGTGACTTGAAACTATATACCGTCATTCGATTCACTGTCCGTTTCCGTTTGCGGCTATCCGCTCATCCGAGAAGCACACCTTTGCGATCTACCATCACGACACCGTGCAAGTAAAATGTAAAGGGCATGGATGGATTCTCCTTTCCAATGGCGCACGTAGACAGAGCCTGCGTCCTTCCACGAAGAAGAACGTCGTTCAAAGAAACCTCTTATGAATTCCGAATCCGGGAGACGAGAGCCAATGTCAACCGGAGGTGCATGAAGGATCTGAAGCGGAGATGCAGGGTTCTCAACAGGGTCCCGACACATGCATCTCTGTCGCGATCGCCGCTAACACAGAGGACCATTGCTCACAAGTTACCCATGATCACGTCAGTTTGATGATTGAGGACTCAGCACGTCTTTGAGGTGGGCGAAAATTCCAGACATGACACGAGCGACGTCTCTGCCCGAGCTGACCAGATCTGCATGCGAACATGCACATGTTCTGGCGCTTAGATTGATGGTCTTGCACGCATAGATGTCATTAGCTCGGCGACCAAGGGTGCAGATGAAGAACATTCCCTTCTGCATATGTTTGCCTGTTCTCTCGAAACGCTGGCTGGATTACTTACCCCCGATGTTGCAATTCTCGCTTTGCAGCGGTCCCGTGTGCCGCCTCTTGCCCGATGAAAGAATTGGCATTCGTCAGCTGGAACGATGACGCCATCTACAGATACCGATCACTCATGCGTCCGAAAGCAAGGATCTACACGGCAAGGACAACTTGTATAGAGATTCGGTCCAGTTTCTCCTGGTGGACGGACACGGTAATTAAAGAGGAACAAAAGAAGAGCAACTATCTGCGTTACTTGGCAGCGCTGAGAATTACATCGGCTGCTTTTTCGCTGATGATGTAGATGGGTGCTTGGATGAACACGCCGGGAATCTGAGGGAAGACACTGGCGTCCACGACGCGCAGTCCATCAACACCGCGCACGCGGAACTGTCCGTCTAGTACAGCATTTGGGTCGTTATCGGAGCCAATAGGCGTTGTGCACGAAGCATGGTGACCCCAAGCACGGTCCTTGACGTAGTCTTGCAGCTCGGCCTCCGTCTGCACTGCTGGACCTGGTGCCTCTTCTGTGAATGGCGGTCCGCCCAGTAGACCGTAGTGCGAGTACTCGGCCAGGGCGCTGCGTGAGGTATTGATGGCCTGCACAATGGCCTGCAAATCTAGCTGGTCGGCTCCGTTTTCCGTCGTGCCCGTGTCAAAGTAGTTGAAGTTGACCGACGGTGGGTCGAACGGGTCGGCTGAGCGTAGCTCCACTGTACCGGCGTGGTTGCGGGTGTGCGCCTTGAGCGTGTACCAGGAAAAGTGCTTGTGGTCGGCGATGGCATGCTCGGCCCAGCCTGGGTAGTAACCGTCAAAGTTGACTGGGCCACCAAAGATGATGAGGTCGGTGTTGGAGTCGGACGCGTAGCTGGAACGTTTGACGATGGCCGCTGCCAGACCGTTGGTAGCATACGCACCACGCTGACCCAGGATGTAGGGGTTGTTCTGCCATTGCTTCAGGCATTGGTCGTGCGGCTTGGAGTCGAAGGTGCATCCCTTGAGGATGTTGAAGTCCTTGGTGTGCTGTACGTTGACCGGGATCTCGTATCGGTCCTGCAGGTTTTTGCCGACACCCTGCAGATCCTTGATGACGGGGATCTTGAATTGCTCCAGTTCCTGCTTTGGGCCGATGCCGCTCAGCTTCAGAAGCTGCGGTGTGTTGTAGGCGCCCCCTGACACGATGACCTCTCGCGTCGCCTTGGCCGATCCAGCGGTGGACGGGTTCTTCTGTACGCTGAGCGGGCTGGCTCGGTACAAGTATTTTCCCTTTTGAAATTCGACGCCCGTCGCCTTGGGCGGTGCGGTGCTGTTGGACTGATCGATGACAATCTTGGTCACAAAGGTGTTTGTCTGCACCGTGAGCGGGTAGCCCTGCTTGACGGTCTCTTTGATGAGCTGGTAGACGCCTGTACGGGTGCCTGCATTCATCGTGAGCGGGACTTGGAAGAAGCCTTCGGTCGAGTCGCGCTGAGGATTGATCTGGCTGTTTGGGTCGTTCAAGAGCAGGTTCACCAGTCCTGTCACCGCATTGATGGGGTCCGGTCCAATGCCGGCAGCAGCAGCACCAGCGACGTACTGCTGCGCAAGCGACAGGTCGTTGATCAAGATGGTGGGATCAGTGGGCTGGGTGTGGAGCCAGCTAAAGACCTTTTGCTCGTACTGCTTCATGTTGGCTGCACTCCAGGAGCTGTCGCCCGTGATGCCGGCAATGTTGTTCCAGTCGCTCTCGTGGGGCAGAATCCAGATGAGTGCATTGTGTGTGCCGCATCCACCAATGGTTTGTGCGCGAGGATAGAGGATGCCGCGTGGCTCAGCACCATCAGGAGCACCGGGACCGACGTGGTACTCGAACGGTGATGTCTCCCACACGTACTTTGGATCACGTTGGGCGCGCTGTTGGTCTTTGTAGTGGTTGACGAAAATGTCCCAACGCAGCTTCTTGTCCTCTGTCACGGCTGCCATGTAGCCGGGTACGGTGACATTCAGATTGGCACTCTGGTCGTCTCCCGCTTCGATCAGGAGCGTCTTGTGTCCTGCCCGCGCCAGTCGACTGGCCAACGTGCCGCCGCCAGGGCCACTACCGACGACAATGTACTCATATTCGTCGCTGCTGGTCGTGTTGACGGGCTGCGCGCATGCAAAGTCGACGAGGAGGAGTAAGGTTGGTAATAACAGGGAGAAGACCGTGACTACCGTTCTCATGGTGAGCTGAATTGGAAAGAGAGGAATCTTACGGTGAGATACGATGAGGCGGGCGAGTAGAGGGAAAATCGAGGGCCACTTCTTATAGGCCCTCGTGGCTCTCAAACACCATTTGGATTGCTACTCGCCGCGACGCCGGAATTAGACGGGGGCGACGGAGGAGCGCCATTGCAGCACGGCTTAGGGGTCTTCCAGCAGAATGTTATTAGCAACTAGCCACCTCCGCTTGTATCTCGCACGAAGCGAAAAGGATGGCGTGACAGAGACCAGGACCGGCACTGTCGACATCTCGCGCTCCAGGCGGCTTTGCGTCGACGAGACGATGTGCTCGCTCAGAGACTTGTACGCATTGAGAACATTCGGATGCAGGAGCGAGCGCTTCTGTGATGGGCTTCGTACAGGTACCCGGTTTCCGAGATGAGTCTCCTGCAGGGTTTGTGACTTTGCGCAAATGAGATTCGCACCCTGCATGGCATTTGACATATAGATTATATTGCTCCATCTGAATTGCCGATGACGCGATCGGGGCCGAAAAGCAGAGTGTGCCAAGCACAGGCGTTCTCCAATCCCGGCGGCGGCACTAGCGTCTGCCGCCGAAAGATCCTTATTTCGCGCTTGGACTCCTCGGGCATTTTGTGCGTGCACAAACCTTCCAATCACGACATCACCTTTACGCAGCAGGCAGGGCGATAAGAAGACACGGATGCACAAAGCAGTATAAGATGGCTGCTCGATCCGGAGCACCTCATTTTCGCCCAACAATCATCACCAGAACTGCAAAAATGGTTGCATTTTACGATTTGAGCGCAAAGAAGCCCAACGGAGAACAAGTCGCATTCGAAGACTTGAAGGGCAAGGTTGTCCTGGTCGTCAACACTGGTGTACAGTGCATTTTCACACCCCAGCGTGGGTACAAAGAGCAATTTTTTTCGGAAAGAGAACTTTTCACTAACCTAGCTCGCCCTCACAGTTGCGGACCTCCAGCAGTTGCACGAAAAGTACCATGAAAAGGGACTGGTCATCTTGGGCTGTACGTATATTCTGCCATATCAAGGCAAAAAAGGCTGACCACTGTCTGCGCGGTGCTAGTCCCCAGTGGACAGTTTCCCAAGGAAGCGGCCGCTGACGATGCAGCGATCGGTGCATTTTGCCAGAAGAATTACGGTGTGACGTTTGTGCGTCTGACAGGGAAACGTGAGCAGATGCATTCTTGGCTAATCTTTGATGAATACGACAGGACGTCCTAGCAAAGAGCGACGTAAACGGTCAAAACACAAGTGACTTTTCTGCTTCCGGTCGTCAGTGAGGCTTAGCTAACTCGTCTCTTCCTTTTCAGACGAGGTTTTCCGCTTTCTGAAGAAGGAGAAGCCAGGTCTTTTCGGTCTGCAAAACATCAAATGTGCGTTCCAACGTAGAAAGCTTCAATTTCCGTGCTGACTAGCTAAAAACACACTACTCAGGGAATTTCACGAGTGCGTGTGCTGAGACAAAAGCGGAACAATCCCGTACTGACGATAATTTCACAAACAGAGTTCCTCGTCAACAAAGACGGTAAAGTCGTCGAGCGCTTTGCCCCCAACGTTAAGCCGAGCAAAATCTCGGGGCAGATTGAGAAATTGCTGGCCAGCTAGGGTCTGCTGTCGTTCTTTCCGCTTGCGATCTTGTTTTGTGAAAATTCTTCGCCATTCGCTTTCACTTGTTACCCAGATATTATCCTTGAAATCCATCATACCTCTTGTCTCGCTCAGATCCGGTGAAAGAAGACCGTTTCTTCGGAAGAATGTCAGACACCTCTTGAGCACATCAGTCGGGCAAATTACGCCATTGAACGACACGACTGCGAAATTCCCCGTAACGAACCCGGGCAGATCAATTTCTCAGCTTCCCCATCGTGCATCAAGATTTGCAGCGGCATCCTGCAGGTCATCACCTGCAGGTGAAGCAGGGCTTGACCTTCTAGCGTATCTGTGAGTGAACCGTACACATGCTCCCATGCGTTAGGGTCCGTGACAGCGGAATGTTCCATTGCGAGCACCCTAAATCCGCAGAAGCTGCACCGTCGCTATCACACCATCGAATGTCCTGATGGCCAATCGGAGAAGAGATTGTTCGAAGTATGCTTCTTTCTTCGCACACAGACGAGCTTGACCAATAAGGTTGGATACATAGAAATATAAAGCGGAGGAGAAGAAAACCCCGCGTCCTTCTCCATCTTCATCTCCCCTTTCCCCCTCTCTCTATCCCTTCCGCTCTTTTCACAGCCATGAAGGCTTTCTACTTTCTCTCTCTCGCGGCAACCTGCCTTCTGAGCGGCGTCTCGGCTTTCCCCGCCCTCAAAGACCCTTCTTCGCCCCAGTACGCCGAGTTCCTTAAGCGTGCGGCCGAAATAAAGGCCGGCAAGTACGCTTTTGGCGACATTCTGAAGCGTGCCGAGAACGCATCGTCCTCGCTAGAGACTCCCGGTGGTGGTTTCGGACACCGTCGACTCACGGCCTTGCTCAATCCCGACAACTTCAAGTACAATGCCAAGGAGCAGTATGTCGACCTGACGTCCGATGAGCACAAGTACATTCCCCCTGGACCCGATGACCTTCGTGGCCCTTGCCCTGGACTGAACATCGTGCGTATGTGCAATCTCTGTCATGTTGTGTCAAGCTGCTCACAACACTTTCTTTGCAGCTTGCCAACCACGGTTACTTCAACCGTAATGGTGTTACCAACCTCTTCCAAGGTATTGACGGTATCAACAAGGTGTTTGGCGTAGAGTACGACCTGGCACTTGCTCTCAATGCGTACGCCGTTGTCTTCAACGGTAATATTCTCGACTTGTCATGGTCCATCGGAGGGCCCTTCAAGTCCAAGGACCTTGGTGCATTGGAAGACGTCCTTGTTGGTGAGCCGGCCGGCATCAACGCGCACAACGTGAGTAAATAGAGGTGGTGTTTTGCTCTGATTTTAAGCACCGTCGCGCTGACGAGCGTCACAGATCTACGAAGGTGACGCATCGATTGTGCGACAAGACTACTACGCTCCTGGCTCGGGCTACGACAACGTGGAGCTTTACATGCCCTACTTCAAGGACCTGCTCGCACTCGGCAACAACGATGCCACCGACGGCAAGGACGTCTACAATGCCGAGCTCATGTTGCAGCACAAGGCAAACCGCTGGCACCAGAGCGTGGCCACCAACCCGTACTTCTTCCAGTCCGCGTTTGGTGGTCTCGTCGTCACGACTGCAGCGGAGCGCTTCGTGGCCGAGTTTGCTGCCAACAACACCGTCGACGAGAATGGCTACAACCGGATCTACCTCGATGAAAAGAACCTCCTCGCCTTCTTTGGCGTGGAAAAGGGCGCAAGTGGCAATCTGACCTACACGCCCGGCACCGAGCGCCTGCTGCCCAGCTGGACCCGTCGCCCGCTTGCTGCAACCTTTGGCCTGGACGACATTGTGCTTAACCTGCTGCATGCTGTCAGCATCGACCAGAGCCTCTTGTCTCTGGGCGGCAACACGGGCAAGGTCAACAGCTTTGCTGGCGTTGACGCAGCCGACATCACCGGCGGCGCAGTGCACACAGCCGACTTGCTCTCCGACCCGCAGGCACTGTCGTGCTTCTTGTTCCAGACCACGACGGAAGAGGTGGTGCCGACGCTGCTCAGTTCCATCTACAAAGACACCGGCAAGGCGCTCGACTTCCTCGGCAAGAACTTCAATGTGCCCTTCAAGAAGCTCGCTACTGCCGGTAACAATCCTTGCACGCGTTACAACACAAACGCCACGGGCCACTACTCTGAGTTCCCCGGCTCCAAGATTCCCCGCAAGCAGGATCAGGGCGTGGTAGGAACGATTCTCGGCGGCGGCTCGGACTAGATGGTTCGCTGGCCTTGTAAAAGTGCCACTCATGCATACCCTCGATGCACACGCTATTGACCCTCTTTCGCATTCGTTTCTACCTTTTCTTCCACTAAATTCTCCCCCACCTCTTTTCGAGCAACAAGATTGATAACAAATTTGTTCTGACCTCTTTTTGGCGATTGTCTCCTAGCGCTTCTCTCCATTCGTCAATGATCGAATGATCTTATAGTGCACGAGCACCTTTCAGGAGGTTCACACCAGCTTCAGATAGAGACTACACACGTGCCTGCAAGTGTACGATGCCAAGCATCATTACTGCATGAATCTACTGGGCAACAGCGAGGCGGGAACTAGACTCCCTGAGATGAAAAGTGCAATGGAATTGCCTCGTCGTTTCGCAGATCACGCCAGCCTGTTCGACAATGCTCGACAGAAACACACGAAAGCTGAGGAACGTCGAGGTGTCATGCACTTGATCAGGTCCGTTGTGATGCACAGAAAGAGAAACGTAAACATCTATTGGAAACGAGTACTAAGACTGAAGCAGGTAGCAAGCACGCTCGATGGCAGCTGAAACGGCATCAACCTGCGAGCAACAAAGTCAGCACCGGTTCCCAGTTGGCACCAGGGGGAGCAACTCACGTTTCGCTTGGCAAAGGGTGTGAAGTGGGAGCCCGGAATGTCGAGGACGACGTCGAGGCCGGCGAGCTTGTCCCAACCAAGGAGTTGGTGCTTTTTGCCCTGATCGCCAGACCGGCGGGTGAGCCAGTCGAATTGGGCATCGGTGGCCCAGCGCGCCTTGAAGTCCTGGCTGCAGCGAAGAAGAGCCAATTTGACGGGCTTGTTGGACTGCCTCGCCGCATTGAGGGCAGTCTGTGCCGATGCAGGCAGTTCGGCATAGCGTCGAATACAGTCGCCCGATTTGAGGAACGAGGCGCGGATCAGCTGGCGGGCCTGGCCGAGGCGGGTGTCGCCACCGTCTTCAGGCACCAAAGCATCAAGAATCGAGCCATCGAGGGGCGTGTGGCCAAGGGGGCAGGGCGTATCGACGGCGAGGGTGCCCATGACGGTGCGACCCATCGCTTGAAGCTGATGAGTCATCTCCCATGCCAGTACTCCGCCGAATGACCAGCCGCCGACAATGAGGGGGCCTGTCGGGTAGACATCAGCCACGGCTGCCACGAGGGCTGCTGCATGCTCGACGACGCCCCAGTCGCGACTCGGAGGGTCGAAGAGGCGTTCATGATGAAGAATCCAGATGTCGCGCACCTGCTCCGTGGGCAGCGTGAGGTACGACGCGGGGATGCCCGAGCCGTCAGCACAGAGAAAGAGAGGTGCGGCACCGGGGGAAGCACCCCTGCGAATCAGACGCGGGTTCTCAGCGAGCCGGAGGGCCCTGCGAAGAAAGCTGACCTCGGAGGGCGTCACAGTCTTGTAGAAGGAAGGCGAAGGGAGTGGCCTATCTTCCTCAACGCGACTTGGGCTATGAACTTGCGCTGTACTGCGGCCTTGTGCGCGCTGTGATGAAGGCGGTTGCACCTTGGCTGCCTCCGTACCGACGATCTCACAAAGCTCGGCGACGCTCTGACAAGCAACAAGGGTGTCGGAACATGTGGTGACACCAAGATCCCGGGCAAGGCCCTCGGCAAGCTCGATGGACCCCAGCGAGTCGAGCCCGAGCTCGTTCATGGAAGCGTCGCTGGCGAGCAGCGAGGCAGCGTCGTCGATGGCCAGAATGTGGGCCAGGACCCGTACGGTTGTCTCACGGACCGAGGTTGGTGAGTCGTCGGTGTTTACCTCTTCCTTGGTCTCTCCACTGGCCACTTGCTCGCTCGCAACGCTGCTCTCGACAGAGGGCACCATTGATGCACAGAGGCCAACAAAGTCGTCGACCGTCTGCTGGGCCGATGCTCGGTCTTGCAACCCGTTTGCACCGGGGAGAAAGGGTGACAGCTGCTCGATGATTTCAATGAACAGGAGCGAGTCGACGCCAAGCTCTTCGAGGGCCGTGTAGCCGTGGATTTCGCTGGCAGGCACACCCGTGCCGTCGCAGATGATCTTGCGAATTCTTTCACCAAGCTTTTCCATGCTCGGTATTGCTGTTGTTGTCGACGAGTCAGGGCTTCTTGTCGGCCTTGTCTTCGGTGTGGCCTTCGTCGCCATCGACGAGCCACCTGTGAGTAGCGCCGAAAACTGTTTGGCATCCACCCGCTTGAAGACAAGGTCGCCCAAGGAGGCAAGCACGGCGCCGGTCCTCGAGTGCGCCGATGCCCGACACGTGAGGGTAGCTGTCCGCTCGTCCCACACGGTGCTTGCGCGCACCTGAACGGCCTCGTCGTCAGTGTCTAGCAGGCCGACAAACGAGCCGAGCGATACGGCAATGAAGCTGACGTCCGGCGACGACTTGGGACCCGTGTTGGCTAGATAGCCGGCCGTGTGCTGGCGTTGACCTAGTTAGCGAAGCTGTGCACCCTCTTCTCAACGACTGATGCAACTCACCAGCATCGTATCCTGAAGAATGGGGCTGACCACATCGCGACGGCTGCCGCGGGGAACAAATGCACCGCGCTTGAGAGTGGCCTGGCCTTCGTAGCCGTCCGAAGAGCGCGAAAGGCTCTCGATTGTCTGGTAGAGGGGCGCATACTCGACAACGCGCTCGGCAAATGTTTTGTAGAGCTGTCGCGTGTCAACGGCGGCGCCCAGCTGGTCCGAGGCAATGGCCGTGGCGTGGAGCGCGGCGCTGTTTGCCTCCTTGACGCTGACCGTACCCGTGAAATGCGGCGTCAAACGGTCGCCCTGTGTGCGCTGCCAGCCAACACGGGCCTGATAGACGCCCGGCTGGCGCGCTGCCAGGAGCTGACAGACGAGTTGTCCGGGCGCAGCCTCGTTGTAGATCAGAGGAGCATGGTAGCGTGCACTCTCGAGCACGACCACCTCTTTCCGGCCCCGGTGCACGTCTTGCTGCAGCGTCGTAAAAGCGAGCTCGTGGTACACAGATGCGGGACACATGCCCTTCCCTGCTACCAGATGGCCCATGATCTCGTCGCGCACCTGCGACACATCCATGACGGCCGCCGCGCGCACGTCGTGACCCTTGGCATGCGCGTCGGATTTTGAGATGGCATAGCCTCGTTTCACCTCCTTCTTGGCCGTTGCTGTGCGAGCAGGGGCGGCGTCGTCGATGGTAGGTGGCTGGTGCTGGTAGTCGACCCATACGGCGTCTTTTTCAAATGGATGGAGAGGCAGCTCGTCGACCGCAGGCCAGCGCCCCTGTCCCTCGAGCACCTTTGAGAAGTTGAGCGAGATGCCATGCTCAAAGAGTTTCGCCAGATGCCCTGCCGTGTTGGGCTCAGGTGCCGCATCGCTGAGAAGCTGCGCCACATCTGCACCGGCCTCGGTCACGACGCGCATGGTCCCCTTGCCCAGTGCGATGGCACCAGCAGGGACAGTCGCGTGTGGAGTACCGTCGAGTGTGACGAACTGCTGCTCTTGTAAATCCTCGGTCTCCGATTGGTACCTTTGCCATCCCTCTTCGAGACGCACGTCTCCCGCGAGGATGCGCGCCACTGTATGCGCTCGCTTCGATGGACAGATGAGCGTGATGTTGCGCAAGCCCCACGCCTGCCATCGCTTCATGATGGAGATCTCGAATGCAAAGGCTAGTAACGCCGTTTTGCGAGCGTCCGCTTCACTGTCGCTGCTGCTTAGCAGGGCGTCGATCTCTTGACTGGCTTCGACGGAGTTGATGACGGTCTCAAAAGCCCGCTTGAATGCGGGCTCAGCAGCCACATGGTGGCGCAGTCTCTCGACGGGAGGGTGCTGGGCACGCAGCAGGACAAAGACGGGGGTCGCCTTGGAGACGAGCTTCTTGGGTGCCTCACCGTTGCGCCATTCGACGAGCTTGGCCTCGAGAGACGCAAGGTCATCGTGCGGCGACACAGGCAGAGCACGGCGAAAGGACGTGTAGTGGATGCGGCGTGCCATGGTAGCGTAGCACAGCTGACCGAGGCTGGTGCTGTCGCGATGGGTGCCAATGTACTCGATAAAGGCGGTGAGAAGACGGTCGAATGCGCGTGCGGACTTGGCCGAGAGGCAGAAGAGCATGTCCGACCCCAGCTTGCGGTCCTGGCTCTCCTCGCTAGCAGGCACCCACTCTTGCAGAAGCGCCGTCGCATTGGAGCCTGCGGCACCGATGGAGTTGAGGAGGGCAATGCGGGGCGCATCGTCTGCTGAAGGCCACTGCTGCTGCGTGGTAGGAATCTCGATGCGGGTGTTGGCGACGAGGGGCGCCAGTTCCGGGTTGAGCGTCTTGAGGCTGATCTGCGGCGGGATCTCATGGTGGCGCAGCATGGCCAGTAGCTTTGTCAGGCCTGCAAAGCCCGCAGCAGCCTCGCAATGGCCAACATTGGCCTTGACAGAGCCCAGGTGGAGCGCAGTGGTGGCCTGCTTGCCGTAGACGGTCGACAAGCTCGTCATCTCGCAGCGATCGCCTGCCTTTGTGCCCGTGCCGTGCATCTCGACGACACTGACGGCCGAGGCATCGATGCCGGCCATGTCGTTGACGCGTTTGAAGAGCTTGACCTGCGTTGCCTGGTCCGGGTGGGTGATCGATTTGGCCAGGCCGGACTGACAGAGTGATGCGTCAGGCACAATTCCCAACCAAGCTGAGAAAACCCCGCAGGAGAAGGGGAATAAACGTACCTGGTTCAGGGCCGTGGCACGAATGACAGCCTCGATGTGGTCGCCGTCGGCCAGAGCATCGTCCAGTGTCTTGACTACAAACGCCGCCACACCCTCGGCCCGCCCATAGCCATCGGCACTCTCGTCAAACGTCTTGCAGCGGCCGTCCTGGCTGAGAAAGTGGCCGCGATAGAGGCCCAGGAACATGGCAGGCGAGGTAATGATGTTGACACCAGCCACGAGGGCCGAACGACAGTCGCCGGCGGCAATGGCGCGGCAGGCAGTGTGCAGCGTCACCAGGCTCGACGAGCATGCCGTGTCAAGAACGAGGCTGGGCCCCTCCCAACCAAAGTGGTGGGAGATGCGGCCCGAGAGAAAGGCACGCAGCGTGGCTGGAGAGTAGAAGACGTCGACCTCCTGAGTGCTCAGATTTGCGACGTAGTCATCCGTGGCGGCCGCAACGTAGACACCGAACTCCTCGGCTCTCGTGCTCGGCGTGGGCGACGAGGGGCAGTAGCCCGAAGCCTCGACGGCCTCGTGGGCCACCTGGAGAAGCTGGCGCTGCTGCGGGTCCATAACCTTTGCCTCACGCCGGCTGATGCCGAAAAAGGTGGCATCGAAGCACTCGGCATCGTGAATCAGCGACGCATGACGCACCCCCATGCGGCGATAGCGGCCCCCACCGCGGCTGCTCCGTTCGGGCGCCTCGTAGACCTGCTCGATGTCAAAGCAACGGCGTGGGATCTCGCTTGACGCCTCAAAGCCCTGGCTGAGCAGCTCCCAGAACTGCGAGGGGCTGTTGGCGCCGCCGGGGAAGCGGCACGAGTGGCCGACAATGGCAAACTGGGTCGCCATTGTCGCGGGCTTGTCGTCGAATCGTTCTTAGTGTAATCACGGCCGGCTGAGGGAGTCGAGGTACGTCCTTTTCTTTTCTGAAGAGAGAGGCGTCTTCTTCGAAGGTGTCGCCGCCGGAAAATTCTGCCATCGAACACAAAGAGCCATTATATTATAATTGATGATGCGACAACCCCGTCCCACGGCTGGCCGTAGTGCCTGCTCTGTTTGGCGTTCGGTGTACTACACTGGTCCCCTGCACGGTCCACACTACGCGTCAATTTAGTCTAAAATTGCGACGCCAAAGACGGCGCCGTGTGGCAGCGCCGGATTTATCTCGTCAAATTACCCTGTCCCTGGGCGTCGAAATGACCCTTATAGAGAGGGTTATTTTCTGACGTTTGGGCCATGCCCCCGATACAGACACAAGCAATCCAACGATGACACCAGGCGCTACCACACCCACCAGCACGGCCGCTGCGCCGACGACGTCGGCCGTCGTCGGCGCCTCGCTCTCGGAGCGCGCTCAGTCGCTGCGTGCGCTCCTCGCCCTCATCTCCACCAGTGGCGAGGCCATTCTGTCGCAGTGGGAGAAGCTAGACAAGACGTCTGCTCTCCCATCCAAGTCGCTCTACGCCAGCTCGCAGACGCTGCTGGGGGCCGCCGGCATGCTGTCGGAAGTGGTCCAAGACCCGGGCATGCGCTGCCTGCAGATGTGCGGCTCCTTTTTCGAGGCCCGCGCGCTGCACATTGCGGTGCGTGCCGGCGTTCCTCAACGGATTGCCGCCTCGCCAAAGGGGGCCCTGACATCGGTGGAGCTGGGCAAGGCCACGGGCATCGAGCACCGCAAGCTGGCGCGCATCCTCCGCTGCTTGGCTACCAACCACATGCTGGCCGAGGTGGGCCGCGACACGTTTGCCAACAACCGCATCTCGGCCCACCTCGTCGACAATGCCGGTCTTTGTGCCTACATCCACCACTATGGCGAGGAGCCCTACCACGCGGCGGGTGCATTGATGACGAAGCTCGACACACCAGCAGGTGCGTCGTACGACATCCTCGACGCTCCCTTTTCCGACGTCTACGGCCGCAAGCCTCGCTGGGAGTGGCTCGAGGAGCCCGACGAGAAGACGGGCAAGCCGCGCGAGCAGCTGGCGCGCTTTGGCCTGGCCATGCTGGGCGCAGGCGACGTCGAGGTGCCCGGTGTGCTGGCCGACTACGACTGGGCTGGCCTCGGCCAGGGCGCCACCGTCGTCGATGTGGGCGGCGGCGTGGGCCAGATGTGTATTGCCCTTGGCCGTGCCTTTTCCAACCTGCGCTTCGTCGTGCAGGACCGCCCGCCCGTCATTGAACAGGGTCGCAAGATCTGGGCGGAGCGCGCCGCCGATCTCGTCGACCGCTGCGAGCTGCAGCCCCACGACTTTTTCCAGACGCAGCCCGTCCAGGGCGCCCACGTCTACCTGCTGCGCCACGTGGTGCACGACTGGGCCGACCGCGAGAGCATCGCGATCCTGCGCGCCCTCAAGCCCGCCCTGGCACCCCACTCGCGCATCTTGCTGGCCGAACAGATCATGGTGTGTGCCTCGGGCGACGACCGCATCGCCCGGCCTGCTGCCCCGCTGCCGGCCAACTACGGCGACGCCGCGCGCTTCAGCCACCAGCGCGACATCAACATGATGGGCCTCATCAACGGCATCGAGCGATCGCCTGCGGAGTTTGATGCCCTTGTCGAGCAGGCCGGCCTGGTCGTCAAGGCTTTCCACCCTTGCCGCTCGCAGATCGGCCTTGTTGAGGTTGGCCTTCCCTAGACTGAGCTCCTTTTCCTTCGACTAGACTTGCGGAGCTCATCGCGCCCGGCCCGTCCCTGTGCGAATAAGATTGTTTGCATTTGTCATTGCTCGGAGACTAGTAGTGGCAGGCTTTGAATAAGACACTAGCATGTTTGAATGAATACAAACCGATTGTAAGCGTCATGTACTAGGTGAATGAAACCAATTGCGAATGCCATTACAAGGTGACTAAAGTTGCGAAATGTGTTGCAGTCGAGAGGAAGAAAAAAAATGTCGAGGAGATAGATACAAGCACACAATGCAGCTTTATTTCGGGCAGAGATTGCGAGCGTCTGCAGGGATCTTGAGCTTCCGGATTTCGTCGGGAAGCTCAACGAATTGACTGGCCAGGCCCTCGTTGAGGTGAAACTCCATGTGGCAGTGGAAGAATTGCACGCCGCTGCAGGGTTATCTTAGTTTTGAATCCCACGTTCTCAGTCTTCTGCTCCTTACTCACGGATTATTCGTCTTGAATCTAGACAGTGAATAGATGCAAAAGTTAGCGAGTGCCGCTTGTGCGGACAGCATACTCACTGGAAAACGGCCGTGGCATTGACGGGAACCATCATGGTGTCTCTGCGGGTGGGATTGACAAGGTCGAGGCCGTCGTTCCCGTGGTAGGTGCCATTGAGATAGCCGAGTACCTGGAATGTGTGTCCGTGCTGTGCAAAGGACTCAGTTACAGGTCAACAAAGACCAGTGCATTGTCACCCACCAGATGGTAGGGATGCGCCCCTGGGCCAAGAGTAGTGTTGAGGACGACGCGGATGGTGCCGTTGTGCAGTGCGTAGGCATTGCGACTCGTAGGCAGCGCAGCCACGTCGACACCGTCCTTGATGTCAAACAACGTGGGCTTGGCGTTGACGTCGTAGGCGGGATAGCTCGAATTGTTGACGACACCCTGAATCTGCCGGGCCGTGGCGTTGTTGTAAAGTCCCACGGCGAGGAAAATGGTCGTGTCAGGCGTTTCGACAGCATCCTCGACCTCGCGGGGCTTGATCTGCGACAGGTCCAGGTCGCGACAGTCATTTGCCTTTGGGTCGGCAAATGGCTGCGAAGACGGTACCTTGGAAGCAGACACGCCCTCGTAGTTGACAAGTGCCCGTGTCTCGAGCTCCAGCTTTGGATTCTGGATTGGATCTGTCGGGGCGTAATATCCTCGGAGTTAGCGTATTACCACCTACTTGGCCGAGAAAGAAAACACTCACAGCACGCATTCTGCGTGACGGACCGCATCCACACGTTGTCGGTAAAGTTGGTCTTGGCCTGCACGAGGACGTCGTAGCGCTGGGCGGGCTGGGAGTAAGACTGGTCAGCATCAATTGTTCCGAGAGTAAAAAGCTTCGCTACCAACCCAGATGGGCAGCTGCTCGACACTAGTCTTGCCGTCGAGCGCAGCAAAGTCACTGCCGATGAGCTGCAGCGGATGTTCATCGATGGAGAAGTGGAATCCAACAAAGGCGCTCATGTTGATGATACGCAGCCGATACGTTTTGCCCGGTGTGAATTGAAACGATGGCTGTGACTTTGTGTTGCAGCCACCCGTGCCCGCGCAGATGAGCACCGAGTCAGGAGCAGGGGGACGGGGAGGGATGCCCGTGTTGCCCACAAAGCCCGGTGTGCGGTCAATTGCCAGGAGGGTCCAGTCGGAGATGTTGAAGTGGTCCGTGACGACAACGACGTATTCGTCGTCGTACTTGTACGGCTCTGACGGGTCATCGATGATCGTTGGCCCCACCACGCCCAGCGGGTACTTTGGCAAGCTTTGCATGTCAGCTCACGGTCCGACCCTCAGGGTGAGATAACACACTCACTTGCGGGCCGTAGTGGCTGTGCCAGAATGACGTGCCAGCTTCGTCGGGGGTGAATGTGTATGTGAAATTGCCACCATTGGCAGGAATCGGGCATTGGTTGATCGCAGGCACGCCATCTGCCCATGGCTGCAGCACAGTGTGAGTTCAGCACCGTCTCAAATGGCTCAAGGTAGGCGACATACCGTTCCGAGTTGATTGATGCCGTGAAAATGGATCTGTGCCATCGCGGTCAGCATCGAAGAGGGGTACCTTGGGTGTACCAAGCTGGCAAACGCACCGAGGTGCCGTTGTCGGGCAGATTGTTGGTCAGCGTCACCTGTACCTGGTCCCCTAGGCTGGCACGCATCGTCGGCCCCGGAAACTGGTTGTTGACGAGGGCCATGCGCTTGCTCACGCCATTGGGCGAGATGGTGCGGTAGGACAGCTCCCACTCGTACTTGACCACCTTGGCCGAAGCAAAGCCCAGCAGGTATGCGAGGTAGGCAGCAGTAAAGGCCTTCATCTTCCTCTATGGATGAGGAGAAAAAAAAAAAGAAAAAAGATGCGGATTGGGATCTCCTCCGCTATTAATGTAGCTTGGACTGTGTCAGGCACAGAAACAGGTGGGCGCCATGCTCGGCGTGCCTGGCCAGAACCAGGGTAGTGATCGGCATCTTTTCGGCACACACCCCTCACGGCAGGTTTCATGAGCGGAAGAATGAAGTCACACACCTCAAGGCAGGTGTTCAAAAGCGAAAGGATGAAAGAATGGTTATTTCATATTAAGGACTGCATAGGGAGTGCCCGCTCTCGGGTGATCTTTGCTTCTACAGAAGAGTATGAAACGATTTCTCCCGCTCAAGTAGGCTTCGAGGAGATGAGCTGCAGGGGGTGGTAGACGACATTTGACCACACGAGCCCCGTGTCCTGCGACAAAGAATCTCCAGTCAGAATCCACGCGTAAGGCTGAATGCATGGGCACTCACATTGGGTGTCGAGTAGAACTCAATGATGACGAGATAGCCAGGCAGGTCGCGCTGCCACTGAGGGATCTTTGGTGCCTCGAGCGTGTATTCGTACCGGTTGTACAGCTTGTTGTCAATCTCGTCCTGCGTGGTATTGGCCTGGTATGCATTGGCAAAGATGTTGGCAATGGTGGCCTGTGTCGTTCGAGCATAGCCGTTGAAGACTTCTGGCACACCCGCTGCACGCACGCCCTCGCCCATGGCCTGCGTCGTCATCTGTACCTGGACGCCCGTCGTGTGGTAGTCACGACCACCGACGCCGTCGTAAGTGAAGTTGAAGAGGTGGCCATCAAAGCGAAACGTCGCGTTCTTTGGAGGCGACACAACGGTACCACTTGCGCTGAGTAGGCCGGGAGCAGTGTTGGGTAGCATGGGCCCCATCTGACGCTTCCACAGGCTGTCTGACCGGCCGAGGAGCCAGTCGACACCGGCATCGGCGTCGAGGGAAGGCACGATGGACGCTGAAGCGCCGCTCACGAGTGAGACGGCAGCGACGGCAAGGGCAACCACAGGCACAGAGAGCCGCATAATGGTTTGACTCGCGTAGACCTCGCGGGTAATCGAATACAGACAGTCTCTATATAACGGTGAGGGATAGAGTACGGCCGGGGTAGAGCGGCCAGGCGCCCAACACGGGTTCTTTTACTGCTGACGGGCACGGGGTAAAGAGGCGCCCAAGCCAGGGCCTCGCGCGGCAACTTTAAAAACTGAGTCGGCCGCCTCGTGACTTTCGCGCGCGTCGCCGGTCGCCCTGCCTCTCGCTCGCCCGGTTGGAAAATGTCGACTTCTGCGCCCTTTATCCGCCCCAACCTGAGGCTCACGCCAGGCTGGCAATCGACGGCCAACACAGCGGGAGAGCCCGCCACCGTCTACGATCTTCTCGAACAGTCGGCCCGGCTGAACGCACAACATGCCTTTGCGCTCCAGCTGGCTCCCTCGCTCGTCGCGTCAGACACACGCACCATCAGCCATGGGCAGCTCCTCGAGGCCGTCGACCGCTGCTCGGCCTGGCTCGTCGCAGAGGGCATTGCCAGGCGCTCTGCTGCAAAGAGAGACAGTGGCAACGGGGTAGAAAGGGGCACCCCTGTGGCCATTTTTCTCGGCAGCGACGCCAACATCTTTGTCTACCTCGTCGCCCTCACCAAGCTTGGCAATCCCTTTGCCCTCTTTTCGTCGCGCCTCTCGGCAGAGGCCGTCACGGCACTCTGCACGCGCGCGGGCATTCGAAGCATACTGACGGATCAACGCACCGTGGTCACCTGGGCACAATGCCAGCAGTCCCTGGGCGAGGCTGAGGGCGAAGCTGTGCGGCAAGTGGATGCGCTGCCATTGGCAGCTTGGCTCACGGACGCCAGCGTCCCCGCCAGCATCACGGTGGAAAAGGGCGACGAGGTGGATCCAAACGACTGCAGCGTCGCCATCTTTCATTCTTCGGGCAGCACAGGCCTTCCCAAGCCCATCTTCCACTGCCACCGCTACCTGCTTGGCTATGCGGCCAACCACGAGCTGTCTGCGGACGCCGTCGGCGTGACGCTCTCGACGCTGCCCCTCTACCACGGCTTTGGCCTGCTCGCGCCCTGTCTCTCGCTCTCCATTGGCATGACGGTCGTATTGCCAGCGGCGACGACGATCCCCACGGGTCTGTCGACGGCCGCGATGCTGCACCTGCAGCCGGCCAAGCGCATCTTCATCGTTCCCGCCACGCTGGGCGAGATGGAGGCCGACGCAGCGGGCCTTGCGCTGCTCCAGCAGCTCCAGCAGGTCGTGGTGGGCGGTGCGCCCATGAAGCTGTCGCTTGGCGAGCGCCTCGAGGCGGCCGGCGTGTCGCTGCTCAACCATTTTGGCGTGACCGAGATCGGCGCGCTGGCGCCCATCTGCGTGCCCGCGCCGTCGTGTCGGTACAACTGGCGCTACCTCCTCGTGCGCAACGACATCAACATCCAGTTGCAGACGCTGCCGCTCCAGGACGGTGGCGGATCTCTGCTGCGCCTTGGCGCGCGGCCCTTTGGCTGGGCAGACGACTTTTGGGTCCAGGACGCCCTCGAGGAGAACGCCGACGCGGGCGACGGGCGCAGGCAGGTGCGCATCCGTGGCCGTGTCGACGAGCTCATCGTCCTGGCCACGGGCGAAAAAGTCAGCCCCATTGCCGCCGAGTCGGCCCTGCGCGAGCACCCGCTTGTGACGGATGCCGTCATGTTTGGCAATGGCCGCTTCCAGGTCGGCCTCATCGTCGAGACGGCGTCCACTGCTGGTGCCAGCGTGACTGCGCAGGACCTCGGCCCGACGCTCGACGAGCTGAACCGCGTGTCGGATGCGCATGCCCAGATCGATGCCACGCTCATCGTCCTGACGCAAAAGGCTAAAAAGGCCCTCGTCCGCACGCCAAAGGGCAACCCCGAGCGCAAGGCCAACGTCGACCTGTTTGCCGTCGAAATCGAGGCGGCCTACCGCGCTGCCGACCGCGTGGCCGGGCCGCTGCTGGACCTCGACGATGCACAGAGCCTCGAGGCGACAATCACCGAAGCCGTCACAGGCCTCCTGAGGCGACGAAAAGGCGAAATTGGTGTCGACGACGACTTTTTCGAGCTGGGCATGGACTCGTTCAAGGCGCTCAAGCTGCTGCGCATGCTCCAAGCAGGTGCCGGCACCCTGCCATTTACATTTGTCTACCGAAACCCATCGGTAGCCAAGCTCGTCGCCGCACTCGCGCAGGGCAGTCGACAGGACCAAAGGACCGACGACGAGGATGCAGCAGCCGTGCAGGCATGCGTCGACGGGGCACTCCGCCAGCTCGACGAGTGCTGCCCATCGTCGCTTCGTGATGACGCCACAGGTGGACATGCGCCAAGGAGAAAGCCTCGCACGGGGCCATCGATTGTCATTACCGGCAGCACGGGCAGCTTGGGCAGCCACCTCCTGCGCGCAGCACTGAGCCAACCGCACGTCGAGCACGTCTACTGCCTCGTCCGTGGTCCAGACCCGCTGCAGCGACAGCTCGAAGTCATGGCCAAGCTGGGCGTCAGCTGCGATCGGACACGCATCAGTGTGTGGACCGCATCGCTGAGCAAGCCCAAGCTGGGCCTCACCGAGGCGCAGTACCACGAGCTGGTCACCCATGCAACGCACATCATCCACAACGCCTGGCCCGTCGACTTTCTCCGCCACCTGGCCTCGTTCCAGCCCCACATTGACGGACTTGCGCGTCTGATTGAGCTGGGCGTCGACATCTCACAGCAGCAGCAGCAGCAGCAGGACATCATCCGGCCGCGCCTCGTCTTTGCCTCGTCGATTGCCGTGGTGGCCAGATATGCGTCCGAGAGGGACACGGCGGTCGTCGTCCCCGAGGAACCAGTGGTCGATGTGCGCGCCTGCTCGACGCTGGGCTATGCACAGGCCAAGCTCGCCTGCGAACAGCTTCTCCAGCGGGCGCCGTTCCGCCACGCCGTCTCGATGGCGAGTGTGCGCATCGGCCAGCTGACCGGCGCCGAGGGCCTGGGCAACTGGTCGACGAGCGAGCACATGGCCGCGCTGGTCAAGAGCTCGCGCACCGTGGGAGCACTGCCGGACCTCCAGGGCACCCTCTCGTGGCTGCCCGTCAATCGAGCTGGCGACGCCCTCGTCGAAATTCTCCTCTCCGAGGACACCACAAAGAACTACAACGACGACGACGACACACCGGCGATGATGCATCTCGAGAATCCGGCACGGCAGTCGTGGCCCGACATGGTCGCGCTCCTGGGCCAGGCCATTGCCGTCGACCGCGTCCGTCCCTTTGACCAGTGGCTCCAGCTTGTCCAGGTACAGTGCCCCGACGCAGGGCCCTTGGTCGACTTTTTCCGTCAAGACTTTCTTCGGCTCGCCACGGGCTCCCTCGTCCTCGACACAGCCATCGCCAAGCGCCACTCATCGACACTGACTAAGAGCAAACCCTTGGACAGCAAGCATGTACAGGAGTATGTCAAATACTGGCGTGCCTCGGGCTTCCTGTAAATAAGTTCACCAATTGCAATTACGAGATGCCGTGCTATCAGACAAGGCGAATCAGAAGGGCCGCTGTGCGTCTGGGGACAGCCACTGGGCAAAGTAGTCCTCGACGGTGGCCCAGTCGTGGAGAGACGCGGTGAGGGCACCCACGTGGCCGTCGGGCCGCACAACGACGAGCGCGCCTGTGCTCGCGTCTACCTTCCACTTTGTGTGGAGCGGGTGCGTCATGGCCGTCGGCGTCTTTGCATAGGGCGACAGGCAGGGCACGTCGTCGCAATACAAGGCAGAGGGCGCAAGGGGCGACGCAGGCGAAGCCATGGCGGGCAGCAGCGAGTGCGTCACCTCGAGCGAGCGGTGGTCCTGGAGTGTGACGGCGACGAGGCGGAGCAGCTGGGGCCAGGAGGCGGACTTGTCGCGCATAGAGGTATATAGACCTCCAGGACGCGCAATGTGGGCGAGCAGCGTGGAGACGGCCGTGGCGGATACGTGGCCAAGACAGAGAAAGACGGTAAAGTGGCCGTCAAAGGGCTGCAATGCATCGAGGACGGGCACGGGATTGCAGTCCTCGTGCCGAGTCACGGTAGCTGGCAGCAACCGCGCACCGGCCACGAGCCCCCTCGGCAAGCCCTCGTCGCCCAAAGCGTCCACGACGGTCGTCTCGCTGGGCGTGACGAGGGAACTGCCCGTGTAGACGATCGATGTGCCACTTTGATAGGCCTCGGTCTTGCGCTGGAAGGCGCCCAACGCCGCAGTCGTCTCTGGTGTGGCATTGCGATGGTTAGAAAAGAGCCGGATGAGCTCACGATCCATGCTGATGAGCTGCTCGGCCACGAGTCGGCGCTCCTGGCTGTATGTGTCGAGTACCATGCGACTGGCGCCCCACCGCTCCACGAGGGCGATCTTGACGGCAAGGTTGTGGGCATCGAGCAAGCTGGTGTTCATGCCGAGCCCGCCCTTGGGCGAATGGAGGTGTGCAGCGTCCCCTGCCAGAAAGATGCAGCGCTCCACATCAAACGAGGAGACGAGGCGCTGGCCGACGCGATAGATGGTGAACCAGTGCACCTCGTCCCAGTCGACTGCATACGGCGCGAACGTCGCCTTGACGACACGGACCACGTCGTCGAGGTCAGGATTAGCTGCCGCTTTGTTCTCGTCGCTGCTGGGACCGCCTTCGTCGTCGCTTTCGGGAAGCTGGCAATAGAAGCGCACGCAGCTCTTTCCCTCAATCGGTTCGCGCGGGATGATGAGAATGGTGGAGGTGTGGCCGTGGAGAATCGAGAGGTTGCGCAAGTCGGGAAAGTCGGAGCGCAGACCGATGACATCGACGGCCGACCAGCGCGAGTCGTGTCCATCGCCTCGGAGCGCCACATTGTGCTTATCGCGCAGCATCCGACGCACTGCACTCTTGCCGCCATCGCACCCGACGAGATACTTGGCCTGCATCTGCCGCCTCTCGCCGTACGAAGACTGGAGTCCGATACTGACAGACTGGCCCTGAAGCGTGGCATCGTCAAACGACCACCCCCGCTGCACCTGAACGCCACAGAGCTCTTGCAATCGTCGCTCCAAGATGGACTCGACGAGTCCCTGTCGAATGCCCAGGCTGCAAGAGGCCCCTAGTCAGCAGCAACGCTCCCTTCCTTTTCCCCTCCAGGCGAGCCTCACCTGTAGCAGTCGTCGCAGTCGATGTCTGGTGAGAAGAAGTCGGACCTCGACGTGCACTGGGGCGGACTGACGGTCATATCCCAGAATGTCCGCGTGTACATCTTGACGCCCTCATCGATCATCGGCTGGCCAAGCCCAATCGACTTCATGACCTCGATGGTGCGGCACTGGAGTGCGTCGCCGCGGCCTCGCGCATGGTGCGATGCGTCTTGCGAGTCAATGATGAAGGGCTTGACCCCCATCTGTGCAAGGCAGGCTGTGTGGGAAGCGTGCGACCAATAGTCAGTCTCTTGCACTCTTAATCAGTGGCGATCACGCTTGCCCACTCACTGGCCAGCATCAGACCCGCCGGTCCTGCGCCGACAATGACAACATCGTGTTGCACCTGCGGCGCGGTATGCCAGGCCACGACAGCTGCTTCGCTTGTCTGAACGGGAGCCATGTTTGAGTGACGATGGGAAGGATCTACTGCGCCCGGCTCACATCTTATTCTGGAGGATGAGTGGACGCCGTGCGCGTCTACACACAACCCAGGGTGAGGATGCGCACAGGGTAAGATGCAACTCTATCTAGTCTAATTGCAGGCGCTAGGAACATCTAGGGGCGCATTATTTCTTCACTAGCGCGGCGCGAGAACTAGTAGTGGTGTATCTTAGTAGTAATAGAGGGTTGTCTGTATCACGACGAGGGGACAATGTTGATAGGAATGGCCACCCTGTTTTCCCGGTCGAGACCGCCGTCGTCAGGCGCCGTGTACGTCTCGAGGAGGGACAGCGTGGCGGAAAAGGCCGAGGTCACGTGGGCACGTGGCAGGGGCAACGCCGAAAAGTTGTAGGCATTGAATGCATGGCTCGACTGCTCCTTCTGAGTCGAGCCAGGCTGGAAGGCATTGGGAGGCACAGTCATGTAGGCGTCGAGGCCATAGCGTTGATCTCCCGAGAGGCTGTTGAAGCCGTCTGGGTGCGTGGCATTAAAGTCGGCGATGTAGATGCGAATGTTTTTCGTCGTGTAGCCATCGCCGCCCACTCCATAGTAGAGGAGGTCGACTAGCGTCGAGCCATCTGTCTCAAAAGTCAATACAGGGCCCTACTCTTTCTCGTCTACCAACTCGCTCACCGAGCTTGACCGTCTGGTTGGCAGTCGGGCTGACGACTGTGGCGTACTGGGGATCAGGCGTGGCGCGCTTGACCACTCCGCCGACGGCAAGTTGAGACAGGAGAAAGAGGCTGAAGAGGGAGGACAGCGCCATCTTCGCAAGAAAGATGAGGAACAGGATCCAAACAGAGCGCAGTGCTTCTACTTCTTTAAGATTCGGAGAAGAGAAAAAACGTGTCTGGTCTGTGTGAGGAAGCATCTCGGTTGCCACGGTGAAGAGCACGTGGTCGCCATTAGCAGCGCGCCTACACGGGGTCTTTTGCCTACACTGGTTTCTCACGGTCGCGGTCAGACGATGAGGCTAAAAGTGAAATGGACTGTGAGACTGAGAACGAGGGCAGATTTGGTCGATTGAGATAAGTTGAGAGGGAAAAGATCATCTCGCAAACATTGTTGCAACCCAACACCACGATGGACCATCTCGCAGCATCATTTCACGGTACGACGACGCTGCTGCACAACGCTTCGCAGCCCGCAGGCACGTCTGCAGAAAGCAATACTTCTCTGTCGTCGTCCATCATAACGTGGCTGCTCGTTGCCCTCGCCCTTGCCCTTTTCCTCTACCATCGGTCGACTACCAGCAACAGCAATGTCAAAAACGTCCGTCTGCCCCCTGGTCCTCGCCAGTGGCCTCTGATTGGCAACATCGGCCAGGTGAATCCCTCACGGCAGCACCCGCAGTTTCTCCAGTGGGCAAAGCAGTACGGCGCCATCTTTCGGCTGCGCTTTGGCAGCAACGAGTTTGTCGTCCTAAACACGGCCCAGGCTGCCGTCGACCTCCTCGACCGGAGGAGTGCAAAGTACAGCTCCCGCGCGGGCCCCCATTTTGCCCACGACCTCATGTCTGCTGGCCAGCGCATGGTGTTTTTGCCCTATGCGAGCGAGTGGAAGGTTGCGCGGGCCTCGCTGCATCCCTATCTCATGGGCACCAAGTCTCGCTCGTACCGCGTAGTCCAGGAACACGAGTCTGCGGTGCTGATGGGCGATCTTCTGCGCCACACGCGCACTATGCAGAAGCAGCTGGCCGACGGCTCCTTCAAGACGGCCACTCGCCATGAAGACGGATGGGAGGCCCATGTGCGGCGCTACACGACGTCGGTAGTGCTCAACATCACCTACGGAAAGCGCATCACGAGCGCGTACGACAACCCGAGCCTGCACAAGATCTACGACATCCTGGCCAACTTCGCCCTCGTTGGGCAGCCTGGACGCAGTGAGTGGCCCCTGCGACCGCTTCCGCCTCCCCGACAGCATTGACTGACAATGGCCCCTTGTAGATCCCTGTGACGACTTTCCGCTGCTTCGCAAGCTTCCCGACTGGCTGAGCCCCTGGCGCGCTGAGGCCCTGCGGCTGCACAAGTGGGAGATGCAGCTCTGGGGCGGCTTCATGGATCAGCTCAAGGGCGAGCGCGAGGCACTTACCTCGGTCAAGAGCTACGTAAATGACATGCTTGAGGACCGCGAGAGAAACGGCGACGGCTTTGACGGCGAGGGACTCGGGCTCAACGAAAAGGGACTCATGTCTGACACGCTCCTTGCCTGTGTGTGTTCTCCGTCTTTCCCATAGTGACGTGGCACCCGTTGACACTGACCGTCGTCGCGCCTCTGAGCAGACACCGCAGCTACCGTTCTCGAGGCTGGCTCGGACACGGTGAGTGCGACGGGATATAGTTCAGCCAGACTCCCATCTGACGCCTGTGACAACGATGGTGGACATGGCCACAGACGGCGAGCTCCGTCTACTTTTTTGTCCTCGCCTGCCTCAACGATCCTGAGATCATGCGCAAGCTAAAGGCCGAAATTGATGCCGCCGTTCCCGCTTCCACGCTCCCTGCCTTTGAGCACATCGAGGGCCTGCCCTACCTGCGCAGCTGTGTCAAGGAGACTCTGCGCCGACGCCCGCCCACGATCATGGGCATTCCGCACCGCGTGACGCAGGACGACATCTACGATGGCATGCTCATCAAAAAGGACTCGATTGTCATTGGCAATGTCTGGTAGGCATTTACCTTTTCTCTCTGCATCCCTCGGCTCTTGGCTGATTTCACCCACCAATGCAGGGCCATGCACATGGACCCGGTTCGGTATCCCGAGCCAGAGCGATTCATGCCGGAGCGATTTATGGGCGATTCGCTCAGCGCTGCGCAGTCGGCCGCGACCATGGATGCTTCTCGGCGCGATCACTATGCGTTTGGTTGGGGCCGACGGGTGTGCCAGGGCATGCACATTGCCGAGGCCAGTCTGTTGATCATCTTTGCCCGTCTCGCCTGGGCGTTTGACCTGCAGGCCCCTCCGGTAGAGAAGGAGCCGCTGAAGAGCATCCACGAAGAAAGCACCTACACCGACGGCTTTGTCAGCCAAACGAATCCGTACACGTGCCTCTTTGTGCCGCGCCACGCAGGCGTGACCCGTGTGCTTGCGTCGGCCTATGATGATGCCCAGCTGTTCTGGGCCGAACAGAATCGCGAAGGCGACACGCGCGACGGCCCGGTGTAAAGCACGTGCGTTGTTCTGTTATCATTCCCTGTCCCGAGTCGGAATTGGAGAAAGCGGAAAGAACCAGTGTATCTGACATGTGTCCGGGCAATAATTATCAACGCCTACCGAAGAGTGAGACAAAACAAAAAGGGGGGCGCATAATGATTCTGACGTCAAAAGACCGGTTTCGGACGCCAAGGTTTGGCCGACGACGCCAGCGCCCGCTGGCCGGCCCTGAAAAGTGGAATCTGTCCTCGTCGATCTCGAGCTTTTCCGGTGTGATTCACCCCGGCCTGGGCTCGAAGCACCGCTGACCTTGAAATTAAAGTTGAGGCTCCGGTGCCTGGATGGGAGGATGCGCCCCAAAAGTTCACTCAGAGTTTCCCCCTTTATCTCTCCGCTGCCCGCTGGGCGAAGGTTGTTGCCTAAGATCAACGATTCGGTGGCCCCGCGACGGAGGGTCCGTGCGCATCTGCTTATCGGCACCTTTCAAAATTGAAAGAGGCGGGGGTTGCTCATTCACTACTACTAACTGCTAGACAAGCATCAAAAAACATACTGTACAGTACCTTAATTAGGAACCATAGTTTGCAAGAGGTTCCTACCCTAAATTTCTGAAAATTACATTGGCCTGCATTTCCTATTCCTGCAGCAGCATCTCGCTCCGTCATAGTTAGTCTGTCGCCTCACCACTAGCGGCCGGATGAACATCACACCTGTCATGCCAAACTGCCCCTGCCCGGCGGCTTCATCTCAATCTACGTTTGGCATCTCCTGCACCCGGCTCCCGAAGAGATCATCGATCCTGCGGATCGAGCTAATGCTCTCCCGTGCAAGATAAGTAGACAACCGACTCTTCGATGGCCATCTCCAGAAGAGTCGGGACACAAGATCGCCAGTGCAAGCTCCCGAATCGAGCCTGTGTTAGCTTGCAAGACGAGCCGGAGGTCTGCTTGTCGACGGCAAATCCAGACGAGTCGGACGTTGAGGCAATTTCCGAGTTTCTTTTCCTGGGCGGAACTTGTTTGCGCTAGAGACAATGAGTACCTGCATTGTGTGACGAAGCTGGATTCTTGAATTTGTTTTTTTTTTTAGTTTTTCTTTTCAAGCGGCCCGTTATCGGTTGACACTTACACTAGAGATTCATTTTAGGTTGGGTTTGCATCGAGAGCCAGGCCTCAATCTGGCCGGCATCGGGATTGTACTTGACGCCTTTCGCAGACACGGACAATCGTGGACAACGCCAAAGAAGGCATTGGAAGCAGTGTAAAGATGGCGCCATTGTCATAGATAGGGCAGGATCCGTGAAATGATCCTGCAGTCGAGACACCCCCCACCCCCCCCCTTTCTTCAGTGCCTCTCAACCAACCTCACTCCTTCGTTCCAGCTCTCTCCCGGCGTTTTACCACCAATGGATACGACGACAGCAGCTGATGTGGGCGAGAAACCGGTCTGTCGACCGCGAAAGCGATGGACCGAGGAGGAAGACCGACTGTTGATCACCGCCATGAAGGCCTTTCCCAACGGCAAGTATTCGTGGAAGGCGATCGCGGCCAACATCCCGGATCGAACGACCAAAGACTGTCGCAAGCGGTGGGTCAGCGGCCTCAACGGCTCCCTGCGCAAGGGTTGCTGGTCCGCCGCCGAAGACGAGGCCCTGAAGAAGAGCGTCAACGAGCACGGCAACGACTGGGCCAAGATCTCCACCATTGTTGGCCACCGCTCAGGGGACCAGTGCTCCAAGCGGTGGAAAGAGGTCCTCGATCCGACAATAAAGCGAGAGGCGTGGTCGGAGGAAGAGGACACCAAGCTGCTTGACCTCTACTACAACCTCGGCACGTCGTGGAACAAGATCGCAACCCACTTTGACGGGCGACGTGCCCTCAGCTGCCGCAACCGTGCATGCAAGCTCCTCGTCGCACAGAAGAAGCCTAAGCCGGGGACAAAGAAGGCCGAGCAGGTACGTTTGGCCATGCTTGCCGAGCAATCGACGCCGAACGAGGCTCAGACACGCTCGCCTCACGCCAACGAAGAACAAGAGCTGTCAGCCCAGCCAGCGTCGCCCGCCACAACAGTAGCAGCAGCAGAGCCGCTTTCTAGGTCCACCAGTCTCTGTTCTTCCTTCGCATCTACATCTACTGGGGAAGGCCAGGTGTCGGAAATGGCACCCACTGACGACCTGGACCAGTTCATCAAGTCGTGCGTGGGCGACGCCGGCACCCTGCCCCTCTTTGACTTTACCCAGACACCTCCAGCGACGGCCATGACTTTTGGAATCGAGTCTGGCGTCAACGACATGCAGGTGGTGGAGCCGGGTGCGCCCACGCAATACTTGCAGCTGGCAGACACGCAGTTGCAGAGCGCCACCCCTCGATCCATGCCAACGATGGCCGCCGACGAGCTGTGCAGCAGCGACTACATCAATTCGATCTGGCCGACTGGTGACCAGGTTGCAGAGCAGGCTTCGTCGTCGACCGTGCCCGAGGCTCCCGTCACTCTCGACAACAACAATGACGGCGACACGTTCATGAAAGCGGCAGGGCACGGTGACGGTGCTAGAGAAACGCACGGACTTGGCTTCGACGAGGCCGACGCACTCATAAACGATAGCCCAGAGCAGCAAGCAGGGACGCATCAGGAAACGGACGAGAAGGACGAGGCACCCACGGAGAAGGAAGAGGCACAGTCTTTGACGGTGAGGCGATCCACGCTTGCGACCATGGACAGCTCTTCGCAACACTTCCGAGCGCTAATGCACCTCGCCGGTGACCCGGCTTTTGTGCTACGACGTATCCAGCAGCAGCAGCAGCAGCAGCAGCAGCAGCAGCAGGGCTCCCTCGAGCCAGAGCAGGGATACGACCCGCCCAGGCGTCAGTCGTGCTCTTCGGCTGTGCCCAGTGGCGACCCCTTCATGCTCAATGCGAATCTTTTCGACGACGCGCTTCTCTCCTCAGCAACCAGCCAGTTCGACGCCTCCTCTGGACGGCCATCGTGCTATGCTGCTTCGACTCTCTCGGACGCGTGCTACTCGTTTCCTTCCCTATCATCATCGTCTTCCTCTTCCTCTTCCTCGTCGTCTGTCATTCACTCCCCTGCACTCCTGCCCGCGCTCAGCGGCGGCGGCGGCGGCGGCGGCAAGGACAACATGGCCATGACACTGGCCCTCGTCGCCGCCAGCATCGCACGCACGGCCGCGTCCCTGGCCAAACAGCATGAGCCTGCCGCGTCGTCGCAGAACGGCAGCGAGTGCGCATCTTCCGACGCATTGTCTGGCGACATTATGCGCCAAATGCAAGACATGCACGGGCTAGGCCTGGGTGGCGAGGGCCTAGGTGGTGAGGGAACGTGGGGATAGACAGACTGATAGAATTTTATTTGACCTAGTAGTAGTTGTAGTAGTATAGTAGTGGCGTTGTTGTCGGGTTATTGGACTAATTCATGATCAGGTAGTCCCGGTTTGTTTATAGGCATGCAGGCACCGGGCGTAAATAGAAAATAGGATTCGATTCATAAGGGATAGACAAGAAGCAAGAGCGGAAAACGCTGCCCGACTGACCATATCTACACGGGGTCAGTACACCCGGTCGGCCTCAGCCTCGGCCAGCCTCTTGCTGGCCGGAGGGAGGGAGACGCTGTCGACGGAGGTGTTTGACGAGTCGAAGAAGCGGGGCGAGTGCTGCTGGGGCGAGGAGCCGAGGGAGGACGATGACGAGGCGCTGCCGGAGGCCATGTCGGAGGGGCCCAAGCCCAGGCTGCAGCCACGCAAGCCGGGAAACAGGCGCAGGAGCAGTTCACCTTCTTCTTCTTCTTCTTCTTCTTCTTCTTCTTCTTCTTCTTCCTCCTCCTTGTCGTCGCCCCCGTCGCTAGACGAGGTGCGCCCGAGACTGGTCAGGAGTGTATGCATGTAATTAGCTCCGTCATCGTCGTGCAGTTCATCGCAAGCGAGCGACTCCATGAACGGGCCCATGTAGCTGTTGTCTTGGTCGCCCTCCTCCTCTTCACGTCGCTGTTGAGATGGCTGCTGCTGCTGCTGCTGCTGCTGCTTCGGCACGCCACGTGTGGCTGCTGCTGCTGCTGCATTTGGGCTGCTTCGAGCCCCGGCCAGCGACTCGCGGAGCTTGTCCGTCGGCACCTTGCGGAAGTGCACGCCGCGGGCCCAGGCGAGGACGCGCTGACCATCCTCGTCAAAGAGGTGCGTCTGGGCAACAACCTCGCGTGGGCCGTGGGCAGCCACGCGGATGTGGATGCGGTATGTCGTGTCTGGCCTGATGGCGGCCGCGTCGCTGAAGCTTACTTCTTCGACGCGCGAGCCGATGAATGATTCGCTGGCACCCACGAGGTGGGCCGATTCGTTGGCCACGAAGCCGCCCGAGTGGAGCATGACGTCGTGCACGACGGGGTGCAGCACGGTGCCCCGCACCCGTTCGCCGAGCGGGCTGGCAGCAGTGAGCGGGATGCGCACCGTGCCAAACGCCTCTGCGGACCTACTGTCCCCAGACGGCGGCGGCGGCGGCGGCGGCGGCGGCGCCAGGGTGATGGACTGCAGGGCACGAAAGTCGGCGCAGTAGTCGACGCGCTTGGCAAAGAGGCCGTACGCCATCGCCGAGGCCAGCGTCGAGTAGCCGGCCTCGTCGTTGCGTCGCTCGCGCTGCATCTCGCCCAGACGACGTAGCGCGTGCTGCGCATCGCTGTCGTTGTCCATGTCGCTGCCGTCGCTGCCCTCGTCGATGTGCACGTCGCCCGTCATGAGCAGTCGGACGCTGTCGTTGACATGCTCCGACACGCCAAAGCGCTGGCCGTCCCTGTCGAGCTGGATACAGACGCGTGCCTGGCCCCCCGTGTCGTCATTGTCGGCCAGCACCAGGGGCGCACGGAAGACGAGGTTGGAGAGGCGCACTGCGCGCCGGCGGGCGCTGGCGGCGGCCTGGCACGGCAGCTTTCGCACCGCGCAGCTGGCCTCGAGCGCCAGTTCGCCGTGGAGCGACGCAGAGAAGACGGGCAGGCCCACGACGCGGTGGCCGCGGACCATGGCAGCAAAGTGGGCGAGGGGCGTCGAGAAGGAGGTGCGCGCCGCTGACTCCTCCGTGCTGTCCTGCCTGTCCTGCCTGTCCTGCCTGTCCTGCCTGTCCTGCCTGTCCTGCCTGTCCTGCCTGTCCTGCCTGTCCTGCTGGTCCTGCCTGTCCTGCCTGTCCTGCCTGTCCTGCCTGTCCTGCCTGTCCTTGAGGGCATCCTCCCTCTCGAGCCACGGTCCGCGGCTGGGCGCGAGGGCGCTGATGCTGAGCTGGGCAGAGACGCGGTCAAACATGTCGTGCGAGTGCGAGCTCGAGGCGCTGCTGTGCTGGCCCCCAAAGAGCGATTCAAACGTCGAGGAGCGGCGCGTGAGCGTACCCGAGCCCGAGCGAGTCGCCGGGTTCGACGAGAGACTGAGGCCGTTGCAGCCCTGGTAGGCCTGGCCAGAGCTGAGCAGGCACGCCTTCCAGCCGACGGGGCAGCCCGACGTCCAGAGGGTGCCCAGGAGCGAGATGAGGCCCGACCAGCTGTCGGCGCCACGCTTGAGCGTCGCCAGCTTCGTCATCTCACTTGCCGTCGGATTGGCCCGGAGCATTGGGGAGCAGATTGGATTGGGGCCCACCTCGATCCAGTCTGCAATCTGCAGTCCTGCCTCGTTGGCTGCGTCAATGGCAGCACGGAAGCGGACGGGTTGCAGCGTGTGATTGGCAAAGTAGTGTGCATCAAAGACGCCCTCCTCGCCGGGCAGCACCAGTCTGCCGAGCACACTGGACGTGATGGCCAGCTTGGGCGGCGAGACGGTGACGCACTGTGCCGCCCGCAGCAGGCTGTCGACGACGGGGGCAATGTGGGCCGAGTGGAAGCCAAAGGGCACCTCGAGCAGCTTGGCCTTGATGCCCTTGGCGCGCACGTGCCTGTGCAGCTGCCCCAGGTCGTCGCGCGAGCCCGACAGGACATGGTCGGTAGGGCCATTGTAGCAGGCAATCGTGGCGGCCGACCGCGCCTGGGCAATGTGGTCCTCCACCTCGTCCTCGGTGCAGCCTGCGATGGCCATCATCTGCGACGTCTGGGGCATGCACAGCTGCGCAAACAGCGACGCCCGCCGCGCCACGAGAAAGAGGGCGTCGGACAGCGACAGGACGCCGGCCAGGTAGCAGGCCGCGTAGTGGCCCAGGCTGTGGCCGGCCACGCACACGGGCTGCACGCCCCAGCCGATGAGCGTCTCTGCCAGGGAGACCTCGAGGGAAAAGATGGCCAGCTGGTCGGCCTGGTCCTTTGCGCTCTTCTCCTGCTGCTGCTGCTGCTGCTGCTGCTGCTGCTGCGCAAACGACTGGCTGATGGGCGTCGAGGCCGAGACAGGGACCAGGTCGGCGTAGATGGTCGACAGGAAGCTGGGGAAGCCCTGAGCGCGACACAGACGCTCGCACCGCTGCATGCGCTCCCGGAACGGCGCACACTCCAGGTACAGATCGCGGCCCATGTCCTTGTACTGGCAGCCCTGGCCGGGGAACACAAAGGCGACACCGCGCCGGTGCTGTGCCGTCGAATGCACGTTGGCGGCCGCCGTTTCGAGGGCACGGCGCAAGCCCTCGGTCGAAGTGGCGGTGATGCCGATGCGCAGCGGCCCATGCGTCGGTCTCGTCGTCGTGGCAAACGCGACATCACCCACCTCCAGGCTCGGTGTCACCGAGTCGGCGAGGATGCGGCGCAGGTTCCCGACGCGTTCCATGAGATCGTCGTGCGTGTCGGCCGAGAGCCCGACAAAGTGGAGCCGCGACGTTGTTGACGACGACGACGACGACGACACGGGCGGCTCCTGGCACACGAGCGCGGCCACATAGCGGGCTGCATCGACAGTGTACAGCAGGCTGCGCCGTGCCTCGTCGGCCTGCACGACGCCATCGCTGCGCTGGATGACCGTCTGGTGGCTGCTCTGGGCAAAGTGCGCCAGCAGCTTCTCTAGCGCCGCCGCCTCGGACAGATTCTGCGCGTGGTGTGTCGTCGTCATTCATTCTCTTTAGCCTTGAGAGGGACGAACAAGAGGATTCTTCAAGCCCTTGGACTCACGTGTTGGACGGCATCGGCAAAGAGGCGATCCGGGTCTTGCACCGCCTGCACCTCGCCCCCTGGGCCCGAGTAGACACTCACCGCCTGCGGGTCCAGGCCGGCAAAGTCGAGGAGCTTGCGCATCGTCTGCTCGTGGCTGCGCGCCGCCGTCGCCCTGCGGCTGCCCGTGGAGTTGAGGAGGACGGCCAGGGGCCTCGTGCCGGCCTGCTGGGCGTCGCGCAGCAGCTCGAGCAGGACATAGACGGCGCGGCGCCGCTCGCCAAATCGATGCTCAAAGCCGCCGGCAAGGACGACTTTGCAGAGGCCCTGTTTGAGCGTCGAGGCGGCGCGGTGCAGCGTGGGGATCAGCCCCGGCCTGTTTTCGTGGCCAAGTAGGGCGGGGTCAGGCCAGGAATGACCAGTGATGAGCTTTTGGAACGGATCGGCGGGAGCGAGTGTTGTCAGCAGGCTCAGCATCAAGGGAGCACAGGGCAACCTAACCCACCCGCCGTAGAAGAGCGAGGCCCTGACCGCCCTGGACGGGCTCCTGGTCCTGGTTGAAGAAGCAGCCCAGCTGGGAAGCATACGAGTCGTCTTCAAAGTAGCACGACGGAGCTGCCAGGAGGGAAAGATAGAGAGGGAGAGAGGGAGAAAGAGAGGGAGAGAGAGGGAGAGAGAGGGAGAGAGAGGGAGAGAGAGGGAGAAAGAGAGAGAGAGGGGAAGAGAGAGAGAGAGAGAGAGGAAGAGAGAGAGAGTGTGTGTGTGTGTGTGAGTGGCGGCCCGCAAAGCACCAAATCCGGTATACGCACCCATGGCATTGAGATGATTTGCCGCCTGATCCATGACACGCTCGGTCGCCTCGTGAGAGCCGTCCTGCGCAAGGGTACAAGTTCAGTCGGTGCAAAGGGACCACACTGCTGACCAAGAGAGAGAGAGAGAGAGAGAAACCCACCTCGACCTCACCAAAGAAGGCGACAGTGATAGCGACGGGCTGCCCCTGGACGCGCGTCAGCGGCATGACCGGGAACATGTCATCGTCAGCCGCTTCTTGGCCCGACTCGGACGAGCTCGAGTCGGGGTCACTCTCGTTGAGCAGCAGTGTCGACGACGGGGCCGAGGCTGACGGGGCCGGCACCGGGAGGCGGAACTGGAGCAGGTCGGCTTTCATGCCCGCGCGCTGGATGCGCTGGTGGACATCCGAGGCATGCCAGTGGTCGGGCCCACCGTTGACGATGCACACGCCATTGCCGACGCTGGAGGCAGCGAGCACCGACACGAGGTGGGCCGTCATGAGATCCCAGCGTGACGTCTGGAGCAGGATCGATTCGATGAATGCATCGGCGAGGTCGCTGCCCACTGGCAACGGGGTGCCTGCGATGTTGTCCAGGATCGGTCGACCGTGGGTGACGGTGCCCATCTGAATGTGGCGCGCAGCTACATCATCGCGCACTCGTCGCGCCGCCTCGCCCATGACCTGCTGGTTATGGTATGGCGCATTGAGCTGGATGGGATGCAGTTGCACTCGAGTCTCGCCAGCCTGGTTCTTGGCGGCCACAAAGGAGCGAAAGGCATCCAACGACGCGGGCTTGCCCCCAATCGACAGCCGCGTCTGCGTCGAGACGACGGTGATCCAGGGAGTGTCGACGGGTGTGGAAGCTGCGTCTGAAAACGACTGGAGGAGCTGCTGCATGTCGTCGATGGAGCAATGCGATGCCGCAGCGCACCACGACTCATGGGGCACCGACGTGAGCTCCTCTGTCAACGACGACGCCGTCTGTGCGACGCGCAGGCCAATCCAAAAGGCCAGCCGCAGCGCTTCGACGAGGCGAAAGACGAGCTGCGAGAGGCGAGTGCTCGAGGCAAATGCCTGCGCCGTCAGTGTGCCCGTGCAGAAGCCAACAACATGAAGGCGGTGGTCTGTGCCACTGCTGATGAGATGCTGGACCGAGACGCGCTGGCGGTCGAGTGTTGAGAAGACGCAGAGAGCCTGGACGAGGCAGTGGAGGAAGCTCTTGATGGCCTGGTGGCCCTGGTGCTCGTTGTCGAGGACCAAAAAGTCGTCGAGGGTGCGTGGCAGGGGCAGCGAGGCAATGTTGGACTCGCCCTGTCGACGAGCACACTGCACCTCGGCGCGATAAGCCTCAAAGGCTTCCGTGACAAGCCAGGCGCCCAGCTTGCCCGACGAATGGTGCAACAACTCGAGCGTCGACCGCGAGGGTGCCCCCTGCGGACCGAGAACAATGATGTACTCCATTGGCAATACTCAGACAATGGGTGGCGGGGTAGAGGCGTCACAGCGCCCTCGGTGTGTGACAGCCCTCTTATCTGAATTCTCTGACGGCGTGTAGCGGCTTCTCTCGCTGCGCCAAACGATAGGTGTGCGCAACTCGTCCCCGTCTTTGCCTTTTTTTTTTTTTTTTCTTGTTTTTTCTTTATTTTCTCGACCCAGGGTAGGCAAGGCAGCCTTTACCCCGAGGCCAGACGAGGGGTGACACTTGAAATAGGCCAGATTTCGAAGCTGGAATCTCACCGCTCACAAACACACAACACCACTGCGATGCTTACTTCGTTTCTGCTCCTCGCAGCCTCGCTGGCCGGCAGCGTTGCCTGTCTCGACACCATAGGCACCTTTGTCTCGCCGGCTGCTAACAGCACGCTCAGCTTCGGTGTGTGGTGCAGACAGTAGCAAGGAGTTGTTGTGAAGGTTGGTGCTTACCGAGGTCGAATCTTCCTTTAGCAGGGCAGAAGATTCCCCTCGTCTACTATGGCGTCGGTGGCAATGGCGCCGTCAGCTCGCTGGCCCAGGTCACCATCACCTCGTCGGCCTTTGGCGCGCGCGGGGCTGGCCTCAACGCTTCTCGCGTCACGGGCTACAGCATCACCCAGCCTCTTAACCTGGCCACGCTGCTCCCCAATGCCTTTCAACCAGGCACCTCCGAGGATGACAAAAAGGCTTTCCGATACAACGCCTACATCTACGACCTCGGCTTCCCCGCCCAGGCGCTTGATCACGACGTCGACGGCTTCCTCACCGTCCTCGAGGCCTACACCGTGCCGTCGTCGGCCAACGGACTGACGTGGACGAACCGTGCAACGCTTGACCTCAAGCTGCTGAAGCCATAGAATGCATACACATAGTCGCTTGAGGATAATGGCATTTTAATCGAGGATGGATAAAAAAGGATGAAGAGGAGGAGTGGAATCATGCAGAAGCATCAATGTTGACAGGATGGTAGTTGAGCGAGACCCACACCATGCCCTGATCGTCGGGCGAGTGGTAGAACTCGAGGAAGGTCAGGTTGGCAGGGATCTGGCCTGCCTGTGTATTCTTGGGAAGCGTAATGTTGTAGCGGTAGGCATTGGGCGTGTGGCTGGCACGCATCGCCTCCGTTGAGTCGTTCTGGTACCCGTTGGGCGGAAGATTGGCCAGGGGTGCCAGAGTACCGAAGCGCTCGTAGCCTACGATGCCAGAGCCAAAGCCAGCGGGAGCGTAGCCGTTGGCGACGGTGAGGAGGTACATCTCCAGGCGGGTCGATTCAAAGCCCTCGGCGGCTGTTGACACGCCTCATCAGTGGAAAGCAGCTGCGGTTCTTCCGTAGTCAACGTCACCTACCAATGCCGTTGTACTCGATTTCAAGGACGCTGCCGTCCGTCTTGAGCGTCGAATTGGCCGCTGGGGCCACGACGAGGCCGCTGTTGGACAAAAAGGTGGGCGTCTGCGTCTGGGCCACGGTCGCCAAGGGCGCAAAGGCAGCCAGAGCAGCGGCGACGAGGACCGAAGAGAGCTTCATCTTATCCTGGCTGGGAGAGGAAAAAGGAACACAGAAGGTGACTGCTGGGCTTAGACGTTGAGGCAAGTCCGGGAAGCTTTCTTATTTAGGCACAGAGAATAGAAAGAATTTTTTTGCCTTGGGAACGAACCCGCCAAATCTGCGCGCTCGGACTTTTTCGACACCGTGTCGCGCTAGTCGGCCCAGAGTAGAGGCAGGTCCACGGCAACGCCGTCCGGAAAGGCCAGGGTGATGCAGGCTGACAAGGCTTTCGCCCTTTTAATGGATCCTCAGGGCCTTGCTAGTCGCCATTTCTCGCGCGATACTGTTCATGATGCGTTCTGTGTGCCTCGTTGTCGCTGCTTTCCTTGGCCTTGCCATCCATGGTGCCCTCGGTGCTTCCCTCGGACCTTTGTCGGCCGACTATGTCGTCGTGGGAGGTGGGTTGACCCTTGCACTTCTATGCAGGATTGCAGCCAGCTGACACGGTGCTTCGCTGTAGGCGGTCTGTCCGGCCTCGTCGTTGCGACTCGACTGTCGGAAGATGCGTCCAAGTCGGTCATTGTCCTCGAAGCAGGCCCGGAGTGAGTGCCAAAGGAAAGACCGCTTAGCGCGCCTTACTTTTTTATTTTTTAAGACTCATTTGTTGCATCGTAGCGCCACAAACAACGCCAATGTGACGACGCCAGCGTACGAAACGATGCTCACGGCAACCGAGCTCGACTGGAACCTGACGACAGTGGCGCAGAAGCATGTGCAGAACCGCACAATGATGTACCAACAGGGGCATGGTCTGGGCGGGGGCAGGTGAGAAATCCGAGAATCGCTGTGCCGATATCTTGTGTTGATGAAAGTGATCCTACAGCCTCGTCAACTACATGGCCTACTCGCGAGGTGCGCCCTCCGTATTTGACGTCTGGGCGCGCACAACGGGAGACGAGTCGTGGGCGTGGTCGAAGCTCGCTCACTACTTCAACAAGGTCGGTCTTTACAGGCGATAGCTTCCTGGAACATGTGCTGACTATTGCCGGCTGGCCAGGCTACACACTTTCACAAACCGCAAAGCAAGGGAGTGACGATTCAAACGCATGATAACCTTTACAGGAATGCACGAGGACCCATCGACGTGAGCTATCCCCGCACCCAGGAGAACTTTGCCTCGTACTTTGTGGCCGCCTTTCGCAACTCGACCCACGGCGGCCCTGGGCTGCCCATCATCGACTACAATGCCGGCGAGTCGATTGGCGTCGCGTACCACTCCATGTCGATTGCTCCGCGCACGGCCACGCGTGCCTCAACGGCCAGCGCCTACCTGCCACTCCTCAAAGGCCGCCGAAACGTCCGCGTCGTGACTGGCGCACGTGTTGACACGCTGACGATGGCCAAGAAGAGGGCGACGGGCGTCCTATATACCGACATCGTAACCAGTGAGCACCAGCGTTGCACTTTTCCGACGAAGCAAGGTACTGATGATGTCTCCGCCAGACAAAACATCGCAGGTTGCAGCATTCAAGGACGTCATTCTGGCTGCTGGAGCCATCAACACTCCCAAGCTGCTGCTTCTTGCGGGCATCGGTCCCCGTGACCACCTCGGCTCGCTGGGTATCCCTGTGGTGGAGGACCTGCCCGGTGTGGGCAGCAATGCACAGGACCACGTGTTCCCTTCCCTGACGTACGAAGTCGTGTCCTCGATCGACACCACGGCACAGTGGCTCAATGAGACATACTTTACCGAACTCAAAGACGACTATCGCAAGGACAAGAATGGCACCCTGGACTCGGATCTGGGCGGTGCACAGGCCACGGAGCGGGTACCAGACGCCCTGCTTAAGCAGTGGAATGCCTCATACCACCTCAGCCTGCCACACGACCAGAACAACATCCAGTACCTCTTTGACAGCACCCTCTTTGGCCAGCCCACCAACACCAAGAATGTGGGTCGCAGCTTTTCTCTTCGTTTCCCCTGTCTCTGAGACCACGCTCTGTCTTTTCATGCAGATTGTCACCGTCGTTCCAGTCCTCGTGACGCCCGAGTCTCGCGGCACCGTGCGTCTCGGCTCGCGCGATCCCTCCCAGCCGGCCTTGTATGATCCAAATTACCTTGACTCGATGGCCGACCGCCGCATCATCCAGTGGGGATTTCATCGGCTCCGTGACGCCATGCGCTCCGATGCCCTGCGCTCGATCCGCGTGGGCGAATACACGCCTGGCAACAATGTCACCTCGAGCGAGGACGTTATGGATGCTATCACGCAGTCTCTAGCTACGATTCACCACGTCTGCGGCACAGCAGCCATGGGGCCCAAGTCCAAGGGGGGCGTCGTCGATGAGAAGCTGCGCGTCTACGGCACCGAGGGTCTCCGCGTAGTCGATGCAAGTCTCTTTCCCACCATCCCTACTACACAGATCCAGTCGGCCGTCTATGCTGCTGCCGAGAAGGCGGCTGATATAATCAAGGCCGCCCCATAGTACTGTACAGTAAAGTACATACGTTTCTTATGCTTAGTTGTTCTCGCGTATGTCAGACTATTGGTCCAGCCGAAGTAAAAATTCAGGTCCCGCTGGGCGCACCCTGTGTCGCGCTACAAGTTTACCCGAGACGCGGCAGACCGACACGGACCAGAGTGTTACTTGCAGGAGAAAGGCAAGGTAGGAAGTCCAGGGCATCACAGAGAATAAAGGCTTGCAAAGGAAGAAAGAAAAATAAGAAGCAGGATGCGAGGCAAACAGACCTTCTTCTTCTTTCCCCTCCATCATTGCCACCATGAGGCTCCCGTCGCCTAGCTTCTTTCTCTGCACGCTCGGGTTGCTCAGCGCGACAGCATGGTGCAAGACGGTCAAACACCAGTGGGCGCTAACCCCGCAGTACAATGCGCCCGATGGCCACTACCGCATGACATTCGTCGTAGACGGTCAGTCTCCGGGACCTACGCTTGCAGGCGACGAGGGTGACAACTTCGAGGTAGAAATCATGAATGAGCTCCCCGTCGAGATGACCATCCACTGGTGAGTTTCATGTGGGCGCTCTACCGGGCTCGGTTGACAGACTGTTGCGCCCTAATGTGCACCCACGTAGGCACGGCATCTTTCAGCGAGGCTCGCCCGAGATGGACGGTGTTCCCGGTGTGAACCAATGGGCGAACCCACCCAATGGCAACTTTACGTGAGTCGCAGGTCCTCGTCTGCCCAAAGCAAGCGAACTGATTGTCTGCTTTCTTATATGCAGCTACAAATTCTCAGCGCCCGGCCAGTACGGCCTTCACTGGTACCATGCACATGTGCGCGGCTATCTCGATGATGGCGTCAAGGGTCTCATCTACATCTATCCACATGCCAACCGGACCCGTCCCTTCAGCCTGATCTCGAGCGATGAAGGCGACATTGCTGCCATGATGGAAGCCGAGAAAAATCCACGCTCTATGGCACTCTATGATTGGCGGCACGTCCAAGAAGACGAGGCTATTGCCATGTTTGACTCGAGTGGCCGACCTACGACGTGCGTTGACAGCGTTCTCATCAATGGTGCGTCTTGCTCTTCCTTTCCTTCTTCAAACACAGATCCTGACCAGTGCGTTGGCGCAATTCCAGGCAAAGGAAGGTCGTTTTGCCCCACTGCCGACTATCTGGAAGAAGAGGCTGCTCGGCGTTACGATGCCCTTCCTTACTTTGCCAGCCACGTCGATTCACGCGGCTGTCTCATTATTCCAGGCTCAGGCTCATACAACGCCGAGGCCATTTCGTCGCCCATGGGCTGCACCAATTCGACCGCAGATGTCGACATTGTGCCTACACAGGGAAAGTGGACGATGCTCAACGTGGCCAATGTGGGTGGCGAGTGGACGTGGACGTTGTCCATCGACGAACACGATTTGTGGGTCGTAGCGGCAGACGGCGATTACATAACACCAAAGAAGGTGCAGGCCTTGCCCGTTTCGATTGGACAGCGGTACACTGTCGTAGTTCCCACCGACAAGGCTCAGGGTGGCGACTACTTTATCCGAGCCAATAGCCAAGGGTTTGCACAGGTCCTTGCTGGCGTCGGCGTGCTGCGATACGACGATGACGAAAACGCAATGGTGCGACGCCAAGACCCTGTTATGGCACCTCCGGATGGGGATGCGTTGGGTGATCCTTGGTCAGACTTGAGCAAGGCATCCGTGCGATACAACTCGTCGCTCATCAATGGCGCCTACCAGTTCGACGCCCAACAAGACGCCCCCGCTTTTCCTGCCCAGTCGCCGCCCTCGAAGGCTGACATGACGTTCGTTTTCCACGCCAACCAGACGAACACGACGGTTTTCCAGATCGGCTCGCAGCCCCTTGCCGACGTTCAGGAACTCAATCTGCCCGTGCTCTTCTCGCAACCCGGAAGGGGCCTCGAACAGGACCCCAGCTGGCTCTATCGCATCCCCTATGGTGCTGTTGTGGATGTTATCATGCAGAATGCACCCAATGCCCTCTTTCCTGCGCCGGCCGAGCCACCACACCCCATCCACCTTCATGGTCACAAGTACTGGGTCTTGGGCAGCAAAGAGTACGAGACGTGGCAGTACGCCAATGTCCAAGACGCGCTCCAATCGGGCAACGTCAATCTCAACCTCAATGACCCGCCGTCGCGCGACACGTTCCTGCTCCCAACGGCTGGTTGGCTCGTCTTGCGCTTCATTGCGGACAATCCAGGCGCTTGGCTCATGCACTGCCACAGTATGTACGCCATTTTCCAGTCCCTCACTCTTGACCCGCGTTGACACTCCATTGCTCTCTCTCGCAGTCTCTTCTCACCTCCATGCAGGAATGGGTGTCGTCTTTCTTGAAGCACCTGATCGGCTCGACAACATTCCCGATTCCTACAAGACGCCGCCCACGACGACGCCGTATGCGCCCCGCGCGCTCATTCGAGGCGCCACATTGATGGGAACCTCGTTGTGAGATGACGACATACGCCCAACTCCAACACGCTTCGGCACCAAAGACACTCGCGCTTGCCCTGAGTTACGTTCTTATAGGCTCGTGCTGCAATGATGACATATGCTCGCCGCTCAGAAGCCGCGGAATCGTGATGATTGTCTGCCGTCTTATGTCTATTACACATCTGCTACGCTATGACGCATCTTTGTCAACTTCGCGAACGGGACTTGAGAGACTTGTGGCTGACAAAGAAGACGACCGCTAGAAGGACAAAAAACGCTGTGGGTGCGCCCATGATGTAGATGTAGTTGAGCGTGTAAGTGTACGCAGCGAGAGCACCGTCGCGCGCGGGACCGGCGGGGAGGTCAAGGAGCACCGTAGCATTCTGCTGGACGGCATGAGCATCGACAGCGGGGGCGCGGTGAGCTAGCTGCAGCTGCAGCTCCGTGTCGAAGATGGCGCTCGCCCTGTGTACAAGTTTCTCTCAATAAGATCAGTGTTCCGCTGTGCCGCAATAATGTGAGAGAGTGTACTCACACGCCTACACCCAATGCACCGCCAAGACGCTGGAGATAGCTGACGATGCTGGTACACTTGGCAATGTTGCGAACGTCGGATGTTGCCTGTGTGGCTATGATGGGCGTCTGCAAAAGAGGGCCAACACCGAGGCCGACAAGGATTTGTGCGCCAATGACGAAGGAGTTGTGCGAGTCATATCGTACCATATACATCAACCCGCTACCAACAGCGAGGAAGCTGTCGGTTGTGACAGTCAGCCATCGAGAGCGAAAATGAGAAGCGAAGTGGGATCCACTCACAAAGGCGCAGCGACCATCCATGGCCAGTAATGTCCAGTCATGGTGATGATGAAGCCGCCACCCATCGTCATGGCCACGAGTGCGATCATCATGGGGAGCAGTGCGACACCCGACATGGCCGAGCTCTTGCCTCGCACATTCTCGTAGAAGTAGGGAATGTAGTAGGTGAAGACGAGAAGATTCCAAAAGCAAAAGAAAGTTACGACGGACGAGCCAACGCTGTGAATGGAAAATCGTTAGAGAGAAATCAGTGGAACCAAGAGCAGGGGAATGCTCACACAGTTTTGTTGCCGAACAGATGCAGCGGAACGAGGGCCTTTTCCTTGAGGAACCACTGCCAGCCGATGAATACAATAAGGATCGCGAGGGCAGTGCAGAAAAGCTGGCACAGAGAACAAAATAAATGTGAGCATAATCCAGGTGCAGTGAGACCGGCTCTGTCACGCACCCCGATAATCTTTGGACTGTTCCAAGGGTAGGTCACGTTTGCCCACTGGAGGGGAAGAATCAGGCAGATGGTGAAAGCCAGGGAAAGGGCCGCCCCGATGATGTCGATGGAGCAGATCTGTCAAGACGTAGAGGTCAGAGGCTGCCATCACTCTTTCGTGCTTACTTGTTTGCCCACCTTTTCGAGCCATGTCGTCGCTCTGGCGCCGTGCTGCTTGCCCAAAGGCGGTGTTGCGCGGAGCAGAAAGACGATAGCAATGACTGTCACTCCGCCCACGGGCAAGTTGACTGGAGGACTGTCAGAGCGCGTCTGCGAAAGTAAGGAGGGGTACCGAGGACTTACTGTAGAAGCACCAACGCCATCCGATCGAGTCAGTCAGTGCACCGCCAATCAGGGGTCCAATGACGCTCGAGAGGGCAAAAGTGGCGCCAAGAATGCCAAAGAGCATTGGTCGCTGCCGGATAGACGTTGTCTACGAGAGGGAGAAGTCATTAGGCTTCTCCAAACCTTGCGCAGTTCAAACGCACACGTACGAACCTCGGCCAGAATGGTGAGACAACAGATGAAAATGCCGGCAGCACCAACACCCGAGAGTGCCCTGCCAAAGATGAGGACGTCCATCAAGGGTGCTACGGCCGAAATCAGCGAGCCAACCTCGAACAGCACGACGGCGCTGAGAAAGAGCCTGGGGTGCTCAATGCGTGAGTCGGCATCATCAAGGAATGAGGTTTACAGAACACCGACGCACCATTTGGAGGGCCACAAGGTAAGAAGCTGACCGTAGACAAGCATGAACGCAGCCTGGGTGCAAAAGAACGACGTAATCACCCAGCTAATATCGGTGAGGGCTTTGAGATCCGTTGCAATAGCCGTCTGGGCGACGGAGAGAAGCGTCTGGTCGAGGGCGACAAGGAAGACGGCAAGGACCATGCCCACAAAGACAAAGACGAGGCGGATGCCGTGCAGATGATTGGGCTGCTGCAATGTGGGTTCACCCGGTGATGCCGTCTCTTTGTTGTGCTCATCCCCTTCTTCGTCTCCACTGCCAGCTCTGTTTTCTCTTTCTTCGCCATCTTGTAGTACTTCGATTTCAACGCGGCTCTGGCTCGGTATCGTCCCGATCTCTTCGATCGTGGTCTTTACATCATACACCGTTGACGTTGACATGGTCTCGTATTGTGATATCGCCCGTACTTCTTCTTCTCCTTTCCAACATTAACTTTAAGTGTATCCGGCTCCTCCGATGACTAGCACCGGGTAAAGTGGCCACTACAGTCCTTGCCTGCGTCTCCTTGACTCAGGCCTGGTACCTGCCACTGCTGACACTATTTCAGTCATCGATGCGCTTTCAAAGAACGGGTTTGGGCGTCGAACACGTGCGTTCCCTACCCTGTGCCGACGGTAGCGCCGCCTTCTGTGCACGGGCCCCGAAAACCCCCGTGAGATTCCCGCTAAGTTAAAACCTAAACTGCCGCTTCCCCTCCCCAGCGCCAGCCTTCTTCTCCATCCATCAGCTTCGCCTTCTTCTCTCCACTCCTCCTCGAAAAAGAAACATCATGGCCGCTCGCACTGCCCTCATCACCGGTAGCACGGACCCCAAAGCCATCGGCTTCACAGCCGCCTTCTTGCTTGCTTCGCAAAAGGGCTTCAATGTCATTCTCGCTGGCCGTCGCGCCGACGCAGCCAAGGCAGCCGCCGACGAACTGACAAAGAAGCTCGCCGACGCGGCTTCCAAGTCCAAGGTAGGGATGCAGCTCTGCCTCCACAGCCCTATTTTGCAGTATGCTGAGCTGGCGTGGTGCGTCTTCAGGTCTTCCCTCTCACCCTCGACGTGACGAGCGAGCAGTCGATCCAGGCCGCCGTGGCACACCTCTCGTCGGCCGAGGGACCTCTGGCAGCGTCCCAGGGCGCCCTCGACGTGCTCATCAACAATGCTGGCGTCGGCGCACCCCCGGGCCGGGGCGGCAAGGGCACCAACAACATGTTCCTCCAGACGGAGCTCACCACGGCCGAGGACATGGTCACTGTCCTGACGACCAATGTCGCCGCCGTCGTCCAAGTCACGAGTGGGTTGGGCAGGTCAAGGCCCTTGTCACTGAGAAGGAAATTTCTGACCGACTGTCTGTCTTGCTCACAGACGCCTTTATTCCCCTGCTGGCCAAGTCGTCGTCGCCACGCATCGTCAACATCTCATCTGCCCGCGGCTCGCTCACGTTTGGCTCGGGCCTCGAGCCCGCTCGCACAGGTGCCATGGTGTACAACACGTCCAAGACGGCCCTCAGTGGGTGTCTTTCGTGGCTGTCGTCCGCATTGTAGCGCAAGAAACTGTTGCTGACGTGCTCTCTCATCCTCCGCAGACATGGTGACGCTCATGCAGGCAAAGAACCTGCCCCAGCATGTCAGCCGTGAGTAGCGAGAGAGCTGGAAAGTAGATTGTTCCACCAGCTTAGCAAAGGTGAGCCTGCACCAGCCTCGCTCAAGGTCAATGCCGCCTCGCCCGGCCATGTCAAGACGCCCGTGAGTGCGACGAGAAAGAAGCTTCTCATTGGATGGCGCTGCGGCTGACATTTGCACCCATGCAGTTCAACAACTTCACCGGCATCCGCACCTTGGAAGAGGGCGCTGGCGTCTACGTCCACCTGGCCACGCTGCCCGACGATGGTCCCAGTGAGTTCGACTTTGTGTTTTCCCCTTCGGTGTCATGTGTGATTCACCTCTGTGTCTCCCCCTCTTCGCCTTGCAGCCGGTCAGCTCGTGGGAAACCATGCGCCCTTCTCGACAGATGGTTCATTTGTTCAGATTCCCTGGTAGAGCCAGCCATAGCCATAGAGAAATACCATTCTCATTTGCCGCCACTTTGAAGCGTACGAGAGCATAGGCGCATCTCTGTGTTCCCGGAGGATGCGGTGGTGCGAGATGGTCTGCGCTGTGGTCCAAAAACCAAGCACGCGCCCGAAAAGCCAGATTGGTGGGGCGGTTGTCCGTATGGTATTCTGAGTAGAGCACACTTTGACGCTGCTGCAGTAGGTAGATCTGAATACCCGAGGCAGTCGAGATAGCAGCGCAAGAGCATTTGCCATTCCTCAGCCTGGGAAACACAGGTCTGCGATGACGACGATGATGATGTGTGCTGCTACACAGATGCGTATTCGATGCAGGCTCAGCCGAAGAGGTAGTACATGGTGCGTTTGAGGATGAAGCGAGCATTGGCGGCAAGGTGAAAGACGAGGTAGTAGGACACGAGCAAGGTGAGGGCCGAAAAGATTGCGACTGTGCCGCGACGTCGCCATCCAGTAAATGGATGGCAGCGCTCAATAGCGAACCAAAACGACTCAACTCACAGAAGAGACACTTTTCCCAAAACTCGAGCATAGCCAGGCTGAAGGTGCCCTCGAACCAGATGTAGTAGGGCCAGACATGCTTGACAATTACCGATCCTCTCCGCCTCTGTCTTCGTGGAGCAGGAGGCGCCTTCGTGTCTGCTGCAGTAGCACCTCCTCTGCGACGTCTCAGCGTCGATGAATCGGTGGAATGTTGTTCCATTGCTTCTCTTTGCTCGCGAGCAGTGTGTCGCGATGGTGGTAAAAGGTACCCGCTCCGCACAGACGAGCCGGCCCTGGCCAGCGGGTGCTGGCCACTGACTTAATCTTCCACGTTTTTAACCAGAGTTTACCCGTCTCGCTCCCCGAGGTGTCCTGACGCGCGCGTCTTCTGACAATCTCAAAATCCGCGGAGACAAGCGCACAAGATCCAATCAGTTTTGGGCTTGCGTCTTTGCTTTGCGACCAACGACGGGCGTTCGGGCGAGACCAATGAAGAGTTGAGTGGAGTGCCCGATGCTGGCGAGCAGTGGAAATGGCGCTCTCCTTCCATCGAAAAAGGCGTGCGAGCGCTGTACGAGCGACAAGAAGAAGTGCGACGGACACAGGCCATGCAAGCGATGCGTCGTGAAAAGGTGGACGGATCAGTGCGTCTACGTGAGGAGCAAGAAGCGTGGCCCGCCAAGCAAGCGGGCACTGGACGAGGACTTGGCGAAAGAGAAAAGAAAGAGGCAGGACGATGGCCAGGTCGACAACGGCGCGGAAAATGCAGTAGTGCCTGACCCGCATCTAGACGAGGAGCTGGCCCACGAGATTGCGGCCATCTACCATGGGATCTTACATCTGCACAACCCCGTCCTTGAGATTGGCGCGCTGTCGTCCATCCGTGCCATGGAGAAGTGCGACGAGATCGCCTATCGAGCGGCCATGGGAGCCGCTGCATCCCTCTACGCTTGCCTCTCTGGCCCCAGCAAGGCCAAGAAGGAGAAGGCCCTTGCCTACTTCTGCCACACCGCGCAGGAGCTCGGCAGGGAGATTGTCCAGCTGCAGCAGCGCATCGACGACGAAGAGCATCTAGTCGCTGGAAGAGACGGTCTCAGGGCAGCGCAGCTCAATCTGGTGCGGTATCAATTGGCGGTCGGAATGCTCAACTTCGGACTGCTCAAGTTTGAGCTCGGCTGGCGACGGCTTGGAAATGCGATTCGCCTTCTTCAATTCCTCCAGCTTCACACCAAGAGGCATACTGACGCACAACAGACACCTGGCAGCAGTCTCATTCTTTCCCCAGGATCGGGTGCTGGCCCTTCGACGATCCCCTCCGCGGCCGTGGCTCGCCAGCAGCAGGAATACTCGCGCTTATTCTGGCAAGCATACATCTTGGACCAGATCACCTCCGTCACGCTGCAGCGACCGCCGATCCTGCGAGCAGCAGAGTGCGACGCTCCCTTCCCAGAGACGGACTCGGTCGAGGAGCACAAGCTGTGGCTCACCGACCTGACGCGCGACCTTGTCAATCTAAAGCACCAGGCAAGCCTGGACGGGGTCAAGTGCCACCTCAATACGAGCATGCGGTGCTGGGCAAGCCTCATGACGATTCACGAGAAGCTGCACCACTACCATCTCCAGCCCCTGCAATCAGCCGCAGCGTCGGACAACCAAAGCGAGCTGCCTGCTGACCATACGACCTCTTCTGAGCTGGCGCGCCATCTTGCGCGAGCGGGTCAGGCTCTTCAGAAGTGGAAAGATGGCCTGCCGGCGCCCGTCGCGTGGCAGTCGCCGCTCCTCCTACCCTGGGACACCGTGCTGCCTCTCTTATCGTCGAACACTTCTCCGCAGGGAGCACCGCCGCCGCCGCCGCCGCCCGACGCTCGGACCAACGGTGCCTGGAGTGAAGGCACAGCAGGCAGCGCGCAAGAAGACGACCTGACACCCTACTTTGAAGCCGCCATCGCTCGTCACTATGGAGTGTCGCCTCAGATACTCACGGTGCGCGTGTGGTACTGCGCCTGCATGATCCTCTTCTATCGCACCCATGCCCGCTTCCTGATGGACGGCCTCTCGTCGACCACAGGCCATTGCACGTTTGCTCGGCTGCCCTTTGCCTTTGTCCAGCGCGCTGCGATGGAGCTGTGTGCGATCCTGACGAGCTTCGACGACGTCTTTTCCATCCGGCTCTCGCCCGTCATCCAGACGCACGCCATCTTTCAAGCCGCAGTGATCCACGCGATGGCCTTTAGTGCCTGGCAGCGCGAAGCCCTCTCGCCGGTGCCTGTACACCCCGTGCTGACGCGGTCAAGCGTGGAGCACAGCCAGATGCTGCTCAGACGATGCAAGACGTGGCTCGACTCGATGGGATTGCAGTCGCGCAGGGTGCCTGCGCGCCACAGCCTCATCCTCTCCAAGCTCGACAGCACCTTTGGCTCTCGGGACGACGACCGGCTTGCCCGTCTACCGATCGACGACAGCAGCATCGATGATGAGTACCCGAAGCGCGACACAGAAGGACAGGGACGCGCGTCTACGCTACCGAGCTTCTCTGACGACGAGACGCCGTCCAGCAGGGCACTGCACTCCACCAGCTCGCTCCAGGATCCCTCTGGACAACACGCGCCACAAGGCTCTGCCTTGGATCAGCAGTGGCAAGAGTGGTTCCGGTCGTTGAAGCCGTCAGACACGACAGAGTACCCCACCTTGCAAGTGGCGCCCCAAGCACCATCGGTGGCCGACTTTAATCCACCGCCACTCGCAGGCGGCCAGGCGCCACGTGAGAATGAGACGACACTGACGCCAGCAGCGTTGTTTGACTCTGCATGGTCGCAGCTCCCCTACTCCAGCAACGACTTTGACGAGTGGATGTCTTTCCTGGAAAGAATGCCTCGTTGAGGGCGGGGGAATTGACCTCGAAGTAGTTTGTATTGCAATGTAATCTATTGTTTCGGCTGCAGGACACGGTCGCATTGTCACATCCTCCTCCACTGCGACACAATAGCGAGTCTGTAAGAGCTGCATGACATCAGATCCGAGGGGCATCTGCTGCCAACATGTGATGCGGGACAGCCAACTCGGCCCAGAGTGGGTTTGCAGAGTGCCGGCCGGATAAAGCGCGTCTGATGGGCAAGCCCTCTTCTGTGGAGCAGCCTCGAGAAAAGCGATAAAATGAATATTTATGCAAGGATGATCGCCCTTCCCCGCAGCTTAGTCACGATAGGCGACGGGCTGCTGACCACCACCACCACCCCTCCTCGCGCGCCCCATCATGCTCATCAGCAAGCTGCACAAAATCTCTCTCCTGGACCAGAAGCCGCGCTTCGAGTCGGAGCACGGGAGCATCCAGAGCATCACCGCCGACTCGCTGCCGGTGCTCAAGAACCTGTCGATCGAGCGTGTCGTGCTCAAGCCCAACGCGATCCGGAGCCCGCGATGGCTCGTCAATGCCAACGAAATGGGCTTTGTGCTCAAGGGCAAGGCGCTCGTCAGCATCCTGGGCACCAGCAACAACTTCAACGCCTTTACCCTGACGCAGGGCGAGATGTTCCACGTCAAGAATGGGGCGCTGCACCACATTGAGAATGCCGCCGACGACGACCTCGAGCTCCTCATCGCCTACAGGCACGAGCGGCCAGTCGACTTTGGCCTGGCCAACTCCTTTGCCGCCTTTACGCCCGCCGTCATTGGCAACACCTACGACCACGACATGCGGGACTGGAAGTCGCTCATACCCAAAGACACAATGGGCCCCAAGGAGATTGTCAAGCGGCAGGGCCCCCTCAAGATCCCCGAGCATGCCCACTGGCCGAACCCGAACAAGTTCAACAATGCCGGCATGCAGCCACCGGTCAACTGGCCCAACATCGGCAGCGCACGGACGGCACGCAGCCAGTTCTGGCCCGCGCTCGAGGACATGGCCATGTACAACCTCCTCGTCCTGGAGGACGGCATGCGGGAGCCCCACTGGCACCCGCTCACCGGCGAGATGGGCTACGTCGAAGAGGGCGACGCGCGCATGACTGTCATGGATCCCGATGGCTCCCTCGACACTTTCACGCTCCAAAAGGGCGACGTCTACTTCATCCCCGCCTCGTTTCCCCACCACATCGAGTGCGTCAAGCCGGACCACATCCAATTCTTGATCTTCTTTGATCAGCCCATGCCCCAGGACGTGGCCTTCCGCACGGGCGCCGAGCTCATTGGTGCTGATGTGCTCGCTTCCAGTCTGGGTGTCCCGCTCAAGGCGCTGCCCGCAAAGTTCCCAGTGGCGACTGCCGACCCACTCATTGTGGCCCGCAAGAACCCCGTCGACCCTTGAGCCTCTCTTTGTAATTCGATTCTGTTTTGATACACATCTTGAGACATGAAAGTTACATGTCAGAACGTTGTGTGGCATGGGAAGCACTGATGGCAACGAGGTCGGGGCTAGGTCGCGGCAAGAGCATGGCAATCGGGGCCTCCTTTCCCACCGGCGTTGTGTTGTTGCCTTGCCGTGAGACGAAGTGGAGATCGCTAGGAAGGGATTCGCCGGCACAACCCTCGTGTGGAGGGCCGCGCTCTGTGCGCGCGACGGACTAGGTATTGATTGCCCCGACACGACAGGCGAGACTTTCCCCGACAAGAAAAGGTTTCCCCGACAACGGCGGTGCCCGTGCACGGCGTGGGAGCACGGGCGAAGCTTCACACTTGCGCCTTGCTGCTCCGCGGCCGCGCTATCAGTCCTCCGTCTGAAGTGAGCAGATGACACCCGAAGGTCCCCTGCTCACCATGCATCTGCACCTCGACCGTCCGCCTGCCTGGACTGGCCTTGCTGCTGTGCTGAACTTCAAAGGGTATAAAGGAGAGCGTCGTTGTAGTCGGTGCCTTCTTACACTACACACAACACGCACACACACGCTACGAGCAAGATGAGCAAGACGCCCATCCATCTCGCTGGCCTTTCCGAGCGCGAGGCCATCACAGACGCACTCAACCGCACTCTCCTCGCCTACGACCTCAATGATGTCGCCCTCCTCGAGTCGGCGCTGACAAGAGACATCGTCTTTGAGATCAATGGACAGGTCACCGAAGGTATCGAAGCAATCAAGACGGGCAACTTTGCCTTTGTCGGACCCATGAACACCGGCCACGTCCTCGGAAACGTGCGCATTGACCACCAGGAGGGAGCCAAGACGGCATCTGTCGGTGCCTGCGCCCTCGCGAACCACTTTCGTCCCGGTACTGGCCTTGACAAAGACGCGCCCTACTTTATGGCCTTTTCCCTCTACGACGCCGACGCAGTCAAGCAGTCGGATGGCCTGTGGAAGATCAAGAGGTGGAAGCTGAGCATTCTCTGGAGCACCGGCGACCCTTCTGTGCTGGGGCTGTAGAAGAGGCGCAGCGTCGGCTGAGCTTCTCCCTCAGACGCCTTTCAGTGCATGTAAGCCGTGTCTAGCAGTAGACTGAGCAGTTTTGCCGCACATTGTCTAGTAAACCACATCTCTGCAAAAAGGTTCTCCGCCGCTTCGTTCAATGTAGAGGCTTCATCCATGTGATTTCTCCAGCGCGCATTGAGGTGTTGGTTAAGATCAAACGTAAGTACAGAAGTTCCGGTCGCATCAGCAACACCATTCGAACAAGCTTCTCATGCGCGAGCCGGCACCTGGATGTCGAGCAGGGGCGCATGTTGAGCGGTCCCAAGCGTGTCTCTCTCACCGACCGAGCCCTGTCGCCAGGGCCTCTTGATGGTGCACTTCCATGCCAGCGCTGGCTCGAACCAGCCCTCCCAGATGACGTCGTGCCGAGCAACACTGTACAGGCGCATGACCATCTCCATGTTGAGCACGCCGGCCTCTTTGACCCGCGCATAGTGGCCGACGTCGGTGAACATGACGTCCAGCGTGATCTCAAATGGGCCCGAGTTCTTGGAGCGCACGACTTTGGCGAGGTGGCGCAGGGCGACCGTCTTGGATGTGTCGACAGTGATGACTGTCGTCGCGACCGCTCCAGAGGGGCGAAGATGACTGCCACCCTTCGTCGAGACCAGGCCTGCCGCGGTGGAAAGAGGGTCTTTCGTGAGGCCAGGGGCGCCAATCGTCCGGACCTGCGTGGGCCACTGGTAGGGATCGTCGATGGACATGAGGTGGCTGGGGCAAATGGAGAGAAAAGGTCAAGTCAGCAGAGGGCCACGGGAGTAAAAGAAGGACGAGAAAGAACACACTAAATTGAGAACTTAAAGACGGGGCCCAGGGGCTGTTCGAGGGGCGTGAGGGGACTGGCAAAGTTGCCCGTGGTCGCCAGCTGATTTTCGTAGGGCATGTGCAGGCAGCTCGTCCTTGCCGAGCTCGCAATGGCGTCGGCCAGCTCTTGGGTAGGCGCCACGACCTCGCCCATGACGCCCAGCTCGTGTGCGTTGCCCCGTTGGCCGAGGTGCTGCGTCTCCAGCGAACCCATGACCGCATTCTTTCCGTACACGTGCCAGATCAACTGGCATTCCTCGGTGCCAGCCTTGAGATCAGGAAAGAGATCCGCCGTGTAGTCGTGCACGCTGCGCAGAAAGTCGTCAATCTGGTCCACGAGAATGGGATCCCGCACACCGCCAATGAAGGTGGTCCGGTAGCCGAGCATCTCGGCGCCTTCGAGCTTGACCGTGTACTCGTTCCTCTCAAACGAGGCACCACGAACGCGCACGCTGCGACCATCGCCAAGCTCCTCGTACGTCGCTCCGGCTAGGTGGAGGCGACCACCAGGACCGGGGAGAAGGTCGGGCCGCGTCTTCTCGTAGAGGGTGTGGGCGGCCACAGAGAGCTTGGTACAGCGCTCCTCGAGGCTCATGGGCAGCAGGTCAAACGAGTCGCGGTGGAGCGTGGCGAGCATAGTTCTGCCCTTGGGCACGGCGCACATGCCACCGCACTCCATAATCTTGCCGCAGTGCCATGCCGTGGCAGGCTCGACGCCATGAAAGATGGAAAACGCAGCAAAGGGAGCTGGGTCGTACGAGCGCCCACCGATGATAATGTCCGGGTCAGCGTCTCTCAGCGTGGCCATGTAGGGCTCGGCGCCCATCTGGGCCACAATCGCCGTCGCCCGATCCACTTCTGCCTCTTCCAGCATCTCTACTGGCCCGCAGGGCTGTACTTTGCCGGCACGAATCTTGTCCTTGACGACGGCGCCATCGACGTTGGCGTAGATGGCGGCCAGCTTGAAACTGTATCCCTCCTTCTGGCAGATGTCCTCAATGACGGACGAGATGGCGTCGACGTGCCTGTTACTGCCGCTTCCTCCTGCGCTACCGATGAGGATCTTGATACCGTGGTGATAGGCGGCGGCCAGCATGGGGCGCAGGTCTCTTTCATAGCTTGACCGGGCACAGGTCAGGTTGCCCAGCCCAAGCTTGTACGGTCCGCCGTCGGTGCTTCCCGAGTCGAGGATGATCGCATGGGGCCGGTGTTGGTGCACACCTCGCCAAAAGTCTTGCAATCGATAGCCGTAGCCAAGCATGGCGCTGCTCTCGTTCCACATCAACTTCTCTAGATGAGAAGGGGGCAAGTTCTAGCGAACCCAACTCACTTGGGGGTGAGGATTCGGACCTCTGGGCCGGAACGGCCGGTATCTGCTGCTGTTGGGGTCATGTTGTGCTTGGTGAGTGCCACTGTTCACTCCCAAATGAGCCGCTATTTAACCACAACAAGCTCTCCGTCCTATCTCATGACCGACGGCATCGCACAAATGCCGCCTAATCAAATCTTACCGTGCGAAAGCCGAAACGTCCCTCAACTTAGTGCCAAATAAAGTTGGGGCCCTGCAGCCTCTTCTGAGATTTACATTAGCCAGATTAACTCCCTGCGCGAAACATCGGCAAGCGGCATCGTTGAGGGGAATCATGGCACCCATCACCAGCGACGCAGAACGGCCTAAAACAGAGGAGAGACGGACCTACAGCGATCTCCCACTGCGGACTGGCGACCCGTTCGCCTCGGCCTGGGGCCTGTTTAGCGATGGCGACGAACTAGGTCGCTTGAATTTGCTGACAGAGGATGTCGTGCGGGATGCCCTTTTGAGCGCTCGCAGCGGCCAGACAATCAGCTTGAATCTTTCGCTTGAAGAGCCGCTCGTGCCCATGAATCCACAACGAAGGGCATGTGTGCACACCTATACCCACAAGGGCTTCTCAAATGACGACGACATCGCGCTCAACACCCAAGCCTCGTCGCACTGGGATGGCCTGCGACATGTGGGCTACGGCTACCTGAGCCGACTGCCCAGCCAGGAAGCGCAGTACTACGGCGGTGTGCCTCAAGCTGTTCTCAATGACACGTCAAAACACACCCTCGGCATTGACCGGGTCGCCCAAAGAGGCGGAATCGTGGCCAGAGGCATCCTCCTCGACTATGCCGTCTGGGCCGACCAGGCAGGTGTGCACTATTCGCCCTTTGAACGGCACGCCATTCCATTGCCCCACCTGCTAGCCTGTGCTCATCAGCAACGGATCCAATTCCGATGCGGCGATGTCCTCCTCATCAGGACTGGGTGGACCAGCGCCTATCGAGCGCTTTCCGCTCCCGAAAAGGAGGAGCTGGGCCTCCGACGGGGTGAGGAACGGACCCATGTGGGACTGGAGCAACACGAATCGACGCTGCGCTGGCTCTTCGACACGGGCTTTTCTGCCGTGGCCAGCGACACCGTGGCGCTAGAAGCCTGGCCCGCGCGACCGATCAGGCTCGAAAACGGCACACCACCGAGAGCCGAGGTGCAGGTGTGCATGCATGAGGTCCTGCTCAGCGGCTGGGGCATGCTCATTGGCGAGTCATGGGACCTGGACAGACTAGCCGAGGCTTGTCACCAGCGCAGGAGCTACGACTTTCTGCTGGTAAGCATGCCTCTGAGCCTTCCCGGCGGTGTGGCCAGCCCCTCAAATGCCGTGGCCGTGCTGTAGAGACGGATTATGCCGAATGCCGTCTGTAGCTTTATTTCTGCGCGCGTTGCTAAATGAAAGTAAAAATCCCGCCTCGTTTCGAGATGCCGTGTGTGCCTGAATCGTCAGTCTATCCCCGTCAGCCATTCCGGGGTATCATCTCCATGTTTCCCGCATATCTCACAAGTGGGGCCCCAGATGCGCTGGCTTGCTGTACTTAAGCTGGGCCTCTAGCTTTAACACGGCCCCTTTGCAGACACCATGGCGATTTCCCACCTAGACGAACCGCGCGAGGTGTGGAACTGGAGTGAGTCTTTGTGCGAACGACCGCTTGCTGCATGTGCTCGACACTGATCCCGAAGGTCGACACTTCCAATGCAGGAGTGAAGTGTGCTGTCTTTGTCATTGGGATCTTGGGCGCCAGTCGAGGCGCCGACGAGGGCATCATCTCCGGCATCGAGTCCAACAAGGAGTGGCTCCGGACATACGGAATCCAAGATGGAAGCGCTGCGCAGAGCAATGTCGTGTCCATGGTGCAGATCGGCTGCGTTCTCGGCGCTCTATTGGCCTTTTTCGTCGTCGATCATCTCGGTCGTCTCAGGACAAGCCAGGTCTGCATCCTCTTTTGGCTCGCGGGCATCACAATCTGGATCACAAGCTACCGGGGTGGCGCCTCGGGACTCGCCCAGGTGTACGCCGGACGTTTCGTGGCGGGGACCGGCATCGGAGGCACAGCCGTGTGCGTGCCCACCTTTCTCTCTGAGATTGCACCCAAGTCGCGGAGGGGCCTGGCCGTCAATGTCTACGCCGCATCTGTCTACCTTGGCATCCTCATCGGCTACTTTGCAAACTACGGCTGCCAGGTCCACGTGCCCGCCGAGTCTGCAAAGCGGTGGATGGTGCCCGTGTCCATCAACTACCTCTTTGGCGGCACGACATTGATCGGCTCTCTCTTTCTACGCGAGTCGCCCCGGTGGTTGCTGAGACGTGGCCACACTAAGCGGGCCCAGTCGGTGCTGCAGTACTATCGCCGTCTGGACTTGAGCCACCCGTACCTCGTCGAAGAGTGGAAGGGCATGGAGCGCGAGGCAGAGACCCTAGCACAGCAGACACGTCTACGCAGCATCATCGCCCTTCTTACAGACGGCTCCCAGCTGTATCGCCTGTGCGCCATCGGCATCGCCATCCAGATTCTCTCCAACTGGTCCGGCGGCGGTGGCAGCCTCACCATCTATGCGCCAAGGCTCCTGGCCCTCGTCGGTGTGCACTCCAACTCGACACTCTTCACCACTGGCATCTTGGGCGTCGTCAAGCTGCTATCGGCCCTGACCGCCACCTTCTTTCTCATAGACCGTCTGGGCAGGAAGAGGAGTGTCTTTATCGGCATCACGCTCCAGGGCATCGCCGCCGTCTATCTGGCCGCCTTTTTGGGTGCGACTGACCTGTCGAGCGCCACGCTGACGGGGAGTGAGCAGAGAGGCAGCATAGCTGCGATTGTGGCCATCTTTGTCGCCGGCATAGGCTGGACTTTCGGGGTGAGTGCGGCACCGTCTGTCTACCTTGCTACGAGACGAGGCTCACACTCGCACAGTTCAACGCAATCTCGTATCTCATTGGCACCGAGATCTTCCCGCTCTCGACACGGGCCATGGCCAGCTCCATCATCATGGTCTTTCACTTTGTCAACCAGTACGGCGCCTCGAGGGCCCTGCAGCCGATGCTGCATACCATGCAGGGCTACGGCCTCTTCACCTTCAACGCCGTCGTGTGCTTCTTCAGCATCGCCTACATCGCCCTCTTCATCCCCGAGACGGCCGGCAGAAGTCTCGAGGAGATGAACAGTCTTTTCGAAGGCCCATGGTATCGAATTGGAATGCTAGGGAGCAGCCTGCCTGCCAGTTCTTCGCAGCACCCACGCTCGCACCTGGTGCCAGTATCTGAGCTGGAACAGGGCAACGGTCCTGATTCTGCCGACAAAAAGAGCACCCTGTCCGTCGCTGAGATCAAGACGTGCGACGCCTAGTAGTCACTTGTCGAGCACCTCTCTCCTTCCTCGTCGAGCGCTGCTCTCCGGAATTGTGCTCTCCGGAATTGAAATGATTGCTCCAACGGCTACTGCTTCTTCTTCTTTATTACTTCCTGCTTCAGGAAGCGCCCGAGAGTTCGTCTGGAAAGTCGGGGAGAAGGCTGTTTGTCCAGAAGTGCCCCATCAGGCTCGGATCGTCGTGCCAGAGCATGCCAAAGTGGGCCGTCGGGGCCGCTGTCCAGGTCTCGGAGTGCAGAGAGCCATGATCCATGTCAGGCAGGTCGTCGCTCTGTGACAGCGAGGAGACAGTTTCTGGCGCAAAGACTGCCACGCCCGGCGGGTGCCGCTGCTGCTGCTGCTGCCGCCGCTGTGCCTCGTGCTCTTCAGGCGGACCCTCTGGCTCACCAGCACCGATCGAGGGCTCTCTGGACCGTTGACCGGGCATGCCCTGAGGAACCGTGCTCCCAAAAGGATGGGCAAGGTATGCCTTGATCATCTTGACGGCCCTGCGGGCAAGGAGGCAAGAAGCACAAGCTCAGCGTGTGAACGGGCTTTTCACACGAAGCTACTCACTTCTGGATGCCGGCGCTCTGCCAGCTGCAGAACTCGAGCGCGCGGATGCCAAAGGCGAGCTGCTCGGCGGCCGCGGACGATGTGTCACGCGAGGCGCTTCGCAAGTCCAACACATTGATCGTCACGGCAGCGTAGAGGCAGTGGCAGACGAGATAGGAGAGGTTCGCGAGCCCCATGTCGCGCTCCCGCAGCCGGATCAGATCGTGGACCTGCAAGGCGTGGAGCCTGCAGACGGACATGGCGTGCTTCTGCTGGGGAGAGCTGCGCCGAGACACTGACACCGCAATCGACGGACGGTGGAGCAGGATGTACGAGCAGTGGTAGAGAACCCTGTGCGCCGTCCTTTGCTGTCAGCGCGCGAGTAAAGTTCGACCCTTGGAATAGACCCATCCTGTCGTTCACTCACCCGAGCTGGAGCATGTGCGGGGAGGGACACACGTCGACATTGGCCGTCGTCAAGTGGATATCCTGCTGCAGCGTGGCCTGCTCCCATTCCTGCAGTCTACCGTCGAGCTGATCGATGGCGACATCTCCACTCTGCGCCGATGTGTCTCCATAGCGCACCCGCAAGATGTCATCGATGATCTGAAGAGGGCGCAGAAGATCAGAAAGCGAGAAGATTCAGGCCAGGCGCCCCCCCATTCAATACGCGAACCCACTAGACAGAGATGGGCAAATCTGCGAAAGACGGCCGTGACTCTGCTCGGCTCGGCCGACGCCTTGATCGTCCGCGACAGGGCGACGGTCGCAAAGTGGTCCTGGCGATGGGGATTCCAGGCCATGTGATCCTCACTCTCGTCGACGATGCACTCTGGGTCGGCTCCCTCGGGCGCTGCAAACGTCGACTGGCGACCCAGCGTCAGGCTCAGCGTCTTGTCCCAGCAATAGACGGTCCAGAAGAGGCGCGAGTAGAGCTCCCTGCGCTGGAAGCTGCACGGCTTGTACCGTCGCCGGCCTTGGAACGGTGGGCGACTGAGACCCAGCGCGCGCAGGACCCGGATAGCCATGCCCGTGTAGAGCCAGGCCTGGTCCAGATGCCCGCACGACGCCTCCCTGCCGGCCATGAGGACGAGACCTTGGAGCAGCGTGCTCGAATTGCCACGGTCCACTTCGTCGACCAGGCTCTGCTTTGCCCGTTTCAGAAAGAAATCCGAGGGGGGCACACTCATGTGGCCGCTTTCGCGACGGGCGGTGTAGAGGCCCCCCATGGAGAGGAGACGCGCTCCCTGGGAGAGGACCACGTTGAGCAGAAAGGGCGAGAAGTGAGGTCCTTCGACGACCAGGCAGCCTGCCCGCGAGAGCAACGAGTCTGTCAGTTTCATTCTTCTTCCCTGCCGCTACTCGGCAAGCACACACACAGTAGAATTCAGGCTTGTAGAGGTAGCAGTGGAGACTGTTCCACCATAGAAAGTACGCCCGGATCAGGTCGGCAGCCAGCAAGGGGGAGATGGCGTCGTCGTTGCCGTGCAGACGGGTGCTAACCAGACGTTCAAAGGAGTCCGACACATACGTCGAGGCCGCAAAGTGGCTCCGTCGCGCGTCAAGACTGTTGGGCCCCTCAAAGAGGTCCCAATCTGTATCCTCGGTGCCAGTCGGCTCGGGACTCCGAGGTGTTGCGGGTGGTCTGCCAGACGGCGCCGTCTGCTGTCCGCCACGAGTAGGCGACGACCGAGAGTAAGACGAGGACGAAGACATTTGACGGTCGTTTCTAGCGGTGACTAGCTCCGCTTCCAGCTGGGCCACCCTCCGCTGGAGGGCCTCCGTCTTGCTAAGGCCCCTGTGTGATGTAACTTTGCTGGTCCTTTGGAGGTCATCAGCTTGGCCCCTGCATGCAATCGATAGTGACATAAAGATGACCCACTTTTGGTAGCAGCATTGCTGCTTGTACCTGATGCAATTGCTGCACGACGGCTTTTGAAGACCGCATTTGATCTTGCGTCGTTGGCACGACTCTACAGAAAGAAAGTCGGCACCAAGGAGCGATCTGGCAGTCAAAAAGAATCCCGCTTCTCCCTCTCACGGTGTCCATTCGTGCGACATACCACAAGCAGAGCCATACGTCCGGGGCCTCTTCCCCATTCTACCATGAGACGAGCTTCCCTCGTCCCTGGATATGGATGCCACCGACGTAGCTGAAGGTGACAGCGACATGGTTCTTATGACAAGCCGGCAGACCCCCCGCACTCTGCCCCATACCACCCTCCACGCCGAGGCAAATTCCGTCTAACTGCAACCACGTGGGCAAAAGACGGCATTCGAGATTCCGTCCCAGCTAAGTCTGTTCGATCCGTCGCGTCTTCGCCTCACCTCACCATCGAATGCTGCTTGACTTCTATGTTACCCAAGTTCGCGCGAGGCGAAAAGGGACTGCATGCCATGAGACAATGGAGATGAATTGTGCGTTTGTGTCTTACGGCCTGCCCCGATTGCTTGTCTTGCTTGTCTCGATTATGGTTTGCGAAGCTCGAGGCCAATGGGAACGCAGAAGCAGCGAACATGGCGGACACTGGGTACCATCGCTCGACACGTGAAGACCTTCGTCGCTGTTTTGTTGGTTGCCGTGTCTGGCAACTAGATAACCGGGGGTGCGCACCGCCCTCGCACTTCTTCTGTTTTCGCAAAGACTGGCTACTGCGCTGCCGCGGGCCAGCACACTGCTCTGCATAACTACGTAGCGCGCGGAAACAAGAGGTCGTCTGTCATCTACAACGTGTCTGAGCTGGTGGCGGGGCGGTGCTCATGCAATGACAATTCCTCCTTTTCGCCAAGAGCTAGGTTGATCGACCGTATATAGATTAAAGTTCTCCTGATGACAAAAAGGCCTCACAGCAGAGCAAGTCGGTCAAACACCGTTTTGCTTTGAAATTTGGAGACCGACGCACTAGCGATGGCCGAGGTGGGAAACTCCATTCCTGGTTTGTTCCATGTCGAATAATACACAGACGCCGTGGGGCGTTGCATTCAGAATGATGTGCTCTATCTCGCACGATCACCCTTCGGGAAATTTCTCGAGCGGGGTAAGGAACTGGAAAGAAGGCCTCTCGCGCACCCCCGAGCCCTCGGCCAAAAGGTGGTGCGGGGTAGAGGAAAGACTTCGCCACTCTGCGCGCGTCACTGCATCTGGAATCGAATTGGTTGTCCGCCGCTAAATTGATGGCAGCAAATATATCAATCAGGGTCACAATGGAAACGCTGTCATCGACATTCAATCGCCGTCCAGGTCGTGCCCCCTGGGGATCAAGTCATTTATCTCGTCTGGCCTGACGCCAGGACGTTCATTTGCTCTTCTCTTTTGGCGCTAGCATCTCCCTTTCCCTTACCTCGGTCACATTCTACTTGCTCCCCCCTTAGGGTTGCTATACCTAATCACCTGATTCTCATTCGTTGGGCTTACTTCGCTCCTCAGGCGTCCCAACAGCAGCAGAAGCAGTGGCAACGTCAGCGCTAGCCTCTCTGTCGACCCGCTGCGAGCAATGGAAAGAAAGAAGCGGAGTTGTCTTGCGAAGCTTCTCTACTCCTTCCCCGCAACTTTTGTCCGCTTCGGTTAAGCGGGCGACGGTTGGGGGGCCAGTGTTTGGCTGAAGGAGCAGCTGGATGATTCTTCCAGCAAGTGACGTGCCCTCGCGGAGAAAAAGGAAGAACCAGAGACTACTCCAGATGACCGCCATTTGCTGTTTGTGAGACAAGGGGCATAAAAGGGGCAGTCTTTGCAGTCGTTTTACCCCAGATATTTCCCTCACTCTCACCTCTCTCCTCGACGCCTTCTTCTCACAATGAAAATCTCCGCCACCGTCGCGGCCATGGCGGCCATTGTCGTCGGGCAAGCTTCTGCCTACCCCTTCTTCATGTTCCCCGAGCTGCTCGGCAAGGACGCCATGTCCCGCAGCTTCCTCGAAAACGTCGACCCCGAGTTCCTCAAGCGTGCCGGTGTACCCACCCTGGCACCATACCCCGACAACTTTGGTATCCCCAAGGAGTACATCTTCGACGAAAAGCTTCAGTTCGTCGACCTGACGGGTGAAAACGAGTGGCGTGCGCCTGGCCCCGACGACCAGCGAGGCCCATGCGCCGGCCTCAACGCCCTTGCCAACCACGGTTTCATCTCACGCGACGGTGTCGTCGACCGTGACGATGTCATCAACGGCATCCACAAGGTGCGTTTCTGTCTGTCTATTCCTTTGCCATGCTCTGGTGCTAAGAAGTATTTCTCCGCTAGGGTGTCGGACTCTCGCAAGACGCCACCGTGATCCTCGAGGCGCTCACGTCGTTCTTCAACGGTGACCCAGTCAGCGGCAAGTGGTCTATCGGCGGATACTCTCCCAAGGTGGCCACCCTCGGTCCACTGCAAGAGGGCCTCCTCGGCAAGCCAGCCGGTATCTGTGGCCTTGGCCACCTCCGCTCCGAGGGTGATGCCTCCATCACCCGAGGCGACTTCTCCCAGCCAACGGGCAACAACAACAACTGCCGCTCGTACCCGCAGTACGCCAAGGAGCTCATGGATCTTGCCCGCGAAAAGTACCCCGAAGACGGTCGCATCACACCATCGATCCTTGCTGAGCACCAGCACCGCCGCAAGCTCTACTCGATCGCCAACAACCCCAACTACTTCAGCCCGCCGTACGCAGGAGTTGCATTCACGCCCGCGGCCCACCACTTTGTCTTTGCTCTCATGGCCAACAAATCCGAGGAGTTCCCCCAGGGCTACCTCTCGCCCGAGAACTTCATGTCCTGGTTCAGCTACACGGGCGACCCGCAGGGCGAGATCAGCTACACCTACGGCCACGAGCGGATCCCCGCGCCGTTCTACAAGCGCCACCCGCTGTTTGAGTGGACGTTTGCCGACATTCTCGCCGCCCTCGCCCAGCAGATCGAGGCCTTCCCCACCACGATGGCCGTCGGCGGCAACACGGGCACCGTCAACTCCTTCTCTGGCGTCAACATCGGCGACCTGACGGGCGGCGCCGTGACGGCCATGCACGAGCTCACCGACCCGGCCAAGCTCTCGTGCTTCCTCAGCCAGGCCATCCAGTCGAGCACGCCGACATTCATCTCCAACATCAGCCCTGCTCTGCAGCAGCAGTTCCTCGATGCGTCCGTCGGAAAGCTGTTCCCGGCCCTCACGGCGGCGTTTGGCGAGTGCAACGACTTCCTCAGCAAGAAGGGCCGTGCCATCGAGTCGTACAACGGCACCTACCCGGGTGCTACGGCCGAGCTCCACGACTCGAGCAGGGAACTCTCTCCTAGCCCTTAAGGCCGTGCCAACAGACCTTTTGTCAGTCAACGCATAATTAACTGTACTTCTTACCGACTCTTCGATTCCTTACGCCCACTGCAATAGTGATGGCACATGATGATACACTCACACAGACTGGCGCAAACTTAGTGACGGTTCCAGCTCTTGCATGGACAATCTCATTGGGCAGAAGCGATGACGAGGCTGTGTCTACATGAGAACCATTCCGCCGTTAGAAGTGACCGTGCTACCAGTGGCATTCTTGTCCTTCATGAGGTAGAGGTAGCTCTCTACGATGTCCTCGACTTTTCCGATGGTGCCCGTAGCCATGCCCTTTTCAAAGGATTCCTTTACGGCTTCGTATGCGCCCTGGGCCCTAAAGGAGTCCCACAGCTCCGTCTCGACTGGTCCGAGAGCGACGAGATTGACTCGGATAGGTGCCAGGTCCTTTGCCAAGCCCCGCATCATGCCCACAAGACCTGTGATGTAGGAAAGAACGACGGTCCAGTCCGGCATCGGACGCTCGGACGCGCCACCCGTCGTCATGATGTACGACGAGGCAGGGCCATCTTTGAGCAGCTTGCGCAAGTGCTGAGCCACGATGAAGGGACTAAAGAAGCGCACCATGCCCGCCTGCTGGATCTCCGCCAGCGAAAAGTCTTCGAGCTTGCCAATGGCCATCGCATCGCCGGCCGTGTGGACTACGTGGTCCAGCTTTCCGCCCTTGGCCACTTCGGTGACTAGCTTGCCGACGTCAGAGACGAGGTGCTCCTGTGACCCGAGGTTGCATGCAATGCCCTGGACGTGACCTTGTGGGTGCGAAGCCTCAAGGCGCTGCACCGCCTTTGCAACGCGGTCGGGAGACGACGAAGAGATGATGACAGACGCACCGTGCTCCAGAAGCGCTTGGGCGACGCCGAATCCGACACCGGACGAGCCCCCAAGGATAAGGACGCGCGCGCCCTGGAGTTTGGACTTGTAAGTGACGGGCTGAGTGGATTGAGACATTGTGACTGTGCTTTGTACTTTCTATTCGATGTGACGAACCTCGACGGCCTGACAACCTACCCAACTTTTATACCTTCTGGTCTGCCTCTCGAGCGGTAATCTAGCGATGATTTCGCGCACAATGTCCGGCTCCACTATGCTCAGGTGGCGCGTAGCTTGCCACCACACACAGCTAATGCTGCCGTACTGTCCATTTTGAGGTGCTTATTTCTTCATTTAGCGAGTGGAGCGAGGACGTGGTGTCGACGTGCCTGTGAGCGCTCACAGTGAGCTTTTAGCCCAGGGCACATGGTCGTCGGGGCGGGCCGCAAAGTGGAGCAAAGAATCATGGCGGATTCGTCGGAAGAATAGAAGGTCTGTCGGATTTAGTTAGTCATCCTCTCCAGAAGTTCAATTTGAAAATTCGCCGAGTTGAGCTTAAAGCATGTATTTGAATCCTTGTCTGTAAAGCAGCTCTTAGACTCAGGTGCCAAAAACTGACCACGCCCTTACACAAGTTTACGAGCGTTGTCCAGTCCGAGGGAATTGCAAGTCGACATGTGGCGCAGTGTTCGACTGCGTACAAGGAGAACCTGAGATACAAAGGAGAGCGCAGAAGTGGTCATATGCTCCCAAATGCGCTGCAACTGACCGTGCGCTTGCGTCGGTGTGGGGTGGAATAAATAGCGGGAGGGTCACGGTACCCAGCTGTGCGAGCAGACCGACTTCCGCAATGGCGCGCCAGTCTGCTTGCCCCCAGCTGCTGCAGTCTCGTCTACGATACAACTCATTGGCGCCGGGCTAGCTAGCATGATAAGCCACTCACCACCGCCCTACGTCCGAGCACCTCGGCCCAGAAAGATTCTCATTGTTGGAGGAGGCGTTGCTGGTCTTGCTGCCCTGAGGGCACTCGTAGAGGAAGGGGGAGTTGGTACAGATGGGCCATTCAATCAGGTCGACCTCATAGAGCGGAGAGACTGCGTTGGGGGTGTTTGGTATCTCGATGACGACGCCGTGCAGAGGGAGAGATCCAGTGTGCGCGGGGCGACGGCAGGTCAATGGCCCATTCCTCCCGTCAATTTGTCACCTGCAGGTACCAGTACGAGTTGCTGTTTGACCAACGGAACCCTACACAAGTCGCCGTCATCTTCTAAAAAGCCATGCTGGCCGTCGCCAGCGTATCCTGGACTGCGTGGCAATGTGCTGCCTCGCTTCTTGACTCTGGCTGGCGCACACCCTTTTCCACCTGTTGCCGATCCCGATGACCCGTTTCCCACCCTCGCAGAGACACAAGCCTATCTCGAGTTGATCGCTAAGCCAATACGTCGACATATCCAATGCAACGTGGAGTGCATCGACGTGAGAGAGCTGCCAGGGAGGAGCGAGGAACACAACCGGTGGGCTGTGCGACTGCGAGACTGGAACAGGCCGGGGGCGCCACAAGTGACGAGGTACTACGATGCTGTCATCTTGACGGTGGGATGGACTGATGTGCCTGCCTACCCATGTGTGCCAGGACTGGAAGAAGCCAAGTCGCACGGGCTGGTGGAGCACTGCAAGTCATATCGCGGGCCAGAGCCATATGGGCGAGAGGCAAGAATCGTAGTCGTCGGCAACGCCAATTCAGGAAACGACGTGGCAGCTCAGCTGGCCGGCTTGAGGCAGGTCGGCAAGCATGAGGCCATTTTCCGGTCTGTGCGTCACAAAGCCTGGGACTACATCGTCAGCCTTCCCGACCCCCTGATCAGGGATGTTCCTCCAATTGCAAAATTGGCAGTGAACAGGAACGGCAGCAAGGTCCATGTCACTCTAGCAGACGGTGCCGTTCTAGAGGACGTCGATCGAATCATCTTTGCTTCGGGCTACGTCATTGGTAAGATTCCCTATGTCTACCTGCTCAACAGGCAGCCGCTAGCCAATGAAGCTGGCTTGCTCCCACAGCAGTGCACGGACGAAGACGACTGGCATGCCGGTCAACACAGAGCACTGGCGTCGCTCTGGAGACCGCTCTGTGCCCCACCACCAGGTTCGCCCTTCAACACCGTCAACAACCCAGAGCGAGTGCCCAGTCTCTTTTGGCAATTTTTGCACGCTAGAGCAGCGACACTGGCCATAATTAATCTGGCGCCCACTAGGATCCCCTTTTGGACAAGCGATGTTCAGTCACACTGTCTTCGAGCCATTTGGGACGGAAGCATGACTGACTTTCCAGACACGCTGGAGCGACGTCTAGAATATGAAAGCCGACGAATCAAGTGGCTGTTAGAGATGAAGGAGGAGGAGCCGGACAGGGTCAAGACTTCGCGAGAACAATGTACCAAGGCGCAGATGAACAACGGCGAGAGTGCCTATGCGCCCCCAGAGCACGCTGGCACGCCCTCGTATCACTCGCTCGGCCTCATGATCGACGATTACGGCCCTCCGTTGCGACGAATGGCCATTGCTGCCAAGCCCGAGTGGGAGAACAAGCTTCCAGACTGGGACGAGCATGCTGAGGAGCGCAAGAACATGCACAAGCTGAGGAAGTTCGCTCTGCTAAAGAGAAAGGAAAGAGGCATCCGGCAGAACTAGCATCCTGTTTCAAATAGCTATGATACTAGTGATTCGGTGGCAGCCAAACCTTTGGTCTTTCCCCTCTCGACGCTCACTCAACCACCGCTAGTGGATCTGACGGCCCGAGACACGAGAACTGTTCTGTCGGCGCATCGACCAACAAGACTTCATCGCTCTCGAAACAGATGAGTCACATGTCCGTCAACTCATTCACTTCACAAAGAAAAAAAATCTACAGAGCAAGAACACGACATCCAACGAGCTGTACGATCACCAAGGGATGTTCTCGCCGGTAGTTGCGTCTACGAATCGGCCAGAATCGTCCTTCTTGGCCCCATCAATGACCTTGACAATGTTTGCCGAACTGTCGTCGACCTTGAGGGCGTCCATCTTGCTAAGCTCTAGTTTCAAGCTCGGATGTCTCTCTATAAATTCGTGCACCATGTCTGTCTCCACCAGGCCCGGGTGAAGGAGCAGTGTAGTGATGTCGCTCTCCTCGGCAGCGATTCGAACGCCCAGAACATTGACAGCCGCCTTGCTAACGCTGTAGCTGAGGTTGCTCAGCGGGCTCTTACTGATGTAGTCGAGCGAACCAGCAATAGAAGAGATGATGACAAATTTCGGCACGCTGGGGGAAGCCTTGAGAAGCGAGCGAGTGGCCTGAAAGAGCGTCAGAGGTGCATAGACGTTGATGTCGAGCGTGCGGCGAATGTTGTCGGGCGTCGTCTCGTTGACTGAAGGTAGCGAGTCGTTGACTGTGCAGAGCAAGAGTAAGCATCCGGCTGGCTTCAGACATCGCAAGGGCGACTCACCACCAGCATTGGCAATGACCACGTCGATGTGCTCGATGTGGTGTGCTTTGATGAGTGTGTCGACTGCCGCGTGGGCATCGCTTTCAACAACGCCATCTAGCTTGACGAGAATGATCTTGGAACCACTCTCTCTGGGAAGAGCATTCAAAGCCTTGGCGTTGTCGTCATCGATCTTTCGAACCGCGGCAATGACAGTGTTGTTGGGGCGACTGAGCAGCAGCGCCGTTAGGGAGCGACCAATGCCACGAGAAGCGCCGGTGATGAGGTAGATGAGTCCTTCGCGAGCCATTGTGAGGATAGCAGTGACTTTTGGTAATGTGCTGATGGGTGTGTGGCATCCATGTTGAGGTCGCCTTTTATACCTTTGCGGGCCGTTGAGCTGCGACACCTCTCGTAGGGAGCTCACGCCCCTGGGAATGATGCCATTTCTACAAGGACCTTACACCATCTCCAGTGAGATGATTCCGTACGCGCGAGTGCAACTTGCTGTAAGCTTATACATCTTATTTGCGTGTTAGGCAAGCAAATCAATGTGTTGTGAATGGTGAGCTCACCACCTACCCGTAAGGTTGAAAAGGGAAAACGTAAGATTACGTCCAGATAAGCTGACCTTTCGCGTCTCACGCCCACAACGACCTTTCGGCCGGGCGCATCGATCGAACTGAGACCACTTCATTGTCAGACCCAAGTTTTGTTTCACTTGTGTTGTGGCATTGCAGAAATGAGAAGTGGTATCGAGGCTACAGTGTAAGGGCAGGCAAGCCGCGCTTGCGCCGCCACCAATTGGTCTGGTCTACAATCTGCTGATCAAACATAGAGGAATACTTTCCGTAGATGTACTGGCTGACCTCCCAGCTAGTGTGATCAAATACATCCTCGCCCCAAATGATAAAAGAGGGCTGCCAATCGGCACCGTCACCACCGCCATAGGAGAGGTCATGGCACAAGGCGCCTCCAGGTCCCGCCTTCTCGACCTTTTCGATCATCTTATCGCGGACCGAAGGCCATGGAAATGCGATGGAGAGACCTATGGGATGCGACTTTGTGAGTTGCACCAGTGTCGGTGCCATTGTGCTCGGCTTGTCCCTCCAGAGGAAAGGCGTGAAGGCTTCGCCGGTCGACGAGGTGTAGTACACGGTGTCCTGCTGCTGCCAAGACCGTGATGGATCGATGAATACTGTCTTGTCTGTGATGAGATCTGTCGACACATTGAAAGCTTTTGCCATTCTTGGAACCACATCGACAAAAGCATGAGCTCTGAGCCTGAGGTCGAGCCGAGGAGGCGGCACGAGGGGCTTCGGATCTTCGATGGCTGGGTCCAGCATCCGCGACAGCCTTCCGTAGAAGGGCAGGGTAGCCTCTTGGTACACGACCACACTCCTTTTCTCGGGATTGCTACTTATACACGGCGGCGAAGTCTCCGACCCGGAGGACGATGAGCTGCTGTCGGCATTCGGGGACGAGCCCTTGGCACGACGCATCTTGTCTCGATATCGCTGCTGCGACTGCCTGTTCTGCATGCGCCTCCGCTGAAGAAGCTGGACAGCTTGCGTGGCACTGATCTCCACCATTATGATGATTTGTTCCTGTGTCGTCTGTCAAGCTCGTCACCAGTGAGATAGAGATGGTTGCAAGCTTGTTTTCCAATGACATCGGATCTGAGGAGCAGTGCGCCTGCGCGGCGCGCGTCTTATTTCCGCGCCTCGTCGGACCAAAGGGGAGTAAGCTTACGGTAGGACGAAGTCAAACACCACGTGTGTCCGCTAGCGTTCCCACACCAAAGATAAACAGCGTCTCCGAGAGAACTGAGCGTGAGATATTATTAGGAACAATCTATTTTGACATGACCACATCATATACAGTTGGTTGTTCGCTTCACTTTTGCCAAACTCTTGCCGTACTCTGCCTTGGAATTGGCTTGGAACCTACGAGTACCTGAATTTTGGATGCGCGGTAACTCTTAGGCCGACGAAGCCGACTATGGTGAGCACAAAGGCGATTGCGACCAGGAAGCCTGCACATTCGCCAATGTTGAACGTCTGCAAGTTATACTGCTGAAGCACCTGCTCGCCCGTAGCGTAGCACTGCGTGCTGCTTGCTGTGCAGGTGAACTTCTCGCCAATGAATTCGTTTTGCGCCAGTGCAGAGTAGGCGTAGGTGAGTGGTGAGATATAGTGAAGCCAGATGAACCACGGCGGCGGCGACGGGAGCAAGTTACCGCCGAAGAGGAGGGAGATGACGGTGATCATGGGCGCTGATAAGAGCAATGGGAGGGAGTGAGGATGAGAAGAAGTGAGACACAGCGCGAGTGGAGCTTGTACTCACCAAGAATGTTGGCAATCTCGATGGTCGGAGAGATGGAGCCGACAAAGAGCCCGAGACCTGGAAAGAGAATGCGTCAGCATGCGCCTTCGAGCCCCGCGATTACCCTACTCACAAACACCGACGACAACGTGCAAGGAACCGATGCCCAAAAAGATAAAAAAGGCTGCCGCAGACTTCTGGAGGCCCACCCTTGACATTGAAAGAGAGTCAGCAGAGAGATCCGCTGCCAAGCATTCTCTCTAGTTGGACTCACATCCAGTAGAAGAGAACGAAGAAGGGCACGCGCTGCAAGACGTTGCTTGGAATATCGATGAAGAGCTTCGACATGAAGAAGCTCGACGAGCGATAGGTGCCTGCCGAGCGTTCTCTCTTCATGACTGCACGCTGCAGCGGGAAGGGCGTGATGACAGGGAGAATCACGCTGAAGATGGTGTTGATCACCAACTGCAACACGAGAGAGAGGGGCTAGTGAGCTGCAAGAACAGCCTTGCTATTCGTGGTGCATTTGACAGACTCACGAAGAAGAGGACGCCGACGCGGGCCAGGACGTCCGACTGATCATGCCCGAGCCTGAAGAAGGCGAATCCGACAATGATGAGAATGACGACTGTCTGTGCAATACCGCCAATGAGGGTGTCTCGGTCTCGAATCTGTCAGAGACAGGCGTCAGCAAAGGCTCAGTGCCTGCGTTTCAAGAATCGACGCACAAGTTGCAACATGTTCCGTTGGGTCAAGGTGTAGATCTCGCCGAGCCAAGAAGTCGGCCAGACCTTGTAGGCATCCAACAGCGTATCGACTGCGACGCTTTCCTCGCTGCTCGCCCTCGACGACAGCCCTGCGCTCACTCGCGCCCCTTCGTCCCTCGTCGCCCACGCTTCGATCAACTTTTGGACTCGCAACTCGCCCTGCTCACTCCCATCAAGGTTTTCAGCAATGGTAATGTAGTGGTCCGCGGGATTGACACCCTCGGGGACCTCGTAGCCGATGCTGTTGAACCAGGCGAGCATGTCGCTCGGCGGACCCTCGTAGTAGACCTTGCCACGAGCGAGGAGCTGAATGCGGTCGACGAGCTTCAGAAGCGCCCACGAGGGCTGGTGGATCGTCATGAGACAGGACAGTCCGCGCTGCTGCGTGGTGCTACGGAGATGCTCGACGACAGAGTAGGCCGCATAGGCATCCAGACCAGAGGTCGGCTCATCGAGCAGGAGCAGCGAGACATCGCTGACAAGTTCCTGGTGTAGATCCACGTGAGAAAGGTGGTTGCTAGACTGGCCCTTTCTGATCTTCCCACTCACTGTGCCAATGCTCGTCCTCTTCCGCTCGCCCCCGCTTACACCCCGCGTGTTTGACGAACCAATGCGAGTGTCTTTGCACGTCTGCAGTCTGAGCATGTCGATCGTGTCTTGGACCCGCTGCGTCTTTTGATCTCGTGTGTAGAGCTTGTCGGGCAGTCGCAGTCTCGCCGCGTATGCGAGTGTCTCCTCCACAGTGAGGTGACCCAGCATCATGTCCTCCTGCTCGACAAAGCCCACGGTGCGCTTCCACGAGTCGGGGTCGCGAGGCCGGTTGTGGAATAAGACCCTGCCGTGGAGCGTGCCGACGGAGCTGAGGCGCGCCGAGAGGATGTTGAGCAGCGTCGTCTTGCCTGCGCCCGAAGCACCGAGGATGGCGACCATCTCCCCCTTGTTGACCGATCCCGAGACGCCCGAGAGGATGCGTCGATCTGTAGGGGCAAGAGGGGGCACGCCCGATGCAGGGGTGCTGGCGGCGGCGGCGGCGGCGGCGACGGCATCGTGTTCGGCGAGGCCTTTCTCCACGTCACCTTGCTTATGCTCTTCCTTTTGCGACGCCAAGGCCTTTCTCTTTTTCTTGGAGAGCGGGATGTCATAGGTGATGTCGGACCAGCTCAGGCTGAGCTGCCGCGGGTCGATGGCATTCGAAGCGAAGGCCGCTTTCTCATCTTCGATGGTTGCAATGTCGGGCTGTGTGGTGGACCTGCCAGGGCCGACGTGTGGGTGTTCCATGTCCGAGGTGGAGTGTGATGAGATCGGTCGCTCGGAGAGGGCCTGAGGTGATGGGGAGAATGCGAACTTTGAGCGCTGCTTTATGCTCCTCCAGGTGATCTCTTCAAACCTCGACTACCGATGCTCAGCACCCGCGAAGACCCTCCAGATTCCGCCAATCGTTCGACAGTGAACAGGAGTCTGCACTCGATTGGACTCGGTTTGCGCGGAGATGGACGGACTTCAGATCGACGTAGGACATTCTCACCTAATAATATTGACAGCTAAAAATCTTAGAAGAGACTTATTTACATTTGCCGCGGCTTGCCTCGGCAAGCCGTCCAGGCACTCAAGATGTCACTGATTGAAGATGTCGAGTATAGTGCTGTGACATTTTAATCGAAAGACAGATCTAGATGAACACGTTCTTCAGTCAGATAGCGAACAACCCTTACCGGTAGCATGGTCATCGTGGCTGCGCTTGCTCATGGCCCGTGCTCAGTCGCAGACTAGCTTCTCAATCCCGTGCTTCGCCTGCTCGTTCGGAGCGACCGCGGCTTCCATTCCAACCCAATGACGCCGCGACCGGCAGGACGGGCTCGGCTGAGCTGCCTTCCTTGGTGAGATGCTCTCGCCTGTTGGCCGAGTGCAGGGCGAGTCTGACTGCTCGTTTGCACAGCCACAAGAGAAAGTCAAAATGCGACGAAGGGATGGTGAGCGGAAGCGATCGTCCCTTTCCTCCTCTCTGGCCATGCTGCAGCGATTGACGGTGTCCTCTCCGGGCCAGCCATGCTCTTCTTGCGTCCTCCGAGGTACTGCCCACAGCTGCGAATTCCCCGAAGCGTCCTCGAGCCCGACGCCCTCAGGCTCCGCTAGAGCTGTTCGCCCTCGCAATCGCCTCCACGCCCACAAGAGGCCCCGACCGTCTTCCCAAGACGACGAGCGGAGCACCACGTCGTCATCGGCATCGGCATCGTTTGCAGAGATTGAGAATCTTCGTCGAGGCCTTGGCCGCCTCGAGGATCTAGTCAGATCTCATGCGAACACTTCGTCGGCAGAAGCCTCGGAATGTCCCTGGTCACATTCCACGTTGCACACGGCCGCCTCCCTTCCTCTTCCTGATCGACTTGAGCGTCTGGAAGATCTCCTTGCGATTCTGCCCTGCCAAAGCGATTGCGAGACTCTCTTCGACTACCTCCTGCAAGAGGTGAGCCAGTCGAATGTACAGTACTGTGCGAAGCTCGCGCCTCTGAGTCTGACACATGGTCTATCTCCTCTCCACAGGCCGACTGGATGGTGACTAACATCAGTGCTCAGTGGCTTCATCCCATCTGGTGCCGCTTCGTCCATGGAGGGCGTGTGACACAGTCGGAAAGCGTCGTGCTCGTCGCTTCACTCGCCGTCGCTGCTCTGCTGCTCAACGAAGGCCCCCACATATACTACTCGACGGCCGCCCATCTGGGATCGCTTCATGTCACGCTGATCAACCATGTCTTTGCCCACGTTTCGACTCAGCGAGAGAATGCGAGGCATAACTTTACTGGCATGGCGACATTGTCTCTCTCGCCCCGCTATTACCTTAACGAGCTCTTCGTCCTCGCTCTCATCCTCGACTATCTGCCCAGCGCAGGCCATCGCAAGCCAGAAGACTGGCCACTCGTCAGAGACTACACCCATCAACTGATCCAATTGACTGGTCTCACGGACGAGAGCACTGTGCTATGGCAAGGTCTGAACGACCTGGAAACCGAATTCGCTCGGCGATTGATGTGGCGTTTTGTCAGCTGGGACAGGTGCGTGGGCGGCCTTGCTATGTGAATCTCAGCTATCGCTTTGCTAACTTACTTCAATGTGTAGATGGGTCGGCATGTACACCGACCAAGGCAGCTCTAGTCCGATTCGCAAAGCCAAGATCAACGTCGAGCATCCTCAATGGTTCTGCACGAGTCTTGGGGCGCCTTTTCGTGCTGCGCCACCAGGCAACCGCCTGGTCAATGGCGAGGAGCAGAGACCAGTAGCATTTCGAGCGCCCACAAAGAGTGTCCCTCGCGTGTTCAGGCTCAAGCAGCAATCCGAGATGGATGAGATCCCCATCCTTGGGAAGCTCTTTACCAGCCTCTCTGCTCATGTCGAGGCCGTCTCCGACCACATTGTAGCCATCAAGGCTTGGCGTGGACAAGAAGAAAAAGGCAAGGCTAGTTCGGTGGACCATCGGAGAGAAGCGCTTCTACATCAGGGGATTGTTATCTGCAACGATATCAAAAGGTGGAAGCACAGCATCCAGAAAGACTGCGCTGAGCCCGACTTTCTTGACGGAAGCGACTACTTTGCTTGTCGAAGGGCCAGTCAAGCAGCTGTCATCCATGTCGGCTGCCGACAGATTCTCAACGCCCTCTTGGGCGCCTGGGTAACGGAGGAGTCGATCACGGACGTCAGCTCGCCCGTCCTGACGCAACTGCAGCGCGAGGCGTTCAGCAACGCCAGAGAGTCTGTCCGATCCATCGACGTGATGAGGGTGCTCTTGTCGTGTGGCAAGGTCGTCCAGATGCCCTGGGCGGCCATGGCCTTCTTCAACGCAGCTACAACGCTGGCCATCCCGCTGCTCAGCGCAAGCAGGCTCCGGGGAGAAATACCCTCCTACGCCAAAGACGACAGCGCACCCATTGCTCGCATCAATTGTCTGCCTGATTTCAGCAGCCCGGGCACCTCTCTAGGCCAGGTCAGAGCCGCAACAGGAAGTGGACGAACGCCAGATACTCCATCCTTCTACCCTAGCAGCGGGAGCAGCGAGACGGCCAGCAGCACGCCAAGATATGCGACCAGCACCGCTACCACAATCGCTTCAGTCACCAGTCTTCCCCCGGTGCTGAATATGGACGAGATGCGGACATTGGCTCCCGACATTCTTCGCATCCTCGACATTCTGCCCTTGTGCAAGGCCAACCCGCTGAGCGACGAAGCACGGCAGCGTCTGGCCATGCTCGTTGACATGTACGGCGTCGGGCACAGTCACTCGTCGCAGCACGAGCAGCAGCCAACCCCTAGGGTATCTGAGCCTTTCATCCAACCCAACGCAGCCTCAGAGACCGCAGACGCGCCGTCTCGCATGGGCGACTACTGGACTGCGCTACCCGAAGGCGGTCTCTCACAGCCTGTCCAGAGGAACAGCAACGGCCGGCTCAGCCCCGACTTTGGCAGCGTCGGCATCTGGAGAGACTCGAGGGGCTTTACTGTCCTGGACTCTCTCGTTGCGCTCGATGACACTTGGTGGGAGCACCTCCTTTCATCGGGAACTGACGCTGGTGTGTCTTGAGTGTCGTCTTTGCCGCTGTGCCACTGGTAGAGGTCATCTTCCCTTTTAAAAGAATTACTGGCAGTGGTGGCGTGGCTCAAGCTCATGTATCACCTCCATCGCACGCGGTAGGGCGAATGAGCGATGCACTTGGTGTGGGGGCCGCCTGTTCAGCACAATCTCGGTAGTGGTTGCATAGTGTAATCTACAGTACAGTACAAGTACATGTCAAATGGAAGCGACCTTTTTATTTTGCCCTTTTTATTTTTTTTTTTCCTGTGAAGAGAGAGAGAGAGAGAGAGAGAGAGACCGTCTATGGTATTCCAAGGTCGATTGTGGTGTGCAGTACACCCCTCAGGACTATGTAGTGGCAGCTTAAGCACTGTTGCGGTACAGCACTGCTGGACACTCGGTGCGGCGGCGACTGTGGCACCGAGACTCAGTTCTCTGCTGTTGATCCAACTGAGCTAATGCGGTGCAACCTGACGGGAATGAGAGGAAACGTATTGCCTACTTCACCGCTGGGCTGAAGACGCTCCTCGACAAACTCCGCCGCTTGCTCGATGTCGAGCTGGGAGCCTCGTCGAGCACCGCGAGAATAAAGACGGTCCTTGGAATTTGCTCTTTCGCGCTGCTGCTCTCGGCGACCTCGATTCCAGCTCATCACCGGATCAGGGGACATGCTTGCGCTCTTGGGCTCATCCAGGGGCCGTCTTCTCTCGACTTTGTCGGGAACAATAAACGACTCGAGAGAGTCGACCATGCTTGCCAGTTCGTCGAGGCTGCAACGCTCGTCCTCGTGCACGGTCAAGACACGTATGAGAACCTCGTACATTTGTTGCGAGAGGGGCAGAATGTCCAAGAGGACATCGGGGCGCCGCACATATTCACGAAAAGTCGTGTCGGACATCGTTGCCTGCTTCCAAGGATTGCGGCGACAAATGAGGTTGATCAGCAACACGCCGAGCGCCCACACGTCGTTCGCTGCCGTATCGTAGTCGGACATTTCGTTGTCGATGCCGCCAAAGCTGTCGGGGCTCTTATAGATGGCACTGCCACAACCCAAGTCTTTGCTCCTCGTCTCGCTTGTCGCCAGCCCAAAGTCGGCGAGGACGACCTTTGTACCCCCTTCTAGACACAGGATATTTTCCGGCTTGAGGTCGCGATGGAATATGCCTTGACTGTGGCAGTACTTGACACTGTCAATGATCTGCGCAAAGACGTGCTTGATAAGGCTTTCCAACTCGGTCCGTGCCCTCTCTTCGTCCTGATGTTGACGACCTCGCTGTCCCTCATGGTTGCCATTGTATTGGTCAGCCTGCAATCCCTCTCTCTGCTCGTGAGTGTCTGCGCCGTCCGGCTCAAGCTCAATACCGAGGCCGATGGCAGACCCGGTATCTTCCTGCCATGCGGTGGTGTACCGCTCTTGCATAGCGATCATGTTGAACAGATCGCCGTCGGGGCAGTGCTCGAGGACCAGATAAAGATACTTGTCTGCCTCTCGGTCGATAACCTCGAGCAAGGTGACGACGGAGGGGTGATGGGACACGGTGGCGTGGAGAGAAGCCTCGCGCTTTTGACAGTTTCGTTGAATGTCGTCGCAAGAGATTTTATCAAGGCACTTGATAGCAAACTGATTGTGCTGGCTTGATGTACTCGACGATGAGGACGAGAATGAGTCGACAAGACCTGGGCTTTGAGGAATGCCTCTCGCAAGATAGACCATGCTGAATGGGCTGGAACCAAGCACGGCAATGCACTCGAAACGATCGCCGGCAATCCGAAGCCCAGGTGCGCGTCGTCGCAGAGATTGTTGCATTGGCGAACAGACTGATAGCGGTGATATGGCGGAGCAATGCAGATATCGGAGCAAGTTCTGCGTCGTTGTCGGTCACAAGAATCCTTTGCTTGTTTAAGACTTGGCGATCCGAGAAGAGCGCCCGCCACCAAGTCCGGACACTGTCTTGACTGGCTCGTTCGTGCCTTCAGGCTTTCTTGTCACGTCGAAATTGACTGACTTCGGAAGGACATGGGCAAACTCTTACCAGAGCCGGACCCTGGAAACTGGCAAGAGGTGACGACCCTGTGGGCAGAGCGGAGGGTTCGTCACCGACGACGCATCGAAGGGAAAAGTCAACGTTGCCAATGCGGTACCGATGGGAAAAAAGGAAGCGGGCAAACATGCAGACACGCTCTATCTCGAGCGAGATTGCATTTGGGTTTGTCCGTATGCCCAGACGGAGGTGTTACTCACACACAAAGTTTTCTTTGCCGTGCTCGGACTTTGTAGGCGCTAGACGTTTGAGTCCCGTCCGTACAGTGACATGCTAAGACTTTGGTCCAGCCCCTCGGCCTGGGTCTCGAAGTGCACAGCAAAAAGGAGGGTCCGCCTCCGGAGCAATGTGCTACTGTCGTCTCCTCTGACGCCGTTCGTACTACTGAGCGCTGATCATGTGTTGTCAGAAGTTTTTGCGAGTGTCTCCACCTGTTCCTGCCACTTCACCCCGTGATCAGCGAATATCAACGCGAATATCAACAAAGCTAGAGAGAAAGAAAGATTGATGACGTTCCCGATGACTGAGGCCTCTGTCCGAGCGCGTCGCAGGGTCAAATTGGGCCTCTACAGAAAGGCTGGACCACCGGACCACTTGGGCCAAGCTAGCCAGGGACTCTAATCTACTTTCGTTTGGCGGCGATCGAAATGCCACAAATTCATTTGTTAGGCGCGATGTGGATCTGAGGATTGGGCGGGGGGCTGCGCCCAGTATTCCTTGCGAATTGCTCACGGTCCGGTGACAAGCTGCATGATATCATGGGGATTGCCCGTGATACGAAATCTCGTCCGGCAATCCAGACGACAAATCTCTCACTTCCTGACAGGGGAAAAACAATTAAACAGACAAATCTCACACTTTGTTAGAGGAGAAAAAAATAAAGAGTGGCGGGAAAAAATGAAAAGGGGAAAGGAAAGAAATAGTGCTTTTGCTTGATAGATGTGACGAAATACATGGCGACAAGAAGAGAAGGTGCCATGTCACTCCTTTGCTTCAGAGCTGTGACTGTGGAGCGAGCGATCACTGTGAGGAAGAGCGCTGACGACGGGCGCCTCCTTTTCCACACCGGCCACCTCGAGCAGGCCGACGTCGCGGTACGCCGCAGCAAGCATCTGCGACTCGAGCTGGGACCGTCCGCTGTCGTCACCAAACAGCTCGTCGATTTCATCGAGGGTCCTGTTCTTGGTCTCGGGGACAAGGAACCAGACGTAGCCGACGGCGAGAACACACATGAGGCCAAGGAAGATATAGGCACCGTAGGGGGCTGCCGAGACAAAGTTGTACGTGGACATGCCCACGGCAAAGTTGTTGAGCCAGTTGGACGAGGCACCGATCGAGACACCCTTGGCGCGGAGGCCGAGCGGGAACACCTCGGCGACGAGGACCCACGCGCAGGGACCCCAGCTGAAGCCAAAGGCAATGGCAAAGAGCCAGATGAAGACGACGGCCACCCAGCCGGCCGCGGGGTGGTTCTGGAATCCGATGGGGTTTTTTGGGTCCGGGTTGACGCGTGCAATGATGATGCCAACGACAAAGTGGCAAATGCCCATCATGGCAGCACCCGTGATGAGGAGCGGCTTTCGGCCGAGCTTGTCGCTGTACAGCACGGCCGGGATCGTGGCGAGGAACATGGCGACACCCACGACGCCCGAGGCGAGCAGCGAAGTCGTCTGGCCGCCAAGACCGAGCTTCTGGAAGATGAATGGCGCGTAGTACTGTGGCGTGAGGGGAAATTAGGATTACCGTCAGTACGGCACACACTTTTCTTTCACGGCGACGAGGAGGCTGCGTCTCACCAGGATGAAGTTGACACCGGTCCACTGTTGGAAGACCATGATGAGCACGGCGACGGTGAGACGCTTGAGGTTGGAGCGCGACGAGATGAGCGAGGCGTAGCCCTTGACGCCCAGCATAAAGTTGCTCCGCCTCGAGCCGTCCTGGAGCTGGGGGTTGTCCATCTCCGAGACGCGCGTCTCAAACAGCTTCTGTGCCTTGACCTCGAGGAACTCCATCTGGACCAGGGGGTGGTCCACCGCGAGGCGGCGCAGCCCAGCAATCGTCGAGAGACACTCTTCCTCGCGGCCGACGTCCATGAGCCAGCGCGGCGATTGGGGCATAAAGAGGATGCCGGCTCCCAGGATGAGCGCCGGGCCGAGCTGGATGCAGATGGGGACGAGCCACGAGGCATTCGACTGGCCCTCGCCGGTGCCGCCAATGAAGTTTGTGCCGTAGGTGATCCAGTACGCAATCATGATACCTGTCAATCCGCTTGTCAGCCATGGAAATCTGTGGGCGAGAGAGTGAGAGAGAGAAAAAACTCACCAAAGGTGATGGCAAGCTGCTGCAGAGAGACGAGCGCGCCGCGGATCTCGGGCGGGCTGAGCTCGGCGTTGTACAGGGGCACAATCATGGAGAGAGAACCAACGCCGAGACCGGTGACGAAGCGACCGCCGAGAATGTAGGTGTAGGAGCCGCCGTGGGTGCAGGCCTGCACGATGACACCGATGGAGAAGAAGAAGACGGCAATGACGACACACATCTTTCGGCCGACCTGGTCAGCGAGAATACCGTTGGCCAGGACACCGACCCAGGCGCCGAGCTCGAGGATGGCCGTCAAGAACGACGTCAGCGTTGGGTTGTCGTTGCTGATGTTCTCGGTGCCCGACGCGGCCTGGAAGCTCTTCATGTTGAGCACCTGACCAAACATGCCTGTGGCGAAGGGAACCGTCAGTGGGACGGTGCTGCGGGGGGAGAGATGTTTTGTGTCGCGACAGACTCACCCTGGTTGTAGCCATAAACGCAGCCACCGAGTGAGGCAAAGAGGGCGATGAGAAAGGTGCGCGGGTTCGCAAGCAGGCCATTGACGCCTGGCCGGGCCGACAGCTCCAGCCTGCGCTGCAGCAGCACCGTCTCGACACCGCCAGCCTGCGACGACTTTGTGATCATTTCGTTGATGAGCGTAGCAAGGAGAGAGGAGAGAGGAAAGAGAGAGTGGGTGACACGAGGTAGGCTGTTCTCACACGAGATGCCAGATGCCGTTATATACACCACTGTGGCCTGTCAACGTCGGCAGGGAGGGGAGGGGAGGGGACACGGCAACTCGACGCGGGGGAAATGCCCACATCCTCGGCAGGGGCCGCGCAACAGCGGCTGCAGCCAGGTGCAAGGTACGGACGCTGTCGAAAAAGTCGACGAGCTAACTCGATCGCCCCCACCGAAGCCACTATCATTACTAGCTACCCTTGCTCTTCTTTAGTCCGGAGCTGGTGCCCCGCAACTGCTAGTCTCCGAGAGAGAGAGAGAGCAAATTTTGGAGGGTAAATGCTTCCATGACCTGACCTTGAGTGGCGACTCGCAGAGTGCCTTGCCAGGGCTCGGCGGGTACTCCGTTCCCCCGCTTTTGGCTCAATGCCATCGGCCATGTGGGGGTGAGCTAAGCAGATTTAGGCTCATGTCGTGTCGCGCGCTAAGGGGCGCGCTTGCTGCTCCAGTGCCGACGCGCCCCGCCGGGTCCCAGATGCCGTTCCTCGGCGCGGGGGTGGCCTCGTCAGGAACCGTAGTGCGCGATCACGAGCAAGCAGGGGCCGCTGGGTCTGGACCGCAGCACATCTATGCGATGTACTCCCACCTCCGCCTCGTCTCACCGTGGGCGGTGGCGGGTGAGATGGTGTACGCCGCCCCCGTCTGTCGATCCCGTCACTGGGGGAGGCCTCGATCATGGTCCCGTTCCCATGGTTTGCCATCTGATCGAATTTGAATGAGTTTCATCACTTTGAGGGCCACTTTTCCTGAGCCATTCAAATCGAATTCGATCAGCTCTGCGTCCATCTGGTCATCTCTGGGTCCATCTGGTCTGCTTTGGGGCCAAGATGATGTTGCATTCAGACTTTGGACTATTAAAAATGATGTCTTGGCATGTGCAGTTACTGTTCAAGACGGGTGACATGCTCTTTTTCTTCTTCAAGTACCGAAGAGGCGCACTTGGCTTCATGAGGACACACGCCCGTCTTTCATCGTGAGCTTCGCCGAGGAGCGCAGCTGGTCGTCGTCTGCGCTGGCGCCGACGCGGACCGTGTACTCGCCGTCGGGCACCACGTACTCCTGCTTCTCGACGGACCAGATGGCAAAGTCGCGCCTCGTCAGCTGGAAGGCGACCTTTTCCGTCTGGCCCTTGGCCACGTGCACCTTTTCGAAGCCGGCCAACTGCTTCTTGGGCACGCCCTTGACCGAGTCGGGGAACGAGAGATAGAGCTGGGCGACCTCCTTGCCGTCGCGGCTGCCCGTGTTGGACACGCTGCTCTCGACTGTCGCCACGTACTCCCACAGCGAGTTGGGCCCACCCGGCGCCTTTTTATTTGACGACGACGGCACCTCGGTGGGGTAGTAGTCGCCGGCCGGGGCCGCCTGGGCCGACGTGGCGCCAAAGTCAAACGTCGTGTACGAGACGCCGTGGCCAAAGTGGACGAGGGGCGTGACGCCGTCGCGGTCAAACTTGCGGTAGTCGACAAAGACGCCCTCGGTGAAATCGACGGGAATGGTGCCGTCGGCGGCGCTCTGGCGCGTGATGTTGGGGTAGTGCGACGCATCGTCCCTGCGCAGGATGCTGTACGGCACTTTACCCGACGGGTTCACGTCGCCGTACAGCACCCTCGCCAGCGTGTTGCCCGACTCCTGGCCGGGGAGATGGGGCAGGACGAGGGCTGAGACGTTTTCGTTGTCAAAGACGGCGTCCAGGTACGTCGGCCCGACGATGTGGGCGACGACGATGGTGTTGTTGTTCTGCGCGGCGACACGTGCGATGAGCTCGTCGCCGTTGGCCTCGAGCGCAAGCGACGTCCGGTCCGAGTCCTCGCCCGAGCGCGCCTGGACAAAGACGAGGGCGACGTCGGAGATCTGGGCAAAGCGCTCAATCTGCGCCAGGTTCTCGCCCGTCAGGTCGTAGTCGTTGAAGTTGGTCTCAAAGGAGCCGACGGCGCGCACGTGCTCCTGCAGACCGGCAGCGGGGTCGATGAGGTAGGGGAAGTAGCCCGCGCCGGAGCCCCAGCCCATGGCGTTGGTGCCGTTGGTGGTGCGGTTGCCCGGGCACAGGTTCGAGCCGGCGCCAATCCAGGCCTCGCAGCCGTTGATGCCGTACGGGTTCGTGGCCGCGTCGGAGCCAAAGATGGCGACCTTGCTGCGCTTGCTCAGCGGGAGCGCGCGCTTGTGGTTAAACACCACCGTGATGGCCTCCTCGTTGATGTCGCGCGCCACGGCCGCGTGGTTCGCCTGCACGTTGCGGTGCTCGTTGACGCGGGTGCCGTTGAGGTACGTGCCCATGTACCCGTCCTTGTAGTTCACCGCAGGGTAGTCCTTGTCCTGGTTGCGGAGGTAGTACTGGGTGAGGAAGCGGGTGACCATGTCGTCGACGCGCGCCTCGTCCACTTGGCCGTCGCGCACAGCCTCGAGCAGCGCAGGCCCGCCCACCTGGTTGCGGTAGCCGCCCGTGGTGGCGCCGCCGGGCATGATGACGTCGACACCCGCATTGACGGCGGGCGTCGTGTTGAAGACGGCGGACCAGTCAGAGACGACAAAGCCCTGGAAGTCGAGCTCGTCCTTGAGCAGGCCGCCAATCACGGCGGGCGCCTCGCAGCCCTGGGTGCCATTGATCTGGTTGTAGACGCACATGATGCAGCCCGCTCCGGCGCGCACCGCATTCTGGAACGGGCGCAGGTAGAGGTCGTGCATCGTACGGTCGTCGACGTTGGCCGAGTAGGTGTTGACGGTGTTGTTCTCCGGGTTCAGCGTCCAGGGGTCGTCGGCGGCGTACAGCTGGCGGAACGTCTCCTGCTCGTAGACGAGAAAGTGCTTGGCGGTGGCAATGACGCCCTGCGACTGGATGCCGCGCACCGAGCGATAGGCGGCCTCGCCCACGAGGAACGGGTCGGCACCAAAGCCCTCCCAGTTGCGGCCCTGGTACGGCGACCGGCCGAGGGGCCCGCCGGTGACGGGGCCCAGGAGCACGTGGATGCCCTTAGCACGAAACTCGGCAGCCATGGCCTCGGCGCGCGCCTCAAACAGGTCCCGGTTGAATGTGGCGGCGGTGGTGACGCCGGCGGGAAAGACGGTGACAAAGTCGCTGGCGCGCACGCCCGTCGGCCCGTCCTGGAAGCATAGCTCGGGGATGCCGAGCTTGTCGACGCGGCCCAGCGTGCCCTCGCAGCGGCCGACGGAGCCAATGCCCGTGGTCAGGTTGACCTTTTCCGCGAGGTCGAGCTGGGCGACGGCGTGCCTGGCGCGCGCGAGGGCCGCCTCCCAGCCGCCGTTGCCGGTGATGTTGATGCTGCGGCCGAGCGCGGCGGGTGCCGCAGCCAGCGTTGCAGCGACGACGAGTAGCAGCGATAGCGGTGTGGTCTTCATGTCTGGCTTGCTTGCTGTTCCTTGCTGTCTTGCGAGACGGTGGCAAGTATATGGCCGCCCCTTATGAAGGGACGCGCGACGAGAAGATCATCCTCCATGACCAGCATGATGCTTCGGCGCGGGGGTGGGTCTCCGTGGAGGTGGAGTGGGGGGGAGCTGCGAGAGCGTATGTCGTAAGGCGTGGGGCGCGCCAAGGGTGGGTGGGGATATGTGGGGAATTCGAGTGCAAACGAGGCTAGAAATAGAGCTCGCGTCTCTTGGCGCCATTCTTCGCAAGAGCAAGAGCGCGTAGACGCAGAGAACAAAACAACCCTATGCAACTAGTCTTCTGTTCTGCGCTTCTCGCCATCGTCGTTGCTGCTGCCGTGGTCACGTCGACCGCAGCAGCGGCGTCGGCGGCGGCGGCAAGCTCATCCCCGGGCAGGGCGCGCTGGCTGGCAAGCTGGGCGACGATGCCCCAGCTCACCGAGCCGGCGAATTTGCCGCCCGCGCCCTACAACAACTCCGACGTGAAGTTCCTCAACGCCACGCTGCGGCAGACATTCAAAGTCAGCCGAGGCGCCCGGCGTGTCCGTATGCGCTTCACAAACGTCTTTGGGGGCTCCAACCTCGACATCACCTCGGCCTGGCTCGCGCGGCCGCTCAACGGCTCCGTCGGCACCTCGTCGATTGTGGCGCGGTCGCAGCACCAGCTCACCTTTTCCAACCTGACGTCCTTCTCCGTGCCCAACGGTGCCCTCGTCGTCAGCGACCCGGTGCACATGGATGTGGCCAACAATGAGAATCTGACGGTGAGCATGTACCTCGGCGGCGGCCAGGCGGGCGCCGACATCACCTCGCACCCTGGCTCGCGCACGACGACCTACATTGCCGCGGGCGACCAGACTCGGAGCAGCAACGTGACCGACGCCGTGACGACCGAGCATTGGTGAGTCGACCGCCTCCCTCTACTGCTTGTCTCTGTTCACAGCACGTGTGAAAGATAGAGACTGACTCCGGACACAGGTACTTTATCGATGCCCTCGAGGTGGAGCAGCAGCAGGGCCGTGCGATCGTCATCGTCGGCGACTCGCTCACCGACGGCCGCGCGAGCACTGAGAATGGCAACGACCGGTGGCCCGACCAGTTCTACGCCCGCTTCCCGCACGACACGGCCGTGACGTACCTCAACCAGGCGGCCGGCGGCAACCGCGTGCTCGCAGACGGCCTGGGACCCAATGCTCTCGGCCGAATCGACCGCGACGTGCTCGCCCAGACGGGCGCCCACTGGGTCATTCTCTTTGAGGGCGTCAACGACATTGGCACGGCCGACGCCACGCCGGCGGCGCAGGACGCCGTGGTCAAGCAGCTCCTGGCCGCGTACGACCAGATCATCACACGTGTTCATGCGCAGGGCAAGACCATCTACGGCGCGACAATTACGCCCTTTGGCCTCAACACCTACGGCAGCGCGCTCCGCGAAGCCAGCCGGCAGACGGTCAACGACTGGATCCGCTCCTCGCAGCACTTTGACGCCGTGCTCGACTTTGATGCCGTCGTGCGCGACCCGGCAAACCACAGCGTGATTGCGAGCAAGTATGACTCGGGCGACGGGCTCCACATGAACCCAGCCGGCTACGGCGCCCTGGCAGCCAGCATCCCCCTGTCGCTGTTTGAGTAGCCGCGGAGTACGTACACCCAGCTTGCCGACTAGGGCCTTTGCGACAAATTGAAATTGTGGAAGCGCATCTTCGGAAGCGCATCTCTGTCTACAAACAATACGATCCTGTGTACTGTACAACTAAATATATGTCGCCTCCTTTAGTCTAATTTACTGGTTATGTCACAGTGAGACAACAAGGCAAGCCACGCACGGAAGGAAGTTTGATGGTCTTGTGGCTCTTTTGGCAACTTGCCTTTTAGTCAAAGGCTGGTTGTAGCTGCCCGCTGCAAGGTCCTCTGCTTGCTCTGCAATATGCAAAGCGAGAGACGCCAGGTTTGAGGGAAGTTTTCTTTTGCGTCACAAGCACACAGTGCAGACGATGATAAAAAGCTTCAACGAGATACGACAGCCAACACAAAAGCCCGCACCACCACTACAATGGCAATGCCACACGAACCTGCCGCTACCAGGCTGCGTCGCCTCCGTTTGGGAGACATCAAGGTTCCCGTGCTTCTTGGCGAAGATACACCCCCGCGCGAGTTTGCCAGCTCTACCGAGGAGACGCTGGATCTGGTTAACCGGCACAACAACACTAGGACGCCAGGTGTTGAGGGCGACGAGGCGTATCGATGCTGCACTCTCAGCGGGCAAATTCTCCCTGAGGGCGCCCATGTCTTTCCTCACAGCGAAAGGCTGCTTGAGCAGCTCCACATCTGGTCTCGCTCGACTGGTCCTTTCCGAGATCTACCACAGCAGCGAGCCCGTCGCAGGTGCGCGGTCGACAACCTCATCTTCTTGAGTCTGGGCTTCCACAAGCGCTTTGAGCCGGGAGCCGCCTTTAGGCTCACATTGACACCCAGTCTGGCGACTCTGGTCGACGTGGCCGTCTCACTCGAAACCTTTCTCGCCAGCAAGGAGAACGACGAGACGTTCGATGTTCCCACCTTTGAGCCTTGGAGTGTGGTCGCCAATGGCTGTCAGCACGAGCTCGAGGATGGAACGAAGCGCGTGAGTCAGGGAATGATTCTTCCTTTTTTCTTTTCTCTTTTTTTTTTTTCTTCTTTTTCCTCCAGTCGCTCATCCGTCGTTCCTCTGTGATCTAGTACCAGTACCTGCTCTGGGGTTTTGGCAGTGGACGGCCACCAACTGATTTTTTCGTCAGGCTCGGCGGTCGAAGACGCGAATTTAAAGCCGAGAAGGATGCGACGGTGCCGACGCTCTTTGCGGACGTGGATTCCAAGAAGTACTTGGAACCATTCTGGCTCACCGTGCACCCAATCTTCGCTCTTCTCGTCGCTGCGCACAATGCCAAGAGCCGTGACGGCCGTCCGCTTCAGTGGCGCCCCGAGGCAGAAGCCATCGCCGAGCTCGCAGAATACTGCCTGCAGCTCTGTGAGGTGGACCACCTCTCTGGCTTTCGCGATCTCGTGAGGCCCTCCTCCCTCGAGCGCCCCCTGCCCGTGCTCCAAGGGCAGCCAGACACTCGCCCGCGCTTTGTTGGCATTCCCTGGGACGGCCTCGAGGGTGTGACGATGGATGTCGACGACGACGAAGACGATTCCAGTGCCGAAGTAGGCCCTCCCTCGTCGTCAACGGGCAGTCGCTCTTCCAAGCGCGCTCGCACAGACGAAGGCGGGAGCAGCAGCCCGTCGCGCCGCCAGTCCAGGAGGCTGCAAAGGAAGGACCCTCTCTTCTCCCCCTTTGCCAGGCCCTCGGAGCTGGGCGACGAAACGGCACTGACAGAGCCGGACGAGGGCGACAAGAGCGCCGGCGACGCAGACGTGCCAGACCTCAGGGCACTGGTGCGAAAGCAGAAGCCTACCATGGACGACTTCCTGGTCGCCATCCGTGCGGTCGAGGCGTACCGGGAGCGCGTGGCTGCCGTCGAGGGGGAGCGCGACGAGGCCTATGCACGCTGGCTCCTCAATCAGGCCAAGGAAAAGGGGTCGCGAAGCCTGGCGCTCCGAGCCCTGCGTACCTCGCCGCCATCATTCCCGGACATTGAGGCCAGGCTGTCGACCGTCGACGCAAATGCCCAAAAGCTCGAAGACGTAGTAAGGCACCTCGAGTATTGCCTGTCGCACCACGACGGCTGAGACGGCAAGGCGCATCAACAAGAGTGACGCAGCACGGCTACTTTTTTTTTTTTGGCTTTTCTTTTTCTCGTCCCTGCATATGGGTCACCCCATTGTTCGTGCTGGAGTCTGCCTCATGAATCCATTTCTCTTATGCACTACTACAACAGTGATTGACATGCAATTGCCGTCCATCAGTCTGCCATCCGGAAGGAAGGCGGCGGGGGCAGGCTGGTCAGGGGCGCCTGGCCAATGACTACCATCTCGACGACGAGGCCCGGCTGCGTGCTCCACAGGGTGAGGGTGTGCCAGCCGGTGCTGCTGCCGAGCGACATCTGCGTCGTCTTTGTCCGCACGCCCGCCGCCACGACGCCGTTCCAGTCGGGCGGGTCCGAGCCCGCCGAGCTGGCCAGCGGGATCGGCTGCACCGTCGCTGGTGCGCCGTCGTCGATCTGCAGCGCGTACGTCATCGGGTTTCCTGCGCGGTAGTTGAGAATCGGCCCGAGGTACGTCGTCACATTGACGGGGCCCGAGGCGCTGCTGTAGAAGTCAAAGACGAGCGCGGGGCCCTTGCCCACCTCGTACGTGGGCGCCGTGGCGGGCATGACCGTCATCGCCTGGCCCGTCAGGCCGTACCCGGGCAGTGAGAGCCAGCTGGCGTCGGTGGTGTTGCTTGCCTTTGTCGCGTTACTCGCAGGCATGGCCACAATGCCGTCGCCCTCAACAAAACCGCCACTCTTCGGCCCTCCCTCGACGCTACTGCCGTCGATGGGCACCGTGACCGTCGTGGTTGACGTCCTCGTGAGCGTGCCATTGGCCGGCATGATGGAGATGCCGCCGTAGCTGAGATTGTTCGTGGGCGCCTTGTCCCAGTCGACGGTGACCCAGATGCGCGCGTCGGTGCTGCCATCGCCCGCGAGGTGGCCCGACCTCGTCGATGGCGTCAGCCAGGACACGTTGCTCGACACGGTGTAGCTTACGCCGCGCCACGTCCCGCTCGACACGTCGATCCACCGCTTCTGCGCGCCGTACCGATCCATCGGCTGCAGCGACGGGGGAGGACAGCTGTAGCCTTTTGTTACTCTCTTGTCAGTCAGCAATCTCGTCTTTCATTCACATTGCTATCTCCCAAACCCACCCTGAGCGCAGTTGTTGACGTTGTCGCCGGGCCAGGCGCCCTTGCTGCCCTCGATGGTGACGCGCAGGGGCCCCGGCGACGACGAGGGCATGTACCCGTCTTCGGCAGGCCAGGCATCGTCGGTCTGCACCCTGGCGACGGGTGGCATCGTGTCGCGCATCGGCTGCTGCCAGTAGGCGTAGTTGATGTGCGACTGGCTCATCATTCTGATGCTGAAATCAGCGCGCATTCAGAGACAATCATCACACATGCAATGAACATACCCATCCCACTTGCCATCCAGCAGCGCGTGGTACGCTGCCGTGAGCTCGCCATCGTGCAGGAAGTGGTCCGCCGCCCTGTCGGCCCAGAGGTTGGCCGAGTTGCGCGCCTGGCTGGCATGCAGATTCGCGCGCCCCACAGCCGTGTACAGCCTGTTGAGGTTGGCCGAGGCGAGCGTGGGAAAGGCGACGAGCTGCTCAAAGGCGGCGTCGGTCGTGTGTTCAGATCGCAGCCGGGCCACGGTCGACGTCAGCTCGTCCCAGGCTGCCTCGACGGCCTCGGCCTCGTGGTGCCACGCGAGGCTCCACGTCGTCGCATTGAGCAGCTCGGGCTTGATGCGGTTGTTGAGCATGTTGTAGCCGGCCACGACGCGCGCCACGTCCGCCGCGGGCAGCGCGGGAAACGTCGAGCGGGACCACGCCCTGAGCCACTCGTCGGGCGCCATGGCAGCCGAGGCGGTGCCGCGGTAGGACAGGTCGAGTGCGTAGTGGGTGGCCACCTCGATTGGCTTGAGGTCGCCGACGTTGAGGATAAAGATGCGGTCGAGGCCCGTCTGCTGCGCGACGCTCAGCTGCTCCCACGTCTTTGCAAAGTTGATCGTCGAGATCCACTTGTAGTTGCGCGGGTCGCCCACGTAGTCAAAGTGGTAGTAGAGGCCGCTTCCCCCCGCGCGCGCCGTCTCGTTGTTGGCCGAGGGCACGCGCCGGAGGTTGCCCCAGTTGTCGTCGGTCCACAGCAGCGTCACGTCGTCGGGCACCGCAAGCCCGTCTTCGTCGTAGTAGCTCTGCACCTCCTTGTACAGGCACCACAGCTGCGGGATCGTCGTCACGTCGGCGCCGCCGTGGGCGTTCGAGAGGATCTTGCGCTGCTCGGCGACGAGCGACTCGAGTAAAGGCACGCTGGCGCCCGGCAGCGGGATGTCGCCATCGCCGCGCATGCCCACGGAGAAGATCGTGTCGAGCTGGGCAGCCCGCTCGGCACCGTAGCGCCAAAAGGCGTCGAGCTCGGCCTTGTTGGTCGTGTAGTTCCACTCGCCCGTGCCGTACTTGGTCCACTCGGGCGTGTTGCGCGCCATGGGTTCCTGGTGCGACGTCGAGTAGATGATGCCAAAGGCGTCGGCCATGGCCTGGTTCGGCCCGGCGAGCGGCCGCGCGGGCAGCGCATCGAGCCCGGCGACGGCAAACATGTCGGACCACTGGGATAGATGAACTAGGTGTGAGTGTGCCAGCGCCGCCGTGGTGTGAAGGGCTCTTCAACTCACCAAGGCAGGCCACAGCATGTTAGCTTTAAGCCGGAGAAGCAGATCAAAGACGTGCTCGTAAAACGAGGGAAGGAAGCTCTGCATCAGCGGGTCCTTGTTGCCGAGGGTGCTGCCCGTGCCAAAGTGCTTGTTGGCCCAGTTGGTCAGCCCCGGCTGCTCGTCGTTGAGAAAGATGCCGCGGTACTTGACGGTGGGCGAGGGGTGCCAGCAGGGCTGCACATGCACCTGCGCCTGCTCCCTTGTTGCCACGTCGGCGAACCTGCGTGGTAGTCTGAATGAGCCGGGTACACAGCAATAAAGAAAAGGACAAGAACACTGACCAGTGCCACGGCGAGACGCCCATCTGCTCCGAGAGCGTGTAGAGGGCGTAGATGGTGCCGCGCTTGTCGGCGCCCGAGACGAGAAGCACCTCCGAACCGCTCGAGAGACGGGCGGGAGACACGCTCCAGGCCTCCCACTGGCCCTCGATGTGCGACACGTTGGTCCCGCTCTCGGTGGCAATGCTCCCTGCCAGGCCTCCGTCCTCGTTGAGCGCGCCCACGATGATCGTACGCGCAATGCCGCCGCCGTCGTCTTCGTAGCTTGTCACCTCGCGGGCGGACGTGACGTTGCGCACGCTTACGTGAGCCCCCGGTACGGCAGCCTCGATGTCCTTGGCAAAGGACGCCACAGCGCGATGAACACCCGCGGGCGACCGTGGGTCAGTGAGGAGCCGTGTCTGCGAGCCCCGTGCGGCGAGCACATGTCCGCCGCCCACGACGCACTCGTCGCTTTTCGAAGTTGCGATGGCCAGCGCCGTCGACCAGGCGAGTGCAGCCAAGAGGAGAGGCAGGCGGTGTCGAAGCATTCTCAGACAAGCAAGGCAGAACGTCCATCGTCCCAGGTCACCGTCCCCTTTAGCAACCTTATATTCTAGCCGCTCTCTCCCTTTCTTCTTTTCTTAGCGCGATGTGGAAGGGCAGGCAGACGCGGGGCCCCACCCACCCACCCACCCGGACATGCATAGCCGCGGGGGATGGAAGAGGAGCAGCGGCGACTATCTGATGCTGCGCTCCACGCCCTCGTCGCAGCGTCGCCACGCACTCACTCACTCCCCACGTCCACCCCAGCCTACCCTGCACTTAGCAAAAGCAAAATGAACAGCATGACATAGAATTATTACAGCAGCAGAAAGGGGGGGATGTGGTAAAGGATGACTAAGGGTATTACCATTATGCACACCTACGCGTAGCCTGCGCGCTTGAACATGTCGGCCACGGCCTGGGCCCCGTGCTCGCTGAGAAAGAGGTCCATGTTGGCGGCCGTCTCGGCTGCCTTTTCGCGTGCGCGCGCCCACATCGTCTGCTCGTATGCGCGCACGTGCGGCTCCAGCGCCGCCTGCCAGGCCGCCGCCGCGTCGGGAGCCGCTGCTTCGACGGACACGGCGGCGAGGGCGCGCGAGAGGTCGAGGGCGTCCCACAGGGCCAGGTTGACGCCCTCGCCGGCCCAGGGCGTCATGAGGTGCGCTGCGTCGCCGACGAGGGTGACGCCGGGCCTGTGGTCCCACGTGTGGCCGACGGGGAGCATGTACAGCGGCTTGATGTCGGCTGCGCAGCCGGGGTTGTCGCGCGTCTCCTCGTCGCACGCCGTGGCGAGCAGCTCCTGCAGCGGGGCGGCCCAGCTGTGAAAGGGCCCGTCTTGAGTACGCAGCAGCACCGCCTTGGCCTCGGCCGCCGTCTTGCCGGCCAGGCCCGCCGTTGTGGCCCAGTTCTCGTCGGGTGTGCGCACAGCGGCATAGACGCGGATCGAGTCCTGTGTCCCGCGCTGGCCCAGGATGCCGTGGCCGCCGCCGAGGGCCGTCATGACGCCGGTGCCGTTGAGCTCGGCGAGGCGCGGGTGTCGTGTCGAGGCGTGGCGCAGCGTCGCCGTGAGAAACTGGTTGCCGCTGTAGAAGGGCGCGACGTCGGTGAGCAGCCGGCGCACGCGCGACCACGCGCCGTCGGCACCCACGACAAAGTCGTACGTCGCCCTGCCGTGCGCGCCGAGGTCGAGCGTGATCTCGGTGGCGCCCGTGGCCTCGCTGCGCGCGCTCCACGCCTCGCGGATCTTGTGGTGCCAGCGGATGCTCTGCGCAGGCACGTGCTCGACGAGGAGGTTCGTCAGTGCGTTGCGTGGGATCTCGGGCCGGTACGCCAGCTCGCCCTCGTCGGCGTGGAGCAGGGTGCCGTGCTGGTCAAGGACGCGCATCGCCTCGGAGCAGTCTCCCACGGCCGCCTGGAACTTGTCCCAGAGGCCGCACTCGCGCATCACCGCCAGGCCCGACTCCTCGTGCAGGTCGAGCATGCCCGACGGCTTGGCCAGCTCCTCGGCGCCCATGCGGCCGCGCAGGTCGTAGATGGTCGCGGGGATGCCGCGCCGGTGCAGCAGCAGGCCCAGCGCCAGGCCCGAGGGCCCGCCGCCAGCAATGGCGATGCGCGGTCGAAAGGGCGCCATGGCTGTGTGCTCGTCAAGACTTGTGCTGCTCCTCGTGTTTTGTTCAAGTCTGCGCCCCGTGTCCTGTTTCTTTTGTCCCCAGAGAGGCTCCTGCGGCGACGAGCGAGGGCGAGGCTTGATGCTTTATACGTCTGCTCGAAGCTTTCTCGCGCACGGTCTGTCCTGCAGCTAACGAGGCAAGAGGCCGGCCATTTCCGCGGAACCACGTCGAAAAAAAAGGCAATATTCCAATCGAAGCGCCCGATGGACGATAGACGCCCAACGGGAGAACGGGGATAGGCGGCCACGTCGATTTAGACTTCGAGAAACTCGGGGCATGATTTCTCAAGTTTCAGTCCGTGCAAATGCGAGTGATTGATAGAGATCGCCATCATTCGTGTGCAGTGTGGTTAGATCAGAGTACAGTACAGATACAGTGGGTGCAGAGTGACAGGACGGGGGCGGCTACTGCCGAAAGGAAAAGAGGTCGGCCAGCAGGGCGTCCTGCTGCGCCGACGAGGCACCGGCCCACGCGAGCCACTCGAGATTCTCAAAGCCGAGCGAGGACGAGTCAATGTCAAACAGCGGCGTTGCTGCAGTGGTAGTGGTGGTAGTGGTCGCGGTCGCGGTGAGCGAAGGGGTGTTTATTGCCATCGCTGCACCCTCGTTTGTGGGCCTCGAAGGCGACACGGATCGTCGCTGGGGCTGGAGGATGTTCCTGACGAAGCGCGCATAGGAGTGCGCGGCCGTCGAGGCCGAGGCCGAGGCAGCAGCAGCGCCCTCGAGGCAGGCGACCACACCGTCGCACAGGCGTCGGATTCTGGCCACGTCGACAAAGCCAAAGCGGGGCGCCAGGTCGGCCAGGCGCATCGCCACGGCCGTCTGGTACGAAGCGGCGACAAAGAAGGAGTTGTAGCAGTGCACGAGCTTGGCCGGGGGCAGCAGCCGTGGGAAGGCGGCGAGATATCCCAGGCAGGCCTCGTACAGGCTCAGGATGATGTCGGCAGCCCACTCTGCGGGCGCCATGTGGTGCAGGGCGAGACCCAGGAGCTGCACCAGCGCGTGGTCGACATACAGCGTCGCCAGCTCCAGCCGGGGCATCGTCGCCGAGCCCGGGTCGTCGAGCCATGCGCGCGACCACGCAGCCAGGTCGGCGCGGCACCGCTCTACGTAGCAGGCCGTGGCGCCGCTGCGGTCCGTCGGCATCGCAGCGCGGCGGAGCTGGTCGTGGAGCCGGCGGTTGCGCATCGCCAGCGTCCGCAGCTCCACCATCGACACCAGTGCACGGTCGGCGGCGCAGGCGTACGGTGCCAAATGCCAGCGCTGGCACACCGACGCCAGCGGCTGCTCGACGACGACGGAGCGCCGGCCGGTGTGCTGGGCGAGCGAGACCTCGTGCAGCCAGAGGTTGATCCACGCTCTGTGTAGATACTCAACATCAGCTGTCGTGGAGCCCCAACGCGTAGCAGCTGTCTCACCTCTCGGCGTTCCTTCTGAGGCGGCAATCGGCTTCGTCGGCCTGGCGCTGGAACCGAGCAGCATCCTCGTACAGCGAGGCCTGGAGGTTGAGCTCCGAGGCGACGCGGACAGCATGGCCCAGCAGCGTCCACGCGCGGTCCTCACGCACGTCGTCGCTCGGCTTCTGAAAAGCGGCGAGCATCGTGAGCGCCTGGACAATCTCGACGGAGCGCAGGTCCTGGAGCAGCACGGCGGGCAGGACGACGCGGTCGACGTGCGCCTCGAGGGCTTCGGCCACCGTCTCAGAGCCTCGCTCGACGCGGGCGACGGTGAGGCACATGGCACAGAGGAGCGCATGCGAGTTGCGCCGCACGTAGCCAAAGGTGCACAGCGCCGTGTCAAAGTAGGCCAGCGTGCGGCCAGCGGTGTCGTGGAAACGCCGAAAGAGGCGCTCGGCCTCGGCATCGTCGATGACGCCGCTGAGGATCGGGTCCAGCGAAGGCGCATTGTCGAGCCGCGGGCTGAAGAGGCCCGACGTCTTCTCCTTGCGCCGGCTCAGCGTGCTCCAGAACAGCCGCTCAGCGCTCTCGATGGGCGCCAGGTCCGCCTCGCTCTCGCCGGGCACCGCTGGCTCGAGCGCCGGTGCTGAATCCTGCAATGCTGCGATGCGGTGGTGGTGCGCCCAGCGGCCTTTGTCTCGGCCGAGAGCACGGACATGGCGACGGTGCTCGAACCGAGCGCTTGACGGCGTCTCCGGTGATGCTTGGGACGAGAGACGCTTCTTCTGGCGCTTGCTCTCGGGCCGCACGCAGGACAGGCCCTTGCGCGTGCACCTCTGGCACCGGTCGCCCCGGTCGGTTTCGCAGCGGAGCTGGTCATCTCGATGTGAGCTCGGCTTTGATTCGGCAAAGGACTGCATCTACCCACCTTCTTGTCGCGGCAGCCGAAGCATGCCAGGCGCTTCTGCGGAAACGGCGAGGGCGCGACGTCGTCCATCGTGGCCCCCCCGCGTTGAGCGTCGTTGGTGGTGCGGAAGGCCGGACTCGGGCTTCCGAACTTAGGCGTTCCACTAAGTTTTCGACGCGCGTGAGCAGGCAGTTCGGACGTCCGAGTGGACAAAGGACTGGAAGAATGGTATATCAGGGAGGGCCGAGGCGAGCATCTACAGGAAAGGGTATCCTACTTTACGATGCATGCTCTACTTGCAAGTGCTGCTCGCGCTCACCTTTCTGTCTGTCGCTTGAGACTCTCCGCGGCCGGCTGTCAGGGGCTTCACATGGCGGCCAATACCATCACGTCCATCAAGCCCGACGGCCAGGAGAAGAGGCACGGGCGACTAAACCAGCGCCATGTCCAGGCCGCACTCGAAGCACTGCATCGAGATGGCATCGTGGCTGTTAAGGACGTCGTTGATGGGGATGCCATTGACACGCTCAATGCGCGCATGGTCCGCGACACACGCATCCTCGTCGATCGCGGCGATGAGGGACCGTTCAACTACAACCTCGGCAACCTGCAACAGAGTCCACCGTACGAGGTCGTGTCCTTCCACCCCTCCATCTTCTTCAACCCCATTGCAGCGCAGCTCACCAGCGCGTTTCTTGGCGGCAGGCCGACGCTGTCTTTCATCTCCTCCAACGCAGCTGTACGCGCCGAACACGGTCAGCCGGTGCACTGCGACGCAGACTTCGACCATCCCCAGGTGAGAGCGCTTGCCCTGGTGTTCCTGTTGCTGGACCATTCCCTGCTCATCGTCTCCGGCAGATCCCCTTTGCTGCCGTCGTCAATGTCGGGCTCGTCGACATGGAGCCGGCCAACGGGTCGACAGGTGAGCAGGCCGCGAGTTCCAGACCACGCTGCTGCTGAACCTCTGCTCGTCCTGTGATAACACTCGACTAGAAGTCTGGCTGGGGAGCCACCGTGGCACGACTGTTGCCGACCAGGAGGGTGCCCACGGAGAGCGAGCATCGGGTCGCATCCTCGAAGGACTCCTCGCAGCGAGGAGGCGCGTCTCGCCGCCGCTGCAGCCCACGTTCAAGAAAGGTGCGGCATGTGAAGAGCAAGAGCAAGAGCATGCCAGATTAAGCGGTAAGATGAGCTGACGTGACTTCTCCCACTCCCACCCCAGGCTCGATTCTCATCCGCGATCTGCGGCTCTGGCACGCGGGTATGCCCAACCGGACCGACGAGGTGCGCATCATGCTTGCCATGATCCACTTTGCACCCTGGTACCGCCAGCGCATGGCGCTCCTCCTGCCCGAAGCGCTTAGAGGTCCTGTTATGGCACAGCAAGCGCAAGGCGTCGATGTCGCCGCTACTTTTACTACAGACCCCATCGACCATCTCAACGCAGGCTACGGCAATTCATTCGATTTGGGCCAGGAACAGTAGACGAAGGTTCACTTTCCGACAGAGCAACTTGCACATGGTCATCTACACGAGGGAATCAGTTTTCTGGCAAAGCAGACGTGGCTGGAGCATCTTTGTAAAGTCGACGACCGAAATGCAAAGCAAGGCGACCATTTCGGGCAGGAAGATGAGAACGGCGATGGCAGTGTTTTCCACGATGAAGCCCTTGCTCGTTGCGGAAGACCAGATCCTGTAGATGGCTTCCACCACCAAACATACTTCCAACGTGATTAGGAAGGCGCTTGCTCGTCCCACTTGAGGCGCGCCTGCGCTGACTTGTCCCGAGTTGTCCTGTCCCTTCTGCGCTGCGTGAGCACATGCAACGACTGCGGTGATCATGATTAGAGCCACTGCAATGACGGCGAAAAGGGCGCCGGAAGCGATCCTAAGGTTCTTGGCCGTGTTGAGGTCGGACAGATCTTTGGCGTTTGTAATGATAATAGCTCCTGCAATGCCGATGCCAGAGACACCTGCCACGATGGCATGCTGCAACAAGTGGACTGCGAGCATACGACTTCCATCCAGCTCGATCCCCCGCATTTGCAGGCACCTGTTGTGAGACTTTAGTTTCACATTTGTGCCAATGAATAACCGAGATTAAGACAGACGTACCATACTGTTACGAAGCTCATGACTCCTTCGACAAAAAATAGATAGCCGGCAAGGAGCAGCAGTGCAGCAGCAAGCTGGACACCACTGTCAGACTGACTCTCTGTGCTGCGGGACTCGACTGCTCGCAATGCGAATGATCCCAATCGTACTGTTGCGTTTCGGAGTCGGCATCAGCAATGCCCCTTTTTTGGCTTCTGGACCCTCAAGAGAACTCACGGAGACACAGCAGCAAGATGCAACGTAGTCCAAACCGATGTCCAACAGAACGGGCAGTCTTGAAAGCTAGCCACAGGAAGACGAGCCCATAGATGATAGCAAAGGCCACCGAGCTTGCAAACGAGATATGTTGGTTGGAGGCCAGGAGGCCTTCCGTTGCGCTGTCGGATGAAATCATCTTTGCCAAGTTGCTCGAGACTGATGTCGAAGAGAGGATGTGTGGAGAAGGTGTAGGAAGAGGAGGGAGGGAGAGGATGTAGGGGGAGTAGAGGCTGCCTTACACATTTTTGGGGGGAAAGAAGGCCCCTTTTATAATCTTCAGACTTCCCTGATGAAAGGTCGGGCTGACACCTTCTAAGAACCAGAGTCTTGCTGAATTCTTCGTGTCCTCGGCGTGTTCCTGCCCCCCTTGAGAAGTTCTTTGGCGCAACTGCACGCACGTCAAACATGGGCGCGTCGTGCCTGTTATCGCTTCCGCCGGAAACTCCTTTCCGCCTTACGTCGCTTCCGCCTTAGAAAAATGTGTATTTTAAATTTGAATGTTTGAAGCGGAAAGGCCACATAGTCAAACCCGCCGGAAGCTCGGAGCGCCGAATTCAGTTTTCTACCTCCGGCGGAAGATCTGCATGATCCGTCGAAACACTTGCCCGCGAGCGATGGTCATGGAGAAGGCGGTGCACATGCAGGAGCCCTACTGCGCTCGGAATGTGGACTCTCCCTCTAGCACTTTCCACACCAGATGTTCGTCGTGAACTATCAAAAGGTATAAAAAAGGCAGCATCAAAGCGTCTAAAGCCACCCAATCCACCCAAATCCCATTTCCAGGCACTGGCATACCTTCTTCACACCACCGGACAAGAGAAAAACTTACTTTTGCGCAAAATGGGTCTCATCAAAACGGGCGTCAAGGGAGGCATGGGACTGTATGCAGTCAAGATGCTGACCGACTCGATGAACAACAATCAGCAAGCCAATCAAGCCGCGCAGCCCTACCCTGCCTATGCTGCAGCTAGACAGGTGCCTCCACACGCTCTTTGCAGCTGTCCTTTCTGCCCTCAGAATGCGGCACAGGCCGAAATGTACCAACAGCAGCCTCAGTATCATCGGGCTCGACCAGAAAGCAGCAACAGCGAGATGCACAATCGAGCTGACGACTTGCCCGTCTACCAAGGCGACACATCGAAATCCTCGAACCTTAAACAGCGCTGGTGATGCCCAACCTTAGCTTTTTGCTCTCTACCCTTTGACGAGGTAGTCTCCGCATACACACATCAAATCGCTTGTTAACCGGCTTGGTCTCCTTCTCGTGCATGTACCTTTTTCTTGACTTTGACTTTGAATCGATTGATCTTTAGATGCTTGGGGCCAATTTCAGCTGCTCAGCTGCTCGGCGTAAATTTGCTTTGTGATGGTGTGCATTCGAAGCGCTTGGTGGCTCGGTTGCCCTACATTTACTAGTACAAATAGACAATGGTTTGCGTTTCACGAAAGAGGTAAGCAATCGCTACCGCATCTTTCCTCCCCTTGATCGTTTTCCTTAACCGAGAGCTTGATCCCACGGGACATCATTCCAAGCGGCAAAGAGTTGACCAAATGGATCTTGAGCCCAGCTTTGCGCAAGGTTATCACCGTGCATCGTGCCGCCCTTTGGCTCCGGAAAGCCAAAAGCGGCAGCAGAGGCACGAAGACTATTCTCAGTGCTTTCTGGTCCGTATCGTGGCCAGATATCCTGCCTGCTGCTGGCTGAAGAGGCTGCAGAGTCAGGGACCGCTGGCTGCCAAGTTTCACGACTGGCCCTAAAGTCCGGCGCGGCCCCTGGTGCAAGGTCTTCAGGTGGTCGACTGTCGCTCGTCGATGATGTTGTTGAGGGTGTGAGACCATCGTAGGACTTCCTTGAGAGCAGTCTTTTCTGCCTTACAGCATTCTGAGCTCGCAAAGCGACGGCGTCCATATCACGGATTGCTGCACTGGAAATCGACGGCAGAGATCCTAGGAGTCTTGATTTGTCGGTTGTGCTTTCCCTTGACGATCTCCTAGGCAGCGAGGTTGCGTAAGAGTCGAGGGCACCTGCTGCTCGACGCATGAGAAAGCTCCATACAGACGACCGACCGACTTCCTGGCCTATGTGTGCACAAGTGGTCACCTGTGCCTCCATTAGAACCTTGGCTGCATCCACCAAGAGAGTGCAGAGCAATGGCTGTGGCGCCCATCCAAGAAAGGGCGCGCTTTCGTGACCTGACTGAACACCGTCGGCAAACGTGGCCAGCGTTGTTTCGGCACACTCCATTCGCACTGTTACAAAGCGACTGACCATTTCGCGAGTACGTGACGCTACATCCTCGGTCATCACGCTTGGAACCTCCTTCCTTCTTGCCACCTCGATGATCAGGCTGACCACTCGTTGCTGATTGAGACCGTGTTCGTGTGCGGCACGGCGAGCTGCTTCATCACCGTTGCCGGCTGTGTCGCTCCGTATGGCGCATTGCTCCATCACCATCGCAGAAGTAGCAAACGGTGATGCTCTCGGAGCAAGCCCATTTGGCTCGACAAATGGCCAGAGCGCAGCACGAAAAAAGAAGACGAATAGGCAGCCCCGGAGGTTGTTCTGCTCCATTTTGCACAGCTTGAACATCTCTTGGCTTTCGCGGATCTCGGCGGCCATAGGCGATGTCATGCTCAGCTCGCAGGCGTTCTGCAAATCTTCCATCATGTTGCTCGCCTGGTCCAGATCTTCCTTCATTCTTACCGGCCAGTCCGCTTCGGCTTGTCGATCTGTCCGCATATGTTCACAGCATCTCTCGACGTGGACACCGAATGATTGGACCGCGCGGACGGAGACCTGTAGGATCGCGAGACGATACTTGAGCAAGACTTCGCCAAGTCTACGTAGGTCTTCTTCTCGACTCTCGGAGAAGTACGTCCACGGATTGTGATAGCCTTCGATGAGTGGAAGAAGACCAAGATCAGAAAGGTCCAGAGCGCAAGGCTGGACAATGCGATCGCCGACGGTGAGCAAGAGTTCGTTGAGCTCCAGATCGATGAACTCGGTCGAAGGGATCCCCTCTGGGCCTCCCAGATTCGCTTTCGGCAAACGTTGCAGCAGCATCGACGCCAGCATGGTATGTGCACGAGGCGGGTCCGTCGGTAGGGAGTCAATCCGCCCACTCGCTTCTGTTACCCCCGAGACATTGGTAGTTGCAGACCCATTGGCCCGTGCCGTATGGAGAACTTGGGTTGTGTCTTGCAACAGACCAAGCGGATCGACCGTGCCGAGCAGGGTAAGCGCGTGAATCGTCGTCGCTTCCATTCGAGCAGTCGCCATAACAGTCGGTATGTCTGCTGTGATGAGGGAGCACAAGGCCTGTCGCTTGAGCTCCATAAGTTCCTCGTCTAGCGGTAGCTTTGGCGAACGCTGCAGGAGGGCTGCGAAACAAAGTAGCGACAGTAGCAGGCGAGAGGAGGCGGTCGGGTTGGCGATGTATAGCTGCCGGATCCTTGCAGGCCGAGGGATGCTATCATGAATCATGGCCACTTGCTCCAATCTTTGTCAAGGCGATCATCAGCAGAAGTCAAGAGAACAGCAGACAGCACTGACAACGCACCGTGTCTTGAGACGCTTCACTAGTCCTTCGTCAATTACTTCGAGGATGTTTTCGAGATCCCCACGCTCTCTGGGAACGACGGCGACACCAGAAGTGACCGTAAATTGCCGTGCGTGGACCAACCAGTTCAGCGTCGCGTAAGGGTGACCCATCAGATCGTGAGAGAGGGACGATGCCGTTGCGCTTGTGTTCCGCAAGAGTATGACCATGGCATCGCTGGAGTCGCGCTCCTGCCCGTTGGTTTCATCAACCTGAGGGGTGTCTCTCACTGGCCCTTCCCTACTTCGTGACCGACTATCTGCACCCACAAACGTGCCAGATATCGGCTCTGGGTTGGCAGCAGAGATCCTTTGCGCACTTGGTCGCCTCTGCTCATCTGCACTGGCGTCTGATGCACCTGATCGCACATCGTTTGAATATGACTGTGCGCCGAGCAGAGAAGAGATGGTCAAGGAATCCGGCACTCTCCTACTCGTGATTGGTGGTGTATAGCTTCCATGTCCGGAGTTGGACCGGAGAAAGCAGTCGATTTGGAGCGTGCGACAGCGATGACAGGCCTTGCTCGGCGGCAGTGCCTGTGTTCTGTCAGCCTCTGCCTCGGCGAAGTGTGTGTCTGGTAGCTCGCATCGCCTTTTGCGTTCCTTACACGTCTGGCAAGTCAGTCTTGCATGCGTCCGCTTTGGTTTGGACCGCACCATGCCTTGCAACACATGCAGCTGGAGGCGGAAACAAAAGGATCGTTCAACTTTATCGACGCGCGATGCCAAAGATTCATGCAATTTTAGGGCGTTCTCAGCAACAGGAAACCTTTGATTGACTTTGTGGAGATTGTATTCGGAGCAATACAACAATGTACGACGATGCACATCCTGCTTCGAGGTGCAGCCGCCGTAGCTGTGCGCCTCGAAACTTCTGAGTCAGGCGAGCTGTAGACCATGATCACCACGTCGCACGGCGAGCTGGCAGAAGGAAGGCAGCTGGAAGGATGACTTCAGATAGGATAGGCCGAATGTGCCGGGCTTGGGCCACTGCGACACCTGCTTGGTCTGGTATTACGTTCATCGTGCACGCTCACTTCTGTTCTCCCTATACCAAATACGATCAGCACCCGTGATGGCACATCCTTGGGGCTCGAACGCTCACACCGAAAGGCACAAAGACAAAGGTTCAGCCCGAATGCTCTCAATAGCCCCAGCCTTTTAAAAGCAACGCTTTGAGCAGGGGCGATAGCTTCAGGTGCTTATTTCCACTTCAGCATGGTCGATTTAGATACAGACTTGCCTTTTAACAAAGTGGAAAAGAGTCTTGATCCGGGTGCAAGTTGTACAGCCATCGACGCGTCGGCGAGAACAAACGCATGTGAAATTAGTCGAAGCATCTTCATCTATCAAGAATTTTAGACTATGGGTCCAGACTCTGTCGCGAAAGAGAGATGCAAAGGAATGATCACGGCCTTTGGAAGAGGGTGGGGAGCCCTTACAAAAGAGAAAAAGGAAAATTAGTCTAAAGGGAAAAAAGAGGCTTGCGGTTCTCGTCGGACCCTGCCTGCTTCATCAGCAGCGGGTAGCGTGCGCAGGGCCAAGGATTTGCCCGCCTAGAAGCCGGGCCCGTATCAGAAACTCTGCAATCCGGGCCTATCGGAGAGCTGCCTTTCATCACACATACCACACTCGACCAAGGCAAGAGCGGGCGTGTAGGACGGAAAGATCACAGGGCCCAGGGAACACGGCCAAGATCTCATCGCTCCATGCATGACGCCGAGAGGGCCAACACCAACGACGACGGCTCGCCCTCTGGGCTCGGCGAGGTGCTCGACTATGCGCGCGACACGCTCGGCTGCGCTGCGGTACGCTACCTGCCAAACGAGGCCGTTGGCTTCTTCTCGCTGACGCCGCGGGGCGTCGTGAGCCGGTGGGACGACGCCAGAGACGGCGCCGAGATCCTCCGGCGGGCCCTGGGTGTGACCCAGCTTGAATCCGCCTGTCTCATCGCCAATGCGAGCGCCAAGGCCCACGGCGAGACTGCAGACGGTCTCGTCGTCGCCCTGGGCGTCGATGAGCAGCAGACGGCGCGGCTGAGCACCCAGCTGCAGCGCCTCGCACCCCTCGTCGCACGCGCCTTTCTCGACGACGAGGCCGAGGAGCAGCGCAGAGAGGAGCAGCTCGGCCAGCGTCTCATCATCGATCTCTGCCGCGACATCCAGGACGAGCGGCTCGACGAGCCGTCACACGATGCCAATATCTTTGAAAAGGGCGCGCGGCACGTCTGCGAGCTCTTTGCATCGAGCAGCTGCGTCATCCTCGATGTCTCGGACCTTCGTCTGTTCCGCGGCGGAGGCGGAGGGACGGCTTCCAAGACGTCAAGCAACACGCGCTCGGCGAGGAGCCGGATGTCGACGGCCTCGACGTCTGTCGTCGACCCCTCGTCGTCGGCAGGCTCGCTACCCACGTCGCCGCTGACAGAGCAAAATGGCGGCGACGGGCGCATGCCCCGACACCGCCGGTCCCGCTCCTCGCAGGAGCTGCTGTCGACGATGGCCATGGAGCGGCAGCTCGACCGCACGACCGATGCCCTCATAGAGATGCAGGAGGACGACGAAGAGACAGAAGCAGATGGGGCCGCCGAGGGCGACGACGCAATGGACGACATACTTTCCTCATCGCCAAGCGACGACCTGCTGACCTTTGAGTCGTTTGTGCCTGCCCCCTCGTCCCAGGTCGTCTGCTCCTTTCCGACCACTGGTGGGGCCGTCGCCGTGCTCGGCAGCCATGGCCCCGATGCCCAGGCGCTCGTCTCGATGCCTGGCGACCGCGTGCGGCCGGCTCTGGCACGCTACCTGGCCGCGAGCCGCAACTCGGGCCGCGACTCCAGGGCGTACATCGAGGTGGGGCCCTTTGACGGCGAGGGCGGCGGCGACGACTTTGACGCGCCCTCGAGCCTGCGCAAGATGCTGGGCCTCGGCCAGGACCGGGGCCTGATGTGCGCCGCCATCATGGAGGCCGACTCGCAACCCGCGTCGGTCGTCGTGGTGCTACTTGCCGACGGCTTCGACCCGCGGCCGTACCACGGCATCTTTCTCGAGCAGGTCGGCGCTTGCCTCATCTACTCGGTCGTGCGCGCGCGTGCCGAGGAGCGCGACGTGGCGCAGAGCCACTTTATCCAGCGCGTCCAGCACGAGCTCCGCACGCCCGTCCACGCCATCCTGGGCGTCAACGAGACGGCGCGCTATGCGCTCGGCCACTCGCTCGAGCAGGCCGCCGCCGCCGGCGAGGGGGCTGCCGCCGTGAGTGCTGCGCTGCGCGAGGAGCTGTGCGAGCTCGTCGACTCCGTCGCCCTCTCGGCCGACAAGCTGAGCACCATCGTCGACGACCTCGTCGACTTTAGCCTCATGGTCGAGGGCAAGAAGCCGAGCCTGGTCATGGGCTCTGAGCAGGTCAAGGCCGCCGCCCAGGGTCCCACGAGCGTGACGACGATCACGTGGGACACGGTCTGCGCCGTCATCTCCTCAACAGTCAACCAGGCCTGGTCTCTGTTCCGTCGTGAATGCATGGTGGGTGTCGTGTCTTGATGGACGCTGCCGGTGCAAATTTTAGATGCTGATGGCGTTTGCCATATTCAAGCAGTCACGGCGGCCATCCCTGTCCCCACCACCGCTGCCCGAGCTCATCTTCTCGACCAACTACCTCCACCAGGACCCGCTCGAGTGGAGCGTGGCCGACGTGCGCATGGACCTCGAGGTGGTGAAGCGCGTCGCCTGGAAGCTCGTCCTCAATGCCATGCAGGCCACCGAGACGGGCCTGATCAGCGTCGCCGTGCACCGGCGCGCGCTCAAGATCGACTCGCCCTCGACGGTGCAGAAGCTGGAGCTGATTGTGTCGGACACGGGCCGGGGCATGGCGCGCGACTTTGTCGACAGCCGCCTGTTCCAGCCCTTTGCCAAGGAGCGCGCCGAGAGCGACGGCGTGGGCCTGTCGCTGAGCGTGTGCCGGAGCCTGGTGGCCCAGCAGGGCGGCCGCATCTATGCCCAGTCGACCGAAGGCCAGGGCTCCAAGTTCATCGTCTCGATTCCCTTTACGCCGCGCTTGCTCGATGGCTCCAAGTCCACCAAGGACGCGTGGAGCAAGCGGCGTGGGAGCGACTCGGCCTCGACGGGCTCGACGCCCTCGTCGCACTCGTCGTCGGCCAAGGTGCACTTTGCCGACTTTGACTCCTACTCGCTTGCGCTCCTCCGCGACCGACTCGTGAGCCAGTTTGGCCTGCGCAGCCACGTCACCGACGACCTCGGCAGCGCCAACATCATCGTCCTCGCCGACGTCAAGCCCGAGGCCATGCGCAGGCGCATCATCGAGGGCCGCCAGACGATTGCCGTGTCGCCCGTCCGCGTCGTCTACATGCCCCTGGCCTACCAGGACGTCTCGGCCGAGGAGCAGGGCTTCCTCGACCAGCTCCGGGCCGCGTGCGGCGGCAGTGGCGACGACGGCGGCCTGGGCAACGTCCACGTCCTGCCGCGGCCCCTGACATTTGCGCACCTGCGCCGCTTCGATGCCATCTGCCACGCCTCGGTCAGCCCGTCGCCGAGGCTCACGGCCGTCAAGGAGGTCACGGATGCGCGGCACCATCCGGCGCTCAAGAAGCCCCGCGTGGCCTACTCGTCGTCGTCGTCGTCGTCGTCGTCCATGCCGCCCTCGTCGTCGTCGTTGGCACGCTCGCTCCTCGTCCTCGTCGTCGAGGACAATCCGCTGAACGCCAAGATCCTCACGACGCTGCTGCGGCGTGCTGGCCTCGAATACATCGAGGCCAAGGACGGCCGCCAGGCGGTGGATCTGTTTGAGCGCCACCGGCCCCGCGTGGTACTGCTTGACATCAACATGCCCATCATGAATGGCTTCGAAGCCTGTCAGGCCATGCGGCGGCTGCAGGAGGCGTGGGGCCGGCCCAACGAGGCGCATACAATCATTGCCGTCACCGCCCTCAGCTCCGAGGCTGACAAGCTGCGGGGCCAGGAGGCGGGCGTCGACGAATGGCACACGAAGCCGCTCCGGCTCAGCGGCCTCGTGGCCAAGCTGCAGCGCTGGAGGGACAGCGAGGCGCGCGGGGAGGTAGACAGGTGGCCGTCGCCGCCGCCAGCGCTTGTGCCGCTGTCGCCACGAGGCAAGAGAGGCGAGATGCCCCTCTCGCCCCTGTAACACTCTCTCTTCTTTCTTTCATACAACTAGCTAGCTAAAGGGTGTCTGCCGTCATTGTCACATAATTCACGCCGTCTGTCCATGGACTCTTGGCATTTCTTGCATTGGTGTCGAAGAGCTCATCATGCGCAATTTTGTAATTCACACACTGATTCGAGCGAGTGGGGACAAAACAGCTAGGCCTCTCCGACCATCTTGACGCCGTCGATCCAGGTATGCGTCTGCAGAAACAGCCTGCGGACGGCGCCGGCAAACCACCACTGGGCGGTAAAGTCGTGGGGCATGCCCTCCTGTTGAGCGAATGAACAAATCGTCAGGGAAGCTGAGTAGGCGTCTCTGAAACGCCAAGGGACACTGACCGTGATGATGTGTGTCACCTTTGCCCCGGCACTCTTGGCTGCTGCGACAAACATTTCGTTCTCCTCCCGAAGCGCCTCTGGTTTGCCGGCCTCAATTAGTTCGTTTCGCTACTGCAAATAGGGAAGGGAACTTGCTCACCGATGCCTGCGGTATTGACAAACATGGGCGGCAAGCGCGACAGGATGTTGTCGGTCCAGTAGATGGGGCTGGCCCAGCCGTCGGTCATCTTGGGCAGACCGTTGTTCTGCATCGACTTGACGCCCTCGATGCCAAAGGTGTAAGTGACGGCGCAGTGGGGCGACCTCTCGTTGAGCGAGGCGCGTGTCAGGCCGTTCCAGTCCACCCAGGGCTGTGCATCGTCAGGATGCGTGCCTTCTCAAGAAGGTGGCCGTAGCACACTCACCGAATGTAGGATGATGCCCTCGACAGCCTGGCTGTCGTTTGCGACCTGGTCGAGGTAGCGCCACAGCGTCAAGGCCAGGTTGCCGCCGGCAGAATCGCCGCCGAGAAAGATGCTCTCGTAGCCCATCTCGCGCAGGTGTCTCCAGGCCGAAAAGGCCTCATACAGCTGCGATGGGTACTTTGATCCGGGCGCCAAGCGGTAGTTGACGGCTGTATGATTTTGTATTTCAGGCACTGCTTCTCATGCCCCCCCGGGTACCACGCCAACTCACAGAGGACGTCGACCTCGACGTACTTTGCCTGCATGCGCGCCAGTGTCAGGCCCATGAACATGTCGCCGGCCTCGAGGGTGATGTATGCGCCGCCGTCTTTATGGGACGAAAAGATCAGTCCATCGACGCAGCGCAGTGAAAAGGGACACGCAACACTCACGAAAGTAGAGGACGACACGGCTCTGCCTGCGCTGCTCCTTGGTCGGAATGTCACCGGGCTCCTTTGGGTTGAGGTACCAGAGCGCCGCCGTCTTCTTCTTTGACTCCGCCACATCAAGGGCGACGGGGAGCGGCGAATCGTCAAAGCCTGTCGCGGCAGTCGTGCGCTTCTCTTCGTGCTCCCTCGACGACAGAGGAGCCGGCTCGATCCAGGTGAAGTGGCGGCAGAGGAGGCGGTCGCGGAGCTTGCTCGGCTGCCGCGTGCTGGGGTTGGGCTGCGCCTTATAGATGGCGCACTGGCGCAGAAAGGTGCGGGCGAGGTAGGTAAAGTAGATCTGGAGGCCATTGGGGTACTCTTTGGTGGGGCGCGGTCGCGTGGCAATGTCCCAGAACCAGATGGGCGTCTTGATCAGCACAATGCCGACAGTGATGAGCGCGGCAATGAAGCCGCGAAAGAACCAGGAGATGGGATTCATGCTGGCAGATGGGATGGCGAAGGGGTGAGGGTCATAAAGTCGGAGTGAGATGGCCTCTCCCTCCTGGGTCATCCACCCCTTCTCCCATTCCCTTCCCCACAACAAATTCTATGACACGAAAAGACCCTACACAGAAGTAGCTAGTGTGTAGCAGCAACAGTAGCTAAATCAGGACACGCTAAAAATGCGGGGTTCACGTCGGTTTTTGCCTTGGATCGACGGCCGGCCTGCAGGGATTCTTCGGATAAAGCGGATGTCTAGAATATGTCAATTGCGTGCGAACAGCCTCGTCACAGCTTCGAAGTGGGCCGTGCGGGCTCCGTCTGGATCTCCTTCAGATCTGTAGCCACCTTGAACGGCGCCGAGGTCTGCGCCCTGAGCTTGTCTACCGTGAGGCCCCTTGCCATCTCGACAAGTGTGAGACCCTCGCGTGGGTCGACGTCGAAGACGGCCTTTTCCGTGATGATTCTCGACACGCAGCGGGCGCCCGTGAGGGGCAGCGAGCACTGCCCGACGATCTTGCTCTTGTTGCTCCCCTTCTGGTTGTGCTTGGTCAGCACGATGATGCGTGTATGCAGTGGGTTGGAGACGAGATCCATGGCACCTCCCATGCCCGACACCTTTTTCCCCGGTATGATCCAGTTCGACAGGTCGCCGTACTGCGACACCTCGTAGGCGCCCAGCATCGACAGCGACAGATGGCCGCCGCGGATCTGAAGAAAGCTCTCGGCCGAGTCAAAGGCAGCGGCCCCGGGGCGGTACCGGATGCACGCCTTTCCCGCGTCAATCAGGTCCGGGTCCTGCTCGCCCCTGCGCGGCAGGCCGCCCACGCCCACGAGGCCGTTTTCAGTCTGGATGTGCACGTCCGTCTTGGCCAGCGCGGCCGCCTCGGTGGGCATACCCACGCCCAGGTTGACGTACATGCCATCGGCAAACTCCTGGGCGGCGCGCTGGCAGATGAGGTGCCTGGCCTCGTCGAAGCTGCCCTGGCCTTGCTCGTCGGCAAAGACGAGGCGCTCGTACACGGGCTCGCGCCTCTCGGCCTGGATCACCCGGTCGACGTACATGCCGTTGAGATGGATGTCGTCGGGGGCCAGCTCGCCGATGTCGACGATGCGCTCAGCCTCGACGATCGTCAGGCTCGTAGCCTGGGCCATGACGACGTTGAAGTTGCGCGCCGTCGTGGCGAATCGGCAGTTGCCGAGCCGGTCAGCCACCTTGGCCTTGACAAAGGCCACGTCGGGTGTGATGGCCGTCTCCCAGAGAAACTTGCGGCCGTTGAACATCTTCGTCTCGCGTTTGGGGCAGTATTTTGCCACATTTCCTTTACTGTCGTACTTCATCGGCACCTCGCCGCTTTCGACTTGAAGAAAGAGAGTCGAGAGTCAGCTCAGGGAGAAAGAGAGAGATGTGGAAGGATACGCACTCCAGGTGTTGGCCCCCGTCGGCGTATAGATGCCAGGCATGCCGGCCGCGCCCGCACGCAGAGCCTCGGCGAGCGACCCTTGCGGTCTCCACTCGAGCTCGAGGTGGCCGTCGAGATATGCCCTCTCCATGACCTTGCATCGCCCGACAAAGGAGCAGCTGGCGAGACGGCTTGGTCAGCGTTGAAAGGTCTCGGTCTCGCATGCACCAACTCACATCTGGCGTCTGATCTGTCCGCTTTCGATGAGCAGGCCCAGGCCAAAGTCGCTGATGCCACTCTCGGTGCTGACGGCGGTGATGTCCTTCAGCGAGCGCCGGCGGCGGATCTGGTGGATGGCGTCGATGGGCACCCCGCTCAGACCGAAGCCACCAAAGGCAATCGACTGGCCCGCTTCCACGCCATCGAGGGCCTTGTCCCAGCTGTCAACTACAACCTGGTGTGCCGGCATTGTTGCTTGGCTCGCTCGCCCTGCCATCCCCGTCCTTCCTAGCCCAGCATCCTTCCTTATATATGCTCCCTGATCCTTACCATGCGGCAGGTGGAGGAGGGTGCAATTTCGAGATCTCGCACTTCAATACTGACGTCGGCTCTTTCCGCGCCTTCTCTCGGCTCTTTCCGTCCGGCGGTTTCGTTCACATCCTCTCCTCGACAGGCGCCCACCTATCGCACCCTGCTTCGCCCTCAAGAGAGAACACACGTCTCTGAGTATAGTTCCGATCTTGCCCGCTCCGCTGTCCGAGCATGCCGTCCGCGGCGGCTTTTCTTCGGTCGATCGGATTGTGCGATTATGTTGCCGACGATGACACTCCATTTGCCTACTGTACAGTACACATTACCTTGATGTTCGAACCGCTATGATACAAGAGAGAGAGAGAGAGCAGCCTGGCCGATAGTGTCCAGTCGGCACGGAAGTATAGGAATGCCGATGTTGGGAGGACCTTGCACTGGCCAATCCCCTCTGGCCTTGTGCGTGTCACGGGGAAAGGAAGTCAGACAGGCTCATAGAGGATAAATCCTTGAATGACGAGCGCGGTGCCGAGGCCCAAATGCAGCGCCGACGCGGCGTCGTAGGCGGCGTGCTTGTACTTGTGCCCGCCTATTACTTCGGAGTGGGCGTAGACGAGATGGGCAAGCGAGATGAGCGTGACGGAGAGGCGGGACCATCGAGAGGTGCCCGCAAAGGTCCCCTGTGCAGCATTGGCGAGGAGGAGGACAAACGTCGTCGTCGTGCCCGCGGCTGAGAGGAGTGCTTGCGGTAGTGGGGCATCCTCGACGATCGTCAGCGAGGGCGATGAGGCAGGTATCAGCGCAAGCTCGGACCGAGCGAGGAAGAAGTAGAAAGTGAAAAAGGCCAGTGCGTAGCGGAGGGGCACGACCCGTCGCTGTCGCCTTGCCCTCCAGAGTGCCAGCAGTCGGAGTGCAAGGAGAAGCACTGCGAAAAGGGAGGGTCTGGTGGTGCGCCAGTCGAGGATGAGGACAGCGACGTCGGTGCAGAGCGAGAGGACGAGTGCGAGGGGAGAGAGGCCGCGCGTGTCGGACCGCTTGATGCACCAGTAGAGGAGCTCCATGGGCCACTCGATCCGGCGCACGACGGTGATGAAGGCCAGGTAGGCGATTGACGCGAGCGGCTTCGAGGTGGGGAAGTGCGCGTCGCCAGTGAAGCCGGCGTAGAACTCGTAGCTCTCCTGCGCAGTGACGAGGTCCGTACTGCTGTTGGGAGAGAGGGAGGCCTGGCGGAGCATCGCAGTCGACGAGCAGTTGTCCGACGACGTGGCCCAGTCGAGCTGGACGGGTGGGAGAACATCGAGCTTGATGTTCCAGTCGTACGCATACACATCGTGCCCAGCCCGCGCCACGTCTTGCAGCCTAACGAGATCCATTGGCCCGGCGCTGTACTTGCCCACATAGGGCTTGGTCGCATATAGTGCAACTTCCTCCTCCTCCGTCCCTACTCCGACCGAGAAGTCGTGGTAGACACGAAAGGGATCCAGCCACTTTGATGCCCGCCCACCGCAGAACATCGACAGCGACTGTGCCTCGAGTGGCTTGCTCTCCGAGTTGTTGCCCGCGGGACCCTCGACGAGAGCACCAAACGTCTCGCGGTACTTGGCCAGGTCGTACCGTGATGTGTCCTCGGACAAGATGACGCGGGAACGCTTTGCGAGCGTGACACGGCCCGCAGCGTCCTTCATTGTCAGCACGTCGCTCTCGCTCGACGAGGCGCGCTTGACGTTGGCCGCGAAGCCGGCAAGCGGGGTGCACTGCGCCAGCGCCTCGTGTGTGCTTCTCCATGTATGTGTTGGAGGAAGTCTTGGCAGGACATAGAACGAGGCGACGAGGCTGGCTTCGCCCGAGAGGACGTCTTTGCGCAGCGGCAGTTTGACGGGCACACGCGTAAACAGGCTTCGTTTGGACAGCGTTGCGTTGGAAAAGACGGGCCCGTCATAGAGCGTCGTCACACGGTCGTCGTCGTCGCCCGCATCGATGCTGAGCTTGCCAAAGACGTCGAACACGGTGTCTCTGTTGAGGAGAGGGCCAACTCCACCATCCGACGACCTGGCACTGGCATGGTAGTCGGCAGGGGCGCGACCTTGCTCGTGGAGGAAGAAATTCCAGGCGACGCAGCCGCCAATTGCTAGGATGGCAATGACGGTGGCCAGTACAGTGAGGCCGACCGTCTTGAGGAAGCGCTTCATGATCGGCGCCCCAACATAAAGTTGAGGCAGGTGGAAGAAGAAGAAGAAGAAGAAGAAGAAGAAGAAGAAGCGAACGAAGAATCTATCTCTGTGAAATTTGAGTAGCTCGATTCGTCCGTGCGGAGATCCGAGGCCTCCGAGGCCTGGAACAGGCCCACGCACTAGCGTGGCTTGCGGACATTCGATTCGATGGACACATGTCTTCACAGGAACGGCTTCTATGACACAAGCTATCCTTTCCCTCCCTTTTCGGCAGGCATATGGGAGATGCTTGCGGCATGGTCATCGCGATCAAGAGCAAAAGTCGATGAGAGGCTTCCAATAGAGGAAGAACACCGGCCGCCTGGTGAGCGCGCTAGCGCCAAAAGGAAGCATTATTCCGAGCTCAGTCTTAGCCAGATAAGGTCGGGACACTGCGCGCGAGAGGAACCTGATTCGATCACCTTGCAGCCATTGGTCCGTGCTGAGCAGTCACAGTACGCGTTACTACATAAAACAAGGAGAGCATTATTGACCACGGGCCCATCCCTCAAAATTACCATCTCAATAGGGTCAACGAACGCTCAATGCATCTCATCCTCACCGGTGCGACGGGCCTCGTGGGGTCTGCCGTGCTGCACCACATCCTCTCGCTGCCGCCGACGTCTGCCGCCGCGCAGCAGCTCAGCCGCCTGACGATCTTAGGCCGGCGCGCCGAGATCCCGCTGCTCAGCCACCCGGATCGCCCGACGGCTAATACGCAGACCAAGATTGCCGTGGTGCCCCACGCCGACTTCAACAGCTACAGCACAGAGGTGCTCTCGAAACTCAAGGACGCTGGTGACGGCGACGGCAAGGTCGGTGTCGTCTGGGCGCTCGGATGCTCGTCGCAGGACGTCAAGGAGGAGAAGCTGTACGACGAAATCACGCGCATCTACCCTCTCAAAGCTGCCGAGGCCTTTTCCACATCGCTGGGCGCGCAGCAAGTCAACTTTGTCTACGTCTCGGGCGAAGGCGCGACGACGACCCCGGGCATGTTCACGATGATGTTCGGCCGCGTCAAGGGCCAGACCGAGCGAGAGCTCCTCGAGCTCATGTCTCGGGAGCCTTACAGCACAGCTCTCCGCGTCTACTCTGCCCGGCCCGCCGCAGTCGATGGGGGAAAGCAGGCAGCAATCAATGACGAGGCAGCAAGGAGAAATTACAGGCAGTCGGTGGCCTTTAAGGCTACGGAAAAGTTGCTCCTTCCCCTGTTGCGTGCGGGCCTGATGAAGTGTTTCCACAGTCCTACGCAGGAGCTGGGAAGGGTGTTGACGGAGTTGGCCATGGGCAATGGCGAGAAGCTTTCGGGAAAAGGCGTCGAGGGCGAGGGCAGGACCATCTCGAATGCAGGAATAAGGGAGAGGTAGAGGTCCCAGTCATTCTTGCACCTGGAATCCCCTCATGTCTTTCTCTTGTTTCTTTTTGCGAGATGATAGATGCTTCTAGTCGAGTGGATGTGCGGGGCCATGAACGGGAAGTAATAAATGGATACGGGCTGGCATCTTGGTCGGATATTGCATGCAACAGTGTGCAAACAAGTCAAGTCTGCGAACGCGCAGTCGAAGACGCCCTGACTTTAACGAGAGGCAGGGCTGGTTGTAGAGCTAAATCCTCAGTCGCACAGTCTCTCGCGAGAAAGAGGGGTAACGGCCCTACCACAATGGCCAAAGCTTTTGAAATGAAGGAACATTGGGCATACAAGGTAGAGTAGCAAGGATACACGGATGGAATCTGGACGGCCCGCCCACCTACTTACACTTGTCGGCGGAATTCTTGTTGATGAGGCACATTCTCCACGTACCATTTTGTGGAGAGCTCCAATTATCCTCATTTCCACTGATCCACGTCTGTTCGTTTGGACCATTGCAATGCAAGTTGGCGTTGTTACCCCACTGGGCCATCTCTGAGACAGAGAGGTTGTAACTGCCATTCCTGTACACGGCAACGACGCAGCAGAGATTCTTGCAGATAATTTTGTTTTTCTGCTCGTCAATACCCGGCTGGTCCTGGTCCTTGATCCAGGCATCGTCAAGCTGGGCACAATCACCGGACCAGCCGGCCTGTGATCATCAAAGAGTTGAGCAAATCGACTAGTAAGAAGAGAAGCAGAGATACCCACATGGTCGTCGTGGCAGGTCACATTTGAGTCCCAGTCTTCGATCATCGTGTGGTTCGGCATGCCGTCATCAAGTGCATCGGGAGTGCCGTCCTCGTACTTCGCACGGGTGACCATGGCTAGCATGGTCAGCGCGAAAGAAATCCTCACGAGTAACATCTTGACAGAAGCAGAGAAGGTGAGACGTTGTGTTGCGTTTCTCAAGAGTGCGTTGGTGCGAATGGGAAGAGAATGGGTCCGGCCCTTGTAGGGGGAAGTCAAATGGAAGCTGCGGGCCTGCTTTATAGACGTCGGTAGTGTACGCGAATGAATTTGCGCCCTAGACCGATGGGCGTCAGATTTATTTCATTAACATGTTTCTCTTCCCCTTTCTTCACTGCTTCTCTTTTCCACCTCATGTCGAATTTTGAGGAAAATCACATGGCGAGTGGCGTGTCCGATCGTCTTTGTCGAGGCTGTAGGTATTCTACTTTAAGTGAAGAAGCAGTGAGACACAAGGACACGACCAGTCCATGAGGCCACTTGTAAATTGCCTCACGATTTGCACAAACGAGATGAGAGTGCGCGCGCACCTTACTCAGTCTCGACTCGCGTCAGCGCCACAGTTGTGACCGCGTTGAACACCACGTTTCCCTAATGAGCAATAAAGTCATATCCCGCTACCTCGTGCTCACATGCATCATCGCAAGGTGACTGCAACCAAAGCACGAGCTTCTGATCTAGCACTGGACGAGAGCATGAGTTGGACGGATTCGGACTCTGTAGATTCCTTGCGGTTTTTCTCTAGGCCACATTTATGCGCCCAAAGCCGTCTGAAATCCCGCAGAAAGTTGAAGGAGAGCAAGAGGGTATAAAGGGAGTCGTAGGGGCTCTCTCCCTCTCAAAAATTCTTCAACTGTTCCCGTCTTTGCTCCTTGACCGTTCGCTCCTCGCATACGCTGGTCGTTGCGCACTTAAAGTCGACTTTGCTGAAACAGCAATACTAGAAACATCACCACCGAGAGCTTCATCCACGATGCATGCAAAAATTTTCTTCTCTTTCCTCATCGCCACATTTGCGTCGCAGGCGGCAGCATATTCGGTGTATCGTCCTCTCTCTTCCATGAAAACTACCTCGGGAAGGCCCGGTACGCCGCACAATCGTGACGTAGAAAGAAGAGCCGCTATAAACCATTCGACGGGCCCCATTACTTCCGCTGAAGAACTTTGCCACTACATGGGACCAAATTGCAAAGTTCAGGGCGGCAGACCAGTCCTATCCAGCAATTACGCACCATCGGCAAACCGTGTGCGTGCCACCGACGACGACGCGCCTTCGGATCAGCCACCAGACGAGTCCAATGGCGGTCATGAGATTTCGAAGGGCCATCTTGACGGCTACAATAACCACACGTACCTGGTCAGCTACGGCGCCGCTAACATCCCGGTTGGAGTATGCAACCCTCAGAAGATGTTGCAGATCGTGATGGATAGGGGTTGTAAAATAGGAGGTACAGATGTGGAATGCCTGGTCAAGGGCAACTGGCCATGCGACTATGTCGATGACACAGCTAAAGGCGGCTGTAGCCCGGACGATGAAGGTCAGAAGGCCGTGCGAAAGTGCTCGCTGGGCATCGACGCAAAATTTTCGACCAATGTCCAAGAGCGAGACCACAGACTCGCAGATATCTTCAAGGAGTTTGCCCTGAAGGCCATGGAACCTCCCATCAAGTGTAGGGAGGCAACGAGTCGCTGGCGCCCCTCCCTGGCCGCTTTGGTATGAGTGCACCTCCTAATGTGACAGCGTGGACAGTGCCAGCAGAAGTAAGACTTTCCAGCTGGTATTCCAACTTGACGGAGGATCCGCTCGGCGATGGCACGACGCATAAGTTCAACACCATGACCGTTAATGTGAGAGCGCGTGGTTCGTGAGGAAAAGAGACAATAGCTGACCTTTTTTCAATAATTTTTTAAGTTTGCGTGCCCAGCGTCAAAGAGCACAAACAATTGTGGGCTGGCAAGTGCTCTCGTGGACCTAGCCACTGCTATACTGGCTATCTTTGTGCCCGAAACTGGAGCTGCTGTTTTGGGAGCAGTAGGTGCTGCCGGCGGCGTGGCAGGCTCCATGTGCCAATAGGTTAGTCGTAGATCCTCCTTCCACAAACTTCTTTATTTCTTTATGATCCACTGTCTATGTTGAAACGAGCTTTACGTTGTCGTCGGATGTGTTCTTGTAGTACTTGTCTCAGTGTTTCCAGCCGGGTGAAGCAATACTGAGGGCTGTGCAGAGGTTCAAAATTCGATTTTCCAAATGGTCCTTGATGACTGAATGAATATCTTTGATGTTCCGTCTGCTTTGCGAGCATAACACTGAGCTCAGACCCGTCCGCGTTCATGTCCAGCATAGAGTAATTTGCACATGCCTTGAGATGTGAAGTCTGCACAAAATAAATCAAGAAAAAATTTGGAGCTGAATGTCTTTAGCTGCAAACATGAGCCCCAGACCCGGGGTCTAAGCATTAACCTTAGTAATACTTGCCAGACATTTATCCCCCATTCGAGGCTATAATTGCACAAAAATCACTCCAAAAGTCCGCTAAAGATGCTGACGAATGACCTCGTTAAGCTGCTAGCTGTCTCCGTCTCTCGCTATGAAGGTTTGTGGTTTCCTGAGGAGCTTGGTGCTAGGCTTTTTGAGGTGACCTGTATTTGCGACGGGGGGGCGTTCAGCTCGAAAAAGCAGTTTGGGAATTCTTTTGCGCTGACTTCGCTTTCCGAGGGCATGTGCAGAACGATTGCTCCTGCACATAATCGAAGTCTGTATCTCGAACTTCCTTCTTTGATGGCTGTCCTTGAACGTTCCTTTGAACTCAAATACGAGAATTTCAACATGACATAGGAAAAGATCAGGTCTGGAGACAAGAGGGTCTAGCTCGGGATCGTGATGAAGTAGAATGAGGTGAGTAAATTTTCCGAGAGCTCTGCGACCCTTTGTTTGAAGAGCTAAGAATATGTAAATCGACCGCGCGCACAATGCGGTTGCGAGCCTAAAGCAGTATTGTTCCCGCAGCAACGAGAGCAAAAGACACGCCGAGACCGTGAGCAGCGCTCCTAGTGAAGGCACCGTTGACCACGTTGGCCCCGCTGATCCCGTCGGTAGACTCTGCAGCCGAGAGGCTCGTTGTGTTCGTGAGAGCACGTGTGCAATTGTAGCCATTTTGCGATCCGGGCGTGAAAGTCTTCCAGACGGGCTCGGGCATCTGATCGGCAGTGCCATTGGGAATGAACTCCGGTCGGTTGATGTAAAGCTGCGAAAGTGTTGAGCAGGAGCTTTGCCAAAAAACACAAGCGCTGCACTTACCACGGCCGTGAACTCTCCGGGCACAATGGTACCCTGGGTGTTATTTTCGGTGCTGAGCACCCACGGGTTTTTCAGAAGCTCGCCGGTCTGCATGTCGTTGTACATGTTGAAAGCGATGAAAGTAAAGTTGGAAGAAGGATCACTGGCCACGGATGGTCTGTAGCCTGTGTTCTGAGAGGCCAAATAAGAGCGATCGAGGAAGACCTTGGAGCCATCAAGAAAAGTGCCTTTTTTAAAACTAGGTCAGGAGTTCAGTTTTTGTCAGTTTTTCGCCATCATCGCTTACCTTGAGGTCCATGGCGAGCTTGTCCAACGAGGAAACGGTAGGTGGTATTATGAAGGATGTCGACATCTGCGTTGACGGTGACAACAAAGTTATAATGACTACGATCGCACTCGGTTTCAGCAGAATCGAGTGCTATATGAGAATGCATGACGATCGGTTATGTCGCATTGGCCAGTGGAATGTCATCCAGCCTCTTGACAAGGCTGCTGATCGACGATGACAGGGGCTGAGCGTTGGCGCTAGCCAGCAGAGTCAAGAGAGTGCTGACCCAAAAGAAGCCCTGGAGCATCATTCTGAAGGGTTTCGCTGTGATTGAGGAATTGGTCTGAAGATGGTCTGACGGAGGGAGATGCGAGCTCTTGGTCCTGTCTTTATATTTTTCGATAAATGGTTTCGACGAAGCATTCTTTGTCCGACCTCGCGGTTGTTCGACCATGCGGTCGCCCACTCATGTCCTATTTATATTTTATAGCGCCCGTGCTCGTCAAAATTATTGGTTGTGCGCGGCTGTGCTGAAAAGTGTCGCTCATGATTCGATTCATAAGAAAATAAAAATAAGAAGAAGGGGGGGCCGCCTAACGTCTCACCGGGCTAGCACTATGCAAGCACGGCGTAAATATGCTTCGATTGTCTTTCTATTCTTTCATTTCTCTTTTCTTCTTCGCAATTGCGCCTCTGGGGCAATATTGCGAAGCCGACTGGCTCATCGAGTCCGCTGTCTCTGCATCAATTTTCTCCACTGTCGTCGTATTACTTCTCATTAATTAACGAATGGCGCAAAATTGCACATACTCCCGGTGGCAGTGGAATCCACGTTGCCTCCGCTGTCCTCGTTTCGTTTCGACCACCCGGTCTGCACTGCAGAGCATATCTCAGCTGCTAGATTCGCAGGGCACCTCTGAAGGCTCCCCTCAACCATCTGCTGTGAAAACAAGGCAGAACTCATGCCGCCCAGATGCGGTGCAAATCGAAAGTGGGAGCATTTGGACCTAAGTATGGAGTGAAAGATGCAGGACACAATTACTCCTGGTTGACTTTAAGACAGCGTAAAGAGAATTCTGACACGACGAGGACAGCGTCAGGTGTGGGCAGCGACGTCGATGGAAGAAGAAAGATCTGAATGCTTCCAGGCTAGCCAAAAGGAGAAAGTGGGAAAATGGAACGTTTCTAAACCCAAAAACGTGAATGAAGAGCAGCTGCACTGAGAGAGAGCTTTTTGTCTACTTCTACATCAATCCTAACTCGCCGGACAAAGAATACACATGACAAAGAAACCATGTAGCCACCGCACCACCTCCAGCTAGACGTCGTGCGACACGGTCCACTGAGGGGGTGGTGTAAAGTAATGCGATGAGGATATGGTCCATTGGGGGGGAGGAGGGACAAGAGGTTGGAATGTGCTTTCGGTCTCGGCGCCCTGGTCCTGGCTTCCTCTGTGCTCCTGATCGGCTGCATCGTACGATCCAGTATCTGACGGACGCGATCGCTTCGAAGCGTGCGAGCGGACCGACAAGGTTGACGCATCGTGGCTCTGATCGCCGCTCTCGACCGGCAATAGCGTAGATGGTGGCGTAAGGGTTGGTGGGATGTGCGGTGCGTTCTTGACTGCGGTGCGTCTTGTATTCTGTGGCGCCGCCGTTGATGAAGCAGAAGGAGTGTTTGAACGAGGGGAAGGCGAAGGGGACTGAGATGACAGAAGCGGAGAGACAGTTGCGTCGGCTCCAGAGAGCTCTTCCATCGCATCATTGTCATCTTGCGATAGGCATGAGTCAATGGTGCTGGTCCTGCTCATTGTACTGGCCGGCCGGCGTGGGCGTGGCGACTTTGACGAGCGCGAGCCTGCTGCAGAGCGGCCCGCTTGCGATGAGCTCGGTGGATATTGTGAGCTTGCCTTACGATGCTGCTGCTGCTGTTGCTGTTGCGTGTCATGGGCTCTGTAATTGAGCGGGAGAATGGGTGCGCCAGGCGCTTGACTCGCCGGTTCAAGTTCTGCGACAATCGTGGATGCATTGGAGAAGCTCCGTCCACGAACAGGAAGCTCGTATTTTTCGCTGTCCCGGCCTTCGATGCGCACAACTAGGAGTCGCAAGTTTACGACGACGCGCGGGCCGAGGACGAGGGGAGCAAATGCGTGGCTGCGCGTGGTTCGTTGCAGCTTAGCAGACGCTCTTGGAAACCGGTGAAAGAGGCGGGTCGACTCACAGAGGGTATATAAGGCCCATGTATGCGGTGTCGTCCGCATGGGTGATCAGCCAAACTGCCTCGACAATGTGAGCGAGAAACGAGAAGATAAAAAAAATTCCAGCATCTCGGTAGAGCAACTTGGTGATCCTCGACACTCTCGAAGGGTCCAGGTGATAGAGATGCAGGGTGATGCCGTGGTAGACTGTTATACAGAAGACGAACAGGTCGAGCGCGGCCATCCAGAGCGATGGCAGGGGGATCCAGCGCGAGATGTGTGCGAGGTGATGGCAGGTACCCAGGTACGGGTTGTTTGCGGGTGGAGCAGGCAACCTGGAGGACTGATCAGCAAGTGTACAAGCAAGTGTCACGACACTTAGTGTACCCACTGGTCCACGGTGATGGATGCGTTTGAAGCAAAGTACGAGACTGTAATGCCAAGCCAATTTAACCAGAGCAGGATTCGCAGGATCTTGCTCTTGTTCTGGATCGCCAGTGTCCGAGCGATGAATATCGCCTCGCAACAGCTCGAGGCAATGCCGACACCGACGAGAGCCATGCGCAGGCTGGCCTGGCAGCTCGATGGCTGTGTCTGATAAGCAAGGGTACTGACGATGGTGGGAACAGTGATGAGACGCGTGACGACAAGGCCGACAATGGCCACAGAGGGCAGTTTCCTCTTCTTTACTGCGATCCACATCTCCGGAATGTAGATCTCTGAAATTTCCCGCGGTAACGTGTTGCAAAAGTCGAACAGGGCCGGCACATAGAAGGCGAGGGTGACGTAGAAGGACAGCTGTTGGTGCCACATTTCCTCGCGCACAGACGCCGGCGTTTCCATGATAAGTGCCATGGCCGCTGTTAGTGGCGTCGTGGACGCCTGGCTCTGGCTCTGGCTCGACATGGCAGGAGATGGTGGAGCGAGTCAACCTTTGACGTACACAGGGAACTCATATCAGACGACTTTCGGGCTAGCAGAAACCTCCTCATTGCCGTGCTAAGTGAACACATGGTCTTTGCTTCTTTTCGCCGCTCAACGTGACAACAGGTCCTGAGCACCCGTTCGAGGGGCCCAGCACAGCTGAGACCAGAACAGTGGAGCCTCCGATTTGGTGCATAAGCGCGCTGCTTAATTTACAGATAGCTTCGATATGCACACCTAGTCAATTTTATTTTTCTCATCCGCTGCCCTTAGCCTCGAACGCGACGGCCTAATTTCTGCTGAGACAAGGAGTATTAAAGCACCGCTGAAGCAGGCCTGCGTTTGATTGATTTGCAAGGCTGGCGTGGCGTCTGTGATGAGCTCCTGAAGCATTTTGATTGAGCGAGCAGAGCTTACGCGTGCACAGAGATCGACGGTTTAGGAGGAATCGAGATCTACCTCACTTGGACTGTGGTGCCGCTTCTCTTAGCCGCCACCAACAACAACAACTCAGCAGACATAGCCAAGAGGGCAGACAACCATGGCCGACGATGGTGGTGTCAAACTGCTCTGGGAGGAGCAGGTGGCCCTCTACACGCTCATCTCGACGTGTTCGTGTGTCGTCTTGGAGCTCGTGGCCCATCTCTTCAAGGACTTTGCCATTCTCGCCCGTCTGAGAGCGAGACCAGTCTCCTCTGTGCACATGGCTGCGGTGCTGCTTGCCTTGCAGCGGCTCTTCGCTCTCTTCTTCTTTGTCGCGGCCTTCAGCCTCAGCACACATCCAGCCAGCTGCGTCTTGTCTTTCAGAGCCACCATGGTGGCCACTGCTCTCGTTTCGGCCTCTTCACTGCTGTCCTGTGTGGTACGTTGACTTGCGTGCGCCCATCGTTCCGGGATGCAGGAGGCCCAGTGCTGATATGTATTCGTAGGTCAAGACAGCAAGCGCCCTGGAGTCGTCGTTCGTCGGCCTTGTCTGCATCGCTGTGGCAGCCACAGTATCGGTAGCCTCGTCTCTCATCTGGTGTGCCGTACTTGGCTCGGTCAGGGTCACTCAGTGGGTGTGCTTGCTAGGAAGCACCTTTGGCAGGAGACAGAGTAGCTGACTAGATGCAACCTGCAGACTGGCCGAGACGCCTCCGCCCTCGTCGTTCTACGTCGGCAGCTGCCAACTCGACACGAGCGGCGCCGCGTGGGTCTCTGCGCAGCTCGCAGCAAGCATCGCACTGCTCGTGGTCCTCGTCTGGCTCGAGACAATCTCCTTTCTCACATGGCTCGAGGGCCTGCAGCACCCCTCGCTCGTTCCTTCGGACGTGATTCTGCGTTACCTCACCCACGTCTCGCACCTCGCCACCTTTATGGCCTTTGACATCTTCTCGCTCGTCTGGCTGCTCACGCACCAGCGCTCTGGATCGATGTTCATGACGGCCGTCTACATGTGAGTCCCGCCTCTGTCCCCTCGCCCCTGCCTGTTTTCCCCCTCCCTAGGTCGGCGCTTGCTAATGAGAAGACAAAACTAGACACGTATTTGCCTGCCTCGTCTATGGGCCCCGGCAATTGGAGAGGTTTCATGACGCCACCAACGAGGAAAGAGCACACGCTGCAGAGGTCTTTGAACGCGATCGTGAGAGTTGGTCCATCAAGACACACCGACCGGCAACAGTTGCTCCGCTGTAGTAAGGGGAAACAGAATATTGTGGCATGGCACAAAACAAAGGGACGATGAGAGAGAGAGAATTGTAAAAATAAAGATACAATACCCCTTGGAGTTCATTGAGACAAGAGTAAATTGCCCTACAGCAGTAGCGTTGTTTCTAGCGCGCTTGCCTCTTGAGGCTTTGGCCGTCGGGAAGCCAATTAGCTAGCGCTGCCCTCCGCAGAAATGGCTCATCGCATCATTTGATTTGTTCCGAGTGCAGCTCAACTGCTCAAAAGCCTGGCAAGAGTTTCTTTCAGTCTTTGCGAGAGAGAGAGTAAGTGAGAGGGGCACTAAGCTTGCTCCTGCTGATTACGAGAACCACTCGACAGGCTTGCCAGCGCGGAGGGCCAGACCTGGGCGCGCAGGCGACATCACAACCACCGCCGGGTACGCAAATCTGACTGTGGTACAGTACATGAGCGTGCTGATCAGCGTCTCAAAGACTGACCGGCCCGTCTGGGCGGTGCGCTGCGCGATGCACCGCCAGTCCTGCGCGCTTCAAGCGAGCGCGCGATGAGACGGAGATAGCTTTCGAAATCTGAGACACGCGTACATGCCGCCATGACGCAGGCACTGGAACCATATCTCTGGTACGCGCTGCAGACCCACGTGCGCACGCATCGCACCCCGCCTCCCCTCCCCTTCCTTCTACATGGATCGATTCGCGCTCACCTCTACGCCAGCCCTGCACGCATAGGATACCGGCAACGGTGGGCCGGCCCACCCAGGCGCCGTCCCTCTTCTTCCCCACGCCGCAGCGCCGAGTCGCATCTGCAAGCCGTGCCCAGGGAGAAAATGGGTCTTGGCAGCAGAAAGACGCGCGGTGCACTGCAGATTCGCCCTCTCAAACAGACGCATTCCCCCCACCCGCTTCATTACTCCAGTGGCTCCTACTCTGACAGCTCTTACCTCTACTCGTACTTGTGTGGAGGAGTAGACCGCCAGCAGGAGCTTCCGCAGATGGCTGGAGACGGCTGGGCCCCCGCCCAGTCTCGAGATGGCAGGCACGCACAGGCAATTTTGAGAGAGGACTATGAATTCTTGCATTACACCATCACACTATATACAGATCCCTGGAAGCGCCTCTACCCTCATCTCAGTCGACAAGTCGACAAGTGGCCCTGATTGACGGCTCTTTGTGCTCGCTGGCTCGTGCCTGCTGGCCAGAGCTCTCGCATCTTTTCAGGTACGTGGTCAAGACCATCCGCCGTGCTTTTTGCTTTTGCCCTTCCTCTTATCCTTCGTGGTCTTCGACCTCACCGGTATCCAGCTTTCTGTTTCTCCTCCATGAGATGACAGCGACGGCCATTCTGAATCTTCCATGCTGTGGGACGTATGTTCTTCGTATGCTGCTGTGGGTGCTGCGGTGGGTCTACCCTCGACAACAGAGCGAAATGATCTCGCCGGTGACACCAAGTCACCGTAGCTCCCCAAGAAGTCTTTGCTCGCATCGCTACCTTGTTCCTTGCTCAACTCCGAACTTGTATTACGAAAACTTTCCAGTGCCTGCCTTATCATCTCTTCTGTGTTGTATCCCTTGCCGTCCGTTCGCTGTAAGAGAGGGTCCCCGGCTTGCTCGTTGGCGCGGCTCCCCTTGTGTTTTCTGTCCATGACCTTGGCCTTTCCCTCTTTTGTTGACGAGCTCGAGCCTGACTTCGTCCCTTTGGCTTTCTCTCTTTCTTCGATTTTTATCATATGATCCCCCTTAGCTCTCGCGATCTTCTCGGCCTCCGCTTGTTTGGTCTCTATCTCCTTCTCCTGCCGTTCTCTCTCTACGCTGCTTTCGATATGGTCTTGGTAGACCCCCGCAAGGAAGGGACCAACGATGTTGGCATCGCTCCTCGCGTAATATTCACGCAGGAAACTGTAGAGCCGCTCGACTTCGGCTTTGTTTTTTTCCTTTTCTTCTTCGGTTCCGGATTCAAGTGCTTGGAGACGGGCGCGACAGTATTCGACAGTCTTTCTTGCTACATGAACAGAATCCCTCATCTCTTTGTCAACTGCGGCTTTGCTCGTTCGTTCCTTTTCTCTTTGCGCCACGATCTCCTTAAGCTTTCTCCTTTTCTCTTCTCCTGATCGTTTCAGCAGCGATTCCCCACTGGGCTCGTCGGCGAGGCTCCTCTTGTGCTTTCTGCCCTCGACCTTGTCCTTCCCCTTTCTCGTTGGCAGAGTCGAGTCCGACTTCATCATTTTGGCTTTCTCTTGCTCTTCCTTTCTTATCAGTGGTTTGCCCACAGCTCTCGCAATCTTATCGGCTTTTTTCTCTTTCTGTACCCTCTCTGCACCCTCCTTGATGTAGAGTCTGAGGTCTTCTGCCTTGGGGTGGTGTTTGACCTCATTCTGAAACTTTTTCAAGGTCCCTTTGAGTCGCTCGATTTTGCGTTTATTTTTACCTCGATGGTTGTTCGATTTAAGGACTTGGATCCTGGTGCGGGTATTTGCGAAGGTCTTTGCTATGGAATAACCACTTTGCGTCATACTTCGGACAGCTTTCTCCTCGATGAATTGGGGGTCTTGTCTTTGCGCCACCTTCTTCTCCATCCGTCTTGCCATTGCTTCCGTCGACCTCCACCTTCCTGCTCGTTTCAGCAGCAATTCCCCACTGGGTTCGTCGGCGAGGCTCCTCTTGTGCTTTCCGCTCTTAATCTTGGCCTTTCCCTTTTTCATTGACGAGCTCGAGCCCACTTCCTCCTCTTGATCTTCTCTTTTTTTTTCTCTTTCCCGCAGCAGCTCCAGAACACGTTTGAACTCATCATTCTCTGTTGTCGCATCGAAGTCTGCTTTTGTAAAAACCTTTGTCTTGCTGGCCTCTACAGCTTCCAAATTATTTGCTCTTTCGACCTCGAGGCCTCGGAGAAGCCCTTTCAGTTCTTCAATGATTCCTGGATTCTTGCACGAATCGTACTCTTTCAATAGCAGCCAGCCTCTGTTATGCCAACTGAAATTGGTTCCCGGAATTGAATCAATTCTTTTGAGATAGGCTCGAACAGCCGCGATGAAGACTGCGTCCAAGTCAATTTCCTCATCGTCGGGCTCGTTCGTTTCTTCCTTTACTTTTCGCGCCCTTCCCTGCTTCGACTTTCCCTTTGAGTCTGTCTTCTTGCCGCGTCCGCGTTTCAGCAGCAATTCTCCATTCGGTTCGTCGGCGAAGCTCCTCTTGTGCATTCCAATCTTGATCTTGACTTTTCCGTTACTCGTTGACGAGCTCGAGCCCACTTCCTCCTCTTCATCTTTTTGTTCGTTCTCTCTTGCCCATAGTGGCTTCAGAACACGTTCTAACGCGATAGTCTCTGCTGTCGCATCGAAGTCTGCAGCTGTAAAAAACTCTTTCTCGTTGGCCAGTCCAAATTTCGAAATCTTTGCTGTTCCGTTCTCGAGGCCTCGGAGAAGCGTTTTCAGTTCTCGAAGGACATCTCTCCCCTTGTGCAATTCGTACTCTTTCAGAAGATCCCGGCCTTTGTTTAGTTGACTAAGACTGGTTCCCGGGATTGCATCAATTCTTTTGAGAAAGACTTGAGCAGCCGCGATGAAGGCACCGTCCAGATTAGTTTCCTGAGCTGGTTCTTGATCTGCGGTCTCGCTCGTTTCTTCCCTTGCAATTCGCGCCCTCGTCGGCTTCGACTTTCCCTTTGAGTCTGCATTCTGGCCGCCTGCGCGTTTCAGTAGCAATTTTTCCTTCGGCTCGTCGGCGAGGGTCCTCTTGCTTTTCTGACCCGTGGACCTTCCCTTGGGCCTCTTCTTATCTTTGCTCTTCTTCCCGCCCCTCCTGCCCCTCGACGGTTTCAAAGTAGAGGTCGAGCTGCCCACATAGTCATCGAATGACGGCGACGGACCTTCTTGAACTGCAGTATTACGTATCGCACGGTCCTTGTTTGCTGCTGCGCCTTTCGCAGATTCCTCGGCCATTAATCCCTTAACCTCCGTTTGCAAACTTCCGAGAAGCTTCTGGGTTTCCTCGATCATTTCCGGGCCAGATTCCTCCATGAGGGACGGTCCATCCTTTTTCAGAGGCTCTTGCAAGGTGCCGATATCGATAACGAGCTTCTTGAACTTCTCGTCGTCTTCATGGTCTGGTCGCTTGAGCAAAGGCTCCTCTTTTTGCTCGTCGGCGAGGCTCCCTACCCTTTTCGGTCCCCTGGACTTTGCTTTCGACCTCATGTTCTTTTTCCGGCCCCTCGAGGGTGCTAGAGTAGAGACCGATCTGCTTGCTTTCTCATCGAAAGAAGACGTCGGACCCGCTGCAATCTCTTTGCTGCGCGCTGCACGATCTTTGTTTGCTGCTGCGGTTTTTTCCACTTCAACGATGATCAAACTTTCCAGGGCCGTGTGCATCTCAGCGAGGAGGTTGTTGATTCTTTCCACTCTTTCTCGTTTCATCAGACTCTTCTCTACGATTTCATCCATAACTTCTTTAAGTTGGGTGAAAGTTCGGACTGTCTTCCTTAGATCTTCATCGATGTTTGAGTTTGATCGCTCGACCAGCATTTCCTCGCTTTGCTCGTCGGCGAGGCTCCTCTTGCTTTTCTGTCCCGTAGACCTTTCGTTGGACCCTTTCCTTTTCCCCTGGTTCGCTTTGCTCCACGAGCGCGTGCGCGGCCCCGAGCTCGATGTCGGCTTCTCGTCATCATCTTTCTCTGACTCCGTCGAGCTCTTCTGTTCCGTTTCCGGCTCCGCGCCCACCGGAGATTTGACTTTTCGCCTTGCTCTTTTGGTCTGGCCCCGCAGACGCTTCTCCTCCTTTGCCAAGGTGCCTGTCTCCGACTGGTTTCCCTGTTCGTCAAGCGCGGTGGCATCAGCTATGGACTCGGCCTCGTTGGCACTCCTTTGCATGGCTCGAGTCGCGGTGCCACGAGTCTTTTCAACTGTGTCCTCTGTAAATCGAACGCGGCTTTCCTTCTTTGAACTCGAGCCAGCTTGGGTCTCTGCGCGCTTCAGGTCTCCCCTTCTCGGCGGTATGACTGCCGGTGTGGATGCCGGAGTGTCGTCTTTGGAACTCCGACGCAACAACCCTTGCGACTCGTCCAAGACAAACCGTTTGCTCAATAGGATCTCTCCCGTCTCGCCATGCGGTTCGCCGCTTCTCATCCCGTCTGGGCGGTCCTGCAGCAATTCCGCAAGTGACTCATCGGTGAGGCTCCGCTTCCAATCTCCCCCCCTGGGCTTTCGCTTGCTCCTCTTCTTCTTGCTCTTGTTCTTTGCATTCGACCAGCTCGAACTCGAGCGCGACACCGTGCTCGACCCCGCTTCTTTGCCGTCATCTTCCTCTCCTTCCGTCGAGCTGTTCTGTTCCGCTTCTGTCTCCCCGCTCAGCGGAGAGCTGAACTTTCTCCCTGCTCTCTCGGGCTGGCCATGAGCCATCTCCTCTGACGAAGTGTCTGTCTCCGACTCTTCTCCCAGATCCTCGAGGGATAGGGCGTCGTATATGGATTCGACCTCGTGGGCACCCTCTTGCTTGGCTGTAGCCGTTGTCGGATGAGACGTCTCTTTAGTGCCTGGTGCGAACCTTACCTCTTTCCTTTTTGTACTAGAGTCAGCTCTGCCTCCTGAGTGCTTCAGGATTCCTTTCGGGGTTATGTCTGCAGGGGTGTCGTCTTCGGAACCTCGACGCTGCATTCCTTGCGATTCTTCCAAGACGGAATACCTGGTCAGTAATTCCTTCTCCGTCTCGTCACGCGGGCCGTTGATTCTCGTTGTCTCTGCGCGTTTCCGCAGCAATTGCGCATGTGGGGTGTCGGTAAGGCTCCGCCTCCGATTTCCCCCCCTAGACCCTCTCTTGGACTTTTTCTTCTTGCCTTTGCTCCTCTTCTTCGACGAGCTCGAGCGCGAGGCCGTGCTCGATGCCGGCTGTTCGCCATCGTCTTCCTCTCCTTCTGCCGAGCTCTTCTGGTCTGCTTCCGCTCCCGCTTGTTCCGGCGGCCCAAGCTGGCTTGCGTTTAATTGCTCTTCCCTTCTAAGGCGTTGCGCGGCAGTGTCGAGTCCGATTCTCGCTTGGTTCAATAGAGGCGCAGAGAGCTCGGCCACCTCGTCCTCGATTCTCCTCGCTTCGGCTGACTCGATTTTATCGGCCAACTCGCTCGAAAGTATGCCAAAACCCGGGTGGATAATATTTTTTAATTCCTCCATTACTTTTCCTGCCCTGTGCTGGACGACATTCCTACGCACCGCGAGCTCTTTTCGCAACAGTTCTTGCTCCTTCAGCTTTGAATTACTTTCAGAAGCACTTCCACTAGCCGTCCCCTTCCCTTTGCTCGCGCGCTTGACCAGTGGAGCTTTTGTTGACTCATCGGGCGCATCAGGCGGAGGTGATTTGCGCTCAGGCCTCCAGCCCGCCGGGAACTTGAGGTGCCCACTTGCTCTCGATATCATACCGACGGCCGCTTGCATCGACGAGGAACCTGCCTCTGACTCTTTCCCTGGGTTTCTAGGCGACGTTGCATCCGAGTCGTACTCAGCCTCCTTGCTATTCTCATGCGTGTCTGTACCCACTTTTCCGCGCGTCGTCTCATCACTGCCCTCTCCAGATGTTGCTGGCGTTGTCCTTACCTTGCTCGAGCCAGCTTTTCCTTCTGTCCGATCCTGGCCTTTGGGCGAAATGCCTTTCTCAGAGACGCGAATCCGCTTGCCGTCTGCTCCGCGCACATCGCCCCGTTTGGTCAGTGGGTTATCCTCTGCCTCGCTGTCCGGGCCGCCGGTGTCCGTGGCTGTCGAAGCCGCCGCCGCCGCCGCCGCCGCCGCCGCCGCTTTCGCTGCCTCCTCCTTCTGCGCTTTCTTTTCTTTCCTCTTCTGGCTCTTACTCTTCTCTGCCCCGCCGTCTGGGCCACCAGAGCTCGTCGCTGTCGAAGAAGCCGCTTCCGCTTTCGCTTCCTGCTCCCTTTGCTGGCTTTTCTCTTTCCTCTTCTCCCTCCCTGTCGGTTCCTTCAGCTTTTTCTGCGCATTTTCACTTGTTGCACCCCCTTGGCGATCTCGCTCTTCCTTCATAAGTAATGCTAACCTTACTTTTTCTTCGTAGAGCTCATATTGTTTTGCAGCATTGAAGTTCCCAGGATCCTGCATCGCTGTGGAAAGGTTTTTGACATCTTCGATAAGTTTCTTTTGATGTTCGGTCAGATCTTCGTCCTCCTGGGCTGTCGAAAGATGCTGGTCTATTTGTTGGCCGATTCTCAGACTATGATGTTTATGCGCCCTACCCGAACGCTTGTTGAAAAGGCCCTTCTCTGGCTCAGCAGCGGCGTCGTAGGGTGGCTTGCCGCTGATGTCCGGTTCCGCCGTGACGATCCCATCTAGATGTTCCAGCTCCCTCTTCTCTAACTTTAAGCGGTTCTCTAGACCACCGGCCGACGGATCGAATTCTTCGTCCTTGTGGCGCCACCAGTCCGGGCTCCTTGACTTGTCGCGTGTTGTCGAGCCTTGACGAGGCCTTTGCGTTGTTACAGTACTAGACTGTGCCCCAGTGTGTTTGAAGTCTTTGGCGAATATGTAGTTTCCGTTTCTAAACCAGCCTGTTGCGCTGGTCTTGGCCATGGAACCCTTGCGAGAGCTCGACGTCGATTCGGACGCACCGTCGGTCAGAGGGCTGCGTGTGTGCGTCTGCGGAGCTGGGTCGCCCACGCGGTCGTCGGGAACAGGGTCATGGGCAGCTGCGTGCCTGGGATCGGGTTGGTCGTCAGAGTGAGAGGTGGACTGGGAAGAGGTGGACTTCGGCCTCCACTCTTGTCGCTGTCGAACAGTCGGCTTCCACTCTTGTCGCTGTCGAACATTCGGCTTCCTCCTGGCTCGCTTTTCGTCATCGGGATTGTTGTCCGAGGAGCCACTGTTTAGCTGCTCCTCCCAATGGTCAGCGCGCTCGGCCCTCTTCCAAGGAGCAACGTCGGGCCTCGACGTGTCGTGTTGCTCCGTGAATGGGTCCGAGGACTCGAGCCTCTTCCTTGTAGTGGCATCGGATCTCGACATGGCCTGCCTCGTGGATGGGGCCGGGGACTTATTGCTCGTCCAGGTAGGAGCGTCAGACCTCGACATAACTTGATTCGTGGATGGGGCCGAGGACTTGTTGCTCGTCCAGGAAGGGGCGTCGGACCTTGACATGCTGTGCTGGAAGGATGGGGTCGCGAACTCGAGCTTCTTCCATGTAGGAGCGTTAGACCTCGACATAGCCTGCTCCGTGGATGGGTCCGAGGACTCGGGCTTCTTCCAAGTAGAGGCGTCGGACCTCGAACTAGTCTGCTTCGTGGATGTGGCCGAGGACTTATTGCTCGTCCAGGAAGGGGTGTCGGACCTTGACATGACCTGCTTCGTGGATAAGGTCGAGGACTTGTTGCTCGTCCAGGTAGGGGCGTCGGACCTCGACATGCCTTGCTCACTAGATGGGGCCGAGGACTTCGCGCTCCTCCATGGAGGGACGTCGGACCTCATCGGACCCTTTGGCGAATGCTGGTAAGCGTTCTCGAAGTCTTCTTCCGAAGGGAGCTCGGGATCATTGGGATTCATGGCGTTCACGGGCACCAGAACTAGACAGGCAAGCCAGCCGAGGGCGAAGAGGGAGATGTGGGGCGGAGCGCCGAGCAGCCTCATGGTGGATCAGGCGGTTTGGTTGCAGTTGGCTTGGTTGCTGAGTATGTTGTTGGGTCTTTCTTTGATCCTTGATTCTCCTCCGAACGGGCCAGCCGGTGTGGAGAGAGAGAAGAGAATGAAAAGTGTGAGTTCGTTGTGAGGAGGGGGGAGTCAAGCAGCCGGGGTGGGCCTACTCTTATACCTTTCATTGGCCCCCCAGCGAGCGATATTCCCCCTTACCCTCCACCCCTGCACCCCACTGCAAAACGTAAACACACTTTGCCTGGGAGGCACTTTTGCTGCTCAGGCAAGAGGGGCGAGAGAGAATTGCGAACGGTGCAAGCTCGGAAGGAGCTCGCTTCATAAGCATCCGAGTGAGAATCACTGCCTTCCACTCGCTTGTCATTGTTTTCTTCACTGAGTTGTCGTTGTTGTCCTCGCAGGTTCCTCCCTCTTTAGCAAACAGTGCTTGGCCCTCTACTTCTATTGCCTCCACATCCTTCTCTCCTGCGCCTCTTTACCAGTGGCTGTGATTGCTGTCGCTTGATAGACTTCTGGTAGCATCGTCAGGCAGCTCGCGTCCGACACCTTCTCTTCCTTAGTTCATAGCAGTCGTGTCAGCCAGTGGCGGCGCATGAGTGCGAGGGCCAAATCGGAGAGCGCCCCGAGCGTGACCCTCCGTCTCTCAATTCGCTGTCTTGTTTTTTTTTCTTCGGCCTTACAGGCACCGCACAAGCCCCACTTTTGTCTTGTTGGTTCGCCCAAGATGCTGCCCTTGCGCTCCAATTTCTCGTACGTACCAAGTCCATCGACCCGTAGGCTCTTGTGATGAATCAGACAGCAAACGTCCCCAAATAAAGCCCTTGGATCGGTGGTCTCGGCTACCCTTATCGGGTCCATGCGAGAACCCTGTCTCGTCCGCGTCTTCCGACTCGGCCAGTGGCAACACATTGACTCGGCCGCCTAAACGTCCTGACCGAGCCTGGGCCGAAGAGACGCATGCCCCACTCTCATTCTGGCTAAGTCTCACAGCTAGGCCACCAGTCTACAGATTCAGCTGTAATTTTCAGCCGACATATTCAGCCCAGTAATCAGCCCTGTGTTTTTTTTTCCTCCCTCTCAGCTTACTCTGAAAGAGGCTTCCAGAGGCGAACGAAGCGTCTTCGTTCAGTCTTGAAATGACACGCACGCAGAGGCAACTTTGAGATGACTGATTTCTCTCACACCACACCGGGCCTCAATACACAGATGTTTGATAGCGCAAAGACCCTTGTATCACTCATACTATGCCCCTGAAGGACACCGATTCGTGGCTCTGAGCGCTCTCGGGTACTCGATCATTTAAATTTGTCTTTGCCCTTGCTGCCCTGCTTCTTCTTCCTTCTGTCCCTGCTGCCCCTCGTCACCGATGAGGTCGAGCTGCCTTCTGCGTCAGATGAAGTTGTAGGACCCTCCAAACTTGCGGTGCTGCGAGTCTTGCGCTCTTCGTTTGCGGCTTTCTCTTCCGCATTAATCTTTGTCACTTCCTCTTTCAGCAGTTGGCCTAAAAGATAATTCTTCCTTATCACCTCGTTGCTCTTAGACTTGTCACCGGTAGCATTGCGTACCGCGAGAGCAGGGCCAAGGACATCAAAACCTGCTGCTTTCTCTTTGAACTCCTCGTCTACACTTTTTTCGCCTGATCGCTTGGACGGTGGCTCCTCAGTCTGCTCATCGACAAGGCGCTTTTCCCAGTCTCGCCCCATGAACTCATTCTCGGCTGGATAGTTGCGGAAATCTGACGTCGATTTGGCCACTCCCTCGGCCGAGCCGCTGAAGGGTGGACTTAGTTGATGTCCTGACACCCCGCGTTTGTTGGCAACAAGTGCCCTGCGAAATCCGGCGCGAGATCTGGGCCTGTCGTGGAACGCCAAGGAAGAGACAGGCGTAGAGGGGTCAGATTTTGGCGCCCCAATTTCTTGCACATTCGTCCAAGTGTTGTCTTTGTTTTGATCATCGAGCTTGCTGTCACTCCAGGAAGGTGCGTCGGTCACCTTCATTGAATTCACGGGGCAGATCAGACAGGCAAGCCAAGCGAGGGCGAAGAGGGACGTGCAGAGCGAGGCGCCGCGAAGTCTCATGGTGAATCAGAAAATGGCTGTGATTGACAGCTGGGTTATGATGTCGAGTTTGCTTTTCTTTCGGTTTTGCTTTTGTTTTTCTTGTTTCGTCTTTCTTGAAGCGGGCCAGCCGTGTTTCAAGAGAGGGAAGACAAACGTGGCTGCGTCGTGAGGGAAAGGGGGGCTTGACCAGGCTGGAAAACCTGCTCATGTACCACTTATATGGGCAGCCGGTCGTCGAGCACCTTTATCTTCGCCCCAATCACGAACCCCTGCTCCAAACACACACACACTTCGGCCTGAGGGCACTTCGACACAGGCAGGAGAAGTCTGACAAATTTGCGAACGGTCCAGCCTCGGACGAAGCTCGGCTCAAGAGCACCCGGGTAAGAAACACTGCTCTCACTCCATTTCTCACTCCATTGTCCCTGTCAACACAAGTTTGTGTTTTTTCGTGTGTTGTTGAATCTGGCGCACAAAGGAGTGCCCCGAAGATGGCCCTCCAGCCCCCTTTCTGGTTAGCATTGGTTTCCCAAATTCAGCCTATCAGGCACCGCTTCTGCCTCGCTGACGTCCGCTGCCTCGCCTCGATCGTGGTGCCTGCTCCTGCTTGTCATGTGCACACCCGCCTCGTCACTTCTGGCACCGTCTTTGGGTTCGATATTATAAATGATCATGAAAAGGTGTTCCCAGCCAGCCTCCACGGGTATGCACGTTTTTCTTGTCCTGACCGCGTCTTCCGAGTCGGCTCGTGGCATCATACTGTCAGGGTCCGGGGCGTCCTGGACGCCCCAGTACACTGTGTACTCCTTCTCCTCGCGCGGCTCTGTCTATTCTCGCTCGCCTTGTTTACCAGTCCCTACTTTTCGGGTCAACTCGCCTTGCCGAACGTCCGAAGCACGCAATCGAGAGCTGCGCAGCGCAGCAGGCTCCAACGCGCCTTCAAAGAGGCTCCCAGGCGCCCTCTCAGGCCTGTTCTTCGGAAAAATTCGGAAGACAAGCGGGCGTCGCAGAGCGACGCCTGCACTGCCTGGTCAGCTTCCTTTCTTGTACTCCGTGCCCTCTTCTCTTCGTTGCAGAGTACATCTTGATATCCGCTGTCCGCTCGGGTGCCAATTTTCTCACCATCCTGACCCGGACGCCTGGTTGACCGAGCCCTTGCCGAAGAGACGCGTACCCACTCTCACTCTGGTCAGTTTCACAGTTAGGCCGCAGCCCATAGATTCAGCCCATAGATTCAGCCCTGGATTCAGCCTGTTTCTTTTCTTATTCTGAGGACTTGCTGTCTTCTCAGCTTGTGGCCGGCAGAGGTTTGCGTACGCGACCGAAGCGACTCTGCTCAGTCTCGGAAATGGCAGACACGCAGAGATAGCATTGAGATGATATGATTCTCTCGCGCGACATCAAACCACAATACACAGACGTTTCGATAGCACCAGGAAATCTATATCACACATATTAAGCTCTTGGCCGGCTGCTCCTTCGGCTCACCGATGTGCGACTCTGAGGGTCCTCAGGTATGCGTTCAATGCTTTTTGTCTTTGCCTCTGCCACCCTGCTGCTTCTTCTTATTCTGCTTTTTGCTCTTCCTGCCCGTCGACACGGACGAGGTCGAGCTACCTTCTTCTTCATCGATTGACGTTGTAGGGCCCTCTAAACTTAAAAAGTTGCGATCTGCGCGCTCTTTGTCTGCGGTTTCAGCTCTCGCATGTTCCCCAATTTGCAATACTTCCAGTATTTGCTGTGCCTCAGCACTGAGCCTAAACGTTGCGTTGCTCTCCTCAATGTCATTGTTCTTGCCTCGAGCCAACCTAGCAAGCTTCATGGGATCCAATACTTCCATGGCCTTTCTCATTTGCTCTTCTAAATCTTCTTTGCTTTCGCCTGATCGCTTGGACGGTGGGTCGTCAGTCTGCTCGTCGACAAGGCTCTTTTCACAGTCTCGTCCCCTGGACTCTCCCTTGGCGGGGTAGTTGCGGAACCCGAACCTCGATTTGACTACACCATCGGCCGAGCCGCTGTGGGGTTGAGTCAGAGGAGTTTCTGGCACCCGGCGTTTGTTGGTAACGATCTCCCTGAAAATCCCGTCCCAGGCTTTGGGCTTGTCGAGCAAGGAAGAGACAGAAGAAGAGGTGGTAGACTTCGGCACCCACTTTTGTTGGGCATTCGTCCAAGCCTTGTCTTCGTTTCGATTATCGAGTTTGCTTTCCCAGGTTCCGATGTCTTGCTTCGTCCCGGAAACAGAAGAAACGGACTCCCTCCAGGAAGGGCTGTTGGGAATCTTCATTGCGTTCACCGAGAGTGATACGCAAACAAGCAAACAGAGGGCGAAGAGGGAGGTGTATAGTGAGGCGCTGAGAAGCCTCATGGTGAAGCAGGAGTCGGTGGCAGTTGATAGCTGGGATGCGTTGTCGAGTTTGCTCCTTTTCTTTCTTGAGGGTTGTTGTATTTTGTTTGTTGAAGCGGGCCAGCCGGTGTCAAGAGAAAGCAGACGAGAACGGGTGTTTTGTGAGTAGAAGGGGTTCGAGCAGGCTTTTTCAGCCTGTTCTTATACCTTTCTTGGGCCAGCCGTCGAGCGATTCTCTCTTTCTTCAATCCCTTAACCCTCGTGCCAAAATAAACCCAGGCTTCGGCCTGAGGCCCTTTTCGCATAAGCATGAGGGGTCAGTGAGAATCGTATTCGGTTTAACCTCGGACGAGACTCGCTTCAAGACCATCAGGGTAAGAGGCATTGCCTCTCTCTCTGTTGCCTTTGTCAATTGTTTTTTTTCGGCTGATTCAGCGCGCTTTTGAAAAGGCTCACAGGTGCGCTCTCAAGCAGGTTCCCAAGAGAAGTTTCAGAATAAAGCAGGCGTCGCTCTCTTCCCTTCGTCGCATAATATATCTTGATATCCGTTGTCCGCTCGGGTGCAAGTTTCCTCACATTACTGGCCCGGACGCCCGATTGACCGAGCCCTTGCCGACGGGACGCATACCCACTCTCACTCTTGCCAGTTTCACAATTAGGCCGCAGCCCATAGATTCAGCCCAGAATTCAGCCCGTTTCTTTACTTCTGCTGAGAACTTGCTGTCCTCTCAGCTTGTGGCCGGCAGAGATCTCCATACGCGACCGAAGTGACTCCGCTCATTCTTGGAACGGCAGACACGCAGGGGCATTTTTGAAAGACTGTATTCCCTCACATGACGTCAAACCACATGATACAGACTTTTGATAGCGCCAGGAAAATATGTCACGCACGGTACTCCCCTGACGAGATGCTTCTTTGCTTTCCGATCTGTGGCTCTGAGGGTCCCTCAGCTATGTGATCCATACTTCTTGCCTTTGCCCTTGCCACCCTGCTGCTTCTTCTTCCTCTTTTTATCCTTGTTGCCCGTCGACAGTAATGGAGTCGAGCTGTCTCCTTCATCAACGAATGACGATGTAGGGCCCTCTATACTTTCGAAGTTGCGAGTTGAGCGCTCGTCGTTTGCGGCTTTGGTCCTAGCCTCTTCGAGAATCTGCAACGCTCCCATACCTTGCTGGGCCTCACTAATGAGCCTTATCAGGTTGTTGCTCAGCACAACATCACCGAGTTTGTCGCGTACAGCCTTAGCGACTTTAAAGGCATCCACTGTATTGATCAATTCGTTGGCCTCCCTGATTATCTTGTCTGGATCTTCGTCCGCTGCCCGCTTGGACGGTGGCTCGTCAGTCTGCTCGTCGACGAGGATTTTTTCCCAGTCTCGTCCCCTGGACTCTCCCTTGGAGGGGTAGTTGCGGAACTTGAACATAAATTCGGCCACACCGTCGGCCGAGCCGCTGAAGGTTTGAGTCGGTTGACGTTCTGGCATCCAGTGTTCGTTGATGGCAATTGCCCCGCGAATTTTGTCGCTGGGTCTGGGCTTCTCCGACGAGCGGGAAACTGACGTAAAGTTGTTCGACTTGGCCACCCACTTTTGTTGGACGTTCGTCAAAGCCTTTTCTTTGTGTCGATCATGGAAATGGCTGTCCCAGGTGCCAGTGCCTCGCTTCATCCAGTAGGCAGAAGATAGAGACTCCGTCTGGGAAAGGGTGCGGGATACTTTCGTTGCGCTCACGGGGAGGGCTAGACAGGCATACCAACCGAGAGCGAAGAGGGAGATGTATAGTGAGGCGCTGAGAGTCCTCATGGTGAAACAAGAGTCGGTCGCACTTGAAAGCAGAGATATGTTGCCAAGTCTACCTTTCTTTTGGTCTGTTTTTGTTTTGTTGTATCTTGTTCTATGAAGCGGACCAGCCGATTTCAAGAGAGCAGACAAAGGTGACTGCGTTGTGAGGTGAAAGGGGGCTTGATCAGTCTGAGAAAGCCTGCTTTTGAACCTTTCTTAAGCCATAGGCCGGGCAAGTTCTCTCTTCTCCGCCCATACCGGGTTCCAGAACATATCCAGGCTTCGGCCGGCGGGCAGTTCAGTACAGGAAGGAAGGCTCATTGAGAATTGCGATCAGTTCGACCTCGGACGGAGCTCGCTCCAAGAGCATCGGCATCCGAGTCAATGCCTCTCACTCATCGCATCCTTGGCAGCCGCTCGCGGCACATGAGCGCGCGGGTCAAACAGCAGAGCGCCCCGAACATGGCCATCCGGCTCCCTTTCTGCTAAGCATTGTTGTTCAGATTCGGCTTTGCAGGGACTGCACAAGCCCCGCTTCCCTCTCGCTGACATCGGCTGCCTCGCCATGAACATGGTCTCTATCCAAATTCTCTTGTGACACAACGACCGCGTGACTGCTGGCACCGTCTTAGGAGGTGACAGCGAAAGCTTTGTCTTTTCTTGTTTGGTCTTGAAATGAGATTTTGTCTTGTCTCGTCCGTGTTTCCCGAGTCGGTCTGTGCCGTCGCGCTGACTCGGCCGCCTAGGCGACCGAGCCGTCGCCGAAGAGACGCGTGCCCACTACTCCCACTCTGGCTACGCCTTACAGGGCCTCGTTCAGCCCTCGTTTCAGCCCTCAGTGCAGCTCTCAGTGCACCCCTCAGTGCAGCCCTCAGATTGAGCCTAGGAAGTAGCCCTCGTTTTCGTTTGTGAGGGTCCGGCTTACGACCTGCCACTTCAGAGCTGAGTCTTCGCCTTGCCCACCCCAGCAGCGAATGGCGTGATGAGGAGTAGTCTCGCCCCAATGCATCTGCACTCCTCTCTCTCTCGCTCGTTGCTCATCAGTGTCGTTGCTCAATCTATGCATCTATATACAATTGTGGCTCAGTGCGACAGGTACGCCGTCACTTGTCTGCTGCCTTTTCGGCCTTTTCGGCCGTGCTCTCCTCTCGCTCTTCGCTTGACTCCTTGCTGGCTGGGAGGGCAGCGACGGCACCGTGCATGTGCTCGCTCGCCTGGCTCTCCTCGTCGGCCGCCTGGGCCTGCTTCTGGTCGACGGTGTACAGCGCCGAGGAGCCGAGACGGTACCAGAGGAGGAGAATGACGAGGCCGGCGGCAATCTGCATGCCAAACACGGTGTAGTTTCCAATAATGTACCTCGGTGAGTCGTGGCCCGCAAAGATAAAGGGCGCCGTGATGCCGCCCAGGTTGGCAAATGCAATCGTGCCGCCTGAAGCAATGGCCGTCGCCGTGCTGCCGGACACCGTCGACAGCCGGAACGCGAGAAAGGGAATCACTGCTGCGTTTGTGCAGGCGATGAGGAAGACACCAACCATGCGCGGGGCCACCTGACTCGTCGCAGCCAGGAGAATGTAGCCGAGGCCGATGAGGACGAGGCCGCCGAGGGCGTGGGTGATGCGCTCCCGCCGCTTGTCGCTCCAGATCGAGTTGGCGACAATGACGATGCAGGCAAAGACGTTGGGCGGCACCGTCATCGCCTGTCCGCGCCAGCCCTTGAAGCCGAGCGAGGAGACGAGCGTGGGCAGGAAGAAGCCCGTCGCGTTGAGGCTGTTGGTCATGAAGAAGTAGGCCAGGCTGAAGAGCCAAAAGTCGACGTTGAACACCGTCTGGCGGAGCTGGGGCCAGTCGACGGTCTTTTCGCTCGCAGACGGCGCGTGGCGGCTCAGCCTCGACACGGCCAGTGCGCGCTCCTCCTCGGTCAGGAACTTGGCCGTCTCGGGGTAGTCGGGCATCCAGAAGTAGATGCAGACAGCCATGAGGAGCGCCGGGATGGCCTCGAGGATGAAGAGCCACTGCCAGCCAAAGAGGCCGCCCTTGCCGTTGAGGAACGAGATGGCCGTCGCCAAGAGGCCGCTGAAGGCCCCTGCCACGGCAACGCTCCCGGCAAAGATGGCCATTCGCTGCGCGCGCTCCTCGGGCTTGTAGAAGAAGGTGAGGTAGTAGATGGCGCCCGGGTAGAATCTGGACCGAGCAAGGCAGACGAGAGTCAGTACCGAACACAGCGACAACGACGATGACGACGAGGCAGCACCGAGTACTCACCCGGCCTCTGCAATACCCAAGAAGATGCGGCAGGCAACCAAGCCGCCGTACGAGGTCACCGCCGCCTGGCAGGCCGTGACGATGCCCCACCCAGCCATGATGCGTGCCATGTGCTTGGACGGCGAAAAGTACTTGAGGAGAAAGTTGGAAGGGAACTCCATGATGACGTAGGGCACAAAGAAGGCGGCCACCACGACCGAGTACTTGATGCCCGAGAGGTCGACGGTGGCCGACAGGCTCGCGCCCTTGATGTCCGAGTTGAGCGTCTTGGCATTGCCGAGCTGTAGGACCCCAGTCAGCTTCCGTCTTCTCTCTCTCTCCTTTCCCCCTGCTTTGCCAGTGACTCACGTTGCTGCGGTCAATGTAGTTGAGGAGGTAGGCGACGCAGATCCAGGGCAGAATGTTGCGGTCAATCTTGCGCAGTAGCTTGCGCTCGGCCTCCTTGTCGATGGGCACGACATGGTCCTCGACGACGACGTTTGACTTGATCGCCGACATGGTGCTCTGTGCAAGAGAGGAAGAGGAAGGAAAGGAGGAAGAGACCGTGTGAAGATGCCTGGCTACATGGTCGCTGCACCCCGCCTTTTATAACGATGCCATTTCTTATCTCTCTTGTCTCGACTCTCACTAGAGGGGATGCGGCATCCCTCGTCCAATCGTCTGCGCCCGCCGTCCGTAAAATTATCGAGCGCTCGCTCCGTTTCTTCGCGATGCGGAGAGTGAAAAAGCCACACCGCAACCCGCCGTCAGCTTAGGAAAGAAAAATTAAAACGCGGCCGATTTTTTATTTTCTCTTCTTTCGCCGCGCTTTTAGGACTGACTCTTCCGCCAAGACCAAGCCAGACTCGCCGTGGCAGCTAGAGATAAGGAAGTTTTTTTTTAATATGATCTCTCTCCTCTTTTGACAGGTCCTACTTCTCTCCGGAGAGACTTTTATGCGCCTCAGACTTCACTACACAAGCCGCATTGTAGTCTTTGGTGAGCGAGATATCTCAAAAAATTCTTCCGACCTCGGGTCTCGACAGCAGGGGGAGAAGCTAGCCTTTTGACAGGGACCGAGAGATGGCCGAAAGCAGGCCTCGACTTGGGCACATCCCGTCCTTGCTCCTCCTTTGCGTCGTGGGAAAGTAAGGAGATCGATAAACAAAGCGACACTTACTACCGCAGAGAGAGTGAATGGCTTCATTGGTAAGCTGAGTCATCCTCACCCCACTCGCTCATGCGTGCATAACGAGATTCTCTGTCTGCAAACGAGTGGCCATACTACTGAGCGGGAGGTGCGGACGGTCCCCTGGCTGCATGCTTGCTCTGTGCATCGACGAGTCCTGTTGCTCTAGCCCTTGATTACAAGCAGGGGTGAAGTGGAAGCCACACTGTACATTCGTAGGCGGTCTACAGCCTCTGCGCATTATCAAGTCCAGGAGGAGCTGAAACAGAGCGCGAGGAGAGGGCGGGATCTAGAGTCGCGTGAGACAACTGTGCTCTCTACACACGAAGCTCGCCGAAGATGCAGATAGAAACAGGTACAACAGCAGACCAGGCGCGCGTTCAGTCCGCTTTCCATTCCTGCGCATCGCTTCGAGTCGTCCTCTCTGCAGCCGTCGGGTAGGTGTATCAATCACTACCCGCCGCTCGAGTCTCAGGTCTTCTACGGCAAGGAAGCAAGAATGAGATTGCGACTGGTGGACCTCGGACGTCGTCAGACGGTTCTCGGCAGACGGACCTCATGCGTGGAGCCATTCGTAGGCAGAGCGATTACGAGACCGGAGCCTCACAGTCACCTTCGGCGGCGAGCCATGAAAGGAAAATCAGATTTAGAGAAATAGAAGAGCAACAGCAGTGTAGCGCCGCTTTTTGCAGGGTCAACGCCGACTTTTGCCCTCGAAAATGTCGGAGCAGGGGCCACGTGGCACGCGTCTTGTGCACGCACGACCAGCCTGGCTCCGACCACGGCTCACGTCGGATGACGGGGAAGCTTCTGCGAGAGGCTTCGCCAGTACCGGGGCTTTGGTATATATAAATATGGTACAGAGGAGCATGTCTGTGATGGTCTGAAGCAGCCTACAGCATGGCCAAAGTCACCATCAAGCTTGAAGGGCCGCCTGTCATCAGCTCCGTAAGCTGCCTGAGAGGTGGGTCAGACTGCCCATGCTCTGAAGTAAGATGTCGAGAGCCCTGACGAGTCTCTTGACAGGCACGATAGAGGTACAGGATGAGCGACAAGATGGTACAAGTGGCCCTCAAGAGCCACAGGAGCAGCTTCAGGTCGAACTGTCTCTGACGCGGGTGCGCGAGACCTGGCAGTGCAGGCGCGACATCCTGTCCGACCCCTTCTGGGCGGTCAGCGTCGACAAGAAGAGGATTGCCACAGTCTGGTGGCCCCCCGCGCAGAATGCCAGGCAGTCACAGAAGGCTGAACGGTCACTACAAATTGAATGCCCGGGTCCACTCTCGTCAGCAAGCGAAACTCAGCACAACAGCTGCCCTACCACCTTTACGATCGACGGACCTACGCTCTCGAACCAAGGCGCACTCCGGCCGATAATGAAGAGCGTGGCGAGGGTGCAGCAGGTCGAAAAGCTGTATCTCAAGGCGACACTCGTCGAAAAGAGGCAGAAAACCTTGTTTCCCCTCCCATTTTGCTGTCGGCAGTCTTCGAAGCGCCTTTCCTCCAGCGGCGTCAGCCTCTATTCGCCTGACCTTCATTCCCACATTCAATCGGGCGCCGGCCCACCTGCCTTCTCGTCCATCGAGGGCGATCGTGTCGTTCAGATTGCTCCCCCAACCGTGTAAGCCAACATATTTGTCCTAAATATCCTCTTTCGCGTTGATGCGAAGCAATGTCATTACCGAAGCACTAGCTGTGACGACTGAATGCACAGGCGCTAGACCCGAGACAGAAGAAGAGATGGTTTGACCGTCTCTATTTCGGGCATCGCAGCATTCACGACCCGTGCGCAGTGGCCACGCTGCTTGCGACCTTGCTCCTCGCCCTGATGCGCGGGCCATAGAAGAAAAAGACAAAGGGGCAGACGGCGAGCCCGAGCGCGATGCATGCCAGCATCGTGCTTGCAATGGGTGGCGACAGGTCCTCGTACATGCCTGTTCACCACGCCTCCTTGCTGTTCAGCCTGAAGTCACTTTGCAAGACCATGCCGAAGAATAGATCAAGGACACTTACGTGGAGCGACGAGGGTGAAGATGCCCGCGAGAAAGTTGCGCCTGTTGGTAATTTGATTACCTCGCTCAGCGCCGAGTGGCAACAAGGCATAGGACTATTAACTCACAGCCAGGACTGAGCTGCGAGCGCCGAGGCAGCGTAGATCGAGTAGGCGTCGGCGAGGTAGCTCCAGCTCGCGACATAGAGGATGAAAGTCGCCGTCGAGAACATTGTCAGGCCGACGATGGGCGCCTGGAAGCACGAAATTATCCCTCTTGAGCCATCTGAGGGCTGAACAGTCCGCAAATTGGTACTCACCACTGGCGTGATCGACGCCCGCCCAGTCCATGCATAGATGAAGAAGCCCATGGGCGCGACAACGGCCGCCACGCATGCCCCTTGCGGCCACCGTGTCAGTGAGTGTTCTAGAGAGAGAGAGAGAGAGGTAGGAGAAACTCACAGTACAGTCTGGCTTCGGGCCCAGGTTCGTCTGGCGCCGCCCTCTTGGCTGCCTTTGAATAGATCTTGTCTTGATGCAGATTGATGAGCCCTGGACGATGCTAGGCGTCAGCGCACTTTTCTTCGATGAAGCTGGGCTGATTGAAACGACTCACAGCCAAAAACACCTCCGACGGAGATGGCGAGGAGGACCGACGATTTCTGGCAGACAGATCGATGAGCAATGGACCAGGGTCAAAGAGTGCCAAACCATGCATACCTGTACTTCGCTCCAGCCATATGCCTCAAAGACGGTAGGGACCGACTCGATGATGAGGAATATGCAACCCCACAGAAATCTATTCATTCTCTCCACGACCGTCAGCCCGAGATCGCGCCAAGTGTCTCTGCTCGCTCACTCACCCGACCCAGAGGGCAAAGCACGAGACGATGGGCTCCGACACGAGCCACCAGGCGGACCTGGACAGGCTGATCCTGACGGCCTGTCCAAACCGTACCTTTTCCCTCGTTGCCGCTCCCTCCTTGTTGCCCAGCTCCGAGTCTGGCTCGGCGTCGCGACTGGAGACGGCAGGTCTCGTCTCGCAGAAAAAGAGGGCGAGGACGAGAAAGAGGCCAAAGACGACGAGGGCCCAGAGCGCATAGATCCAGCGCCACGAGATACCCGCGGCGAGGATGGCCGACGACAGTGGCGGGCCCACGCCCTGGCCGACGTAGATGGCGAGGCAGAGGATGGACATGGGCAGGCCGCGCGACCCGGCACCGTACAGGTCCGATACGGTGCCCGCCGTCGTTGAGTTGCCGACGCTGGCGAAGCAGCCCTGGAGGAGGCGGGCGAGGAGCGTGGGCCAAAACGTCGGCGCAGGGACGGCGGCGGGGGGGATGCACAGGAGCGCAAAGCCAAGCGTCGAGACGAGGTAGATGCGCCGCCGACCAAGGATCTCTGAGAGGGGCGAGACGAGAAGCGGGGTGAATGCGACGCCGACGCTGAAGAAGAGGAGGTTGCCGACGAGAAACGTCGTGGGCGACACGGAGAACTCGGCCGTGACGACGGCCTGCATGGGCAGGTAGCCCGTCGTGGCAATCGAGGTCCAGCCAGAGAAGAAGCAGACGATGACAAAGTGCCGCAGCTTCTTGCGCGACGACCAGAGACGCGGGTTGTCCCCACTGGCAGCCGATGGGGTGTCCATGGCCGATGATGGCCTGGGGCAGTGGCACCTCACCGCCCTGCTTATTATATATGGCCTGCCTCGCTGCAGAGCTAGCTATCGGAGCTGGACGCGTGTGTGCATCGGAGTCGGACATGGCCGAGTGAAAAGTCATCTAGTGGCAGTACAGTACAGCATTGAATTGGGCCAGACACTATTAGAGTACAGAGGTGCAAAGAGAGTCAGGGCTCGGCAAGGAGCCCGTCGAGGTCGCTGTGGCCCAGGAACTGGGAGAGGAGGTCCGAGAGGCCGTCGTGCTCGCTGAGAAAGTCGCCCTGGAGTGTCGAGAAGCCGCTGAGGAGATCGGCAGGCTGCACGTAGCTGGCCGTCGTCTGTGCTGCTGGTGTGGTTGCTGCTGCTGTTGCTGGTGCTGGTGCTCCTGTCGATGCTTGTGCTGCTCCTAGCGTCGCCGCCGTCGTTGCTGCAGCGTCCTGCGGCTCAGCGCCCAGCAGCCTGAGGGCGTTGTCCTCGCTGAGCGGACCATGACCGACCGCGACCGACGAGGGGCCGCCCGAGGATGCACCCGAAGTGGAAGCCGAGGAGGTGCCCTCGATGCGGTCCCGCGCCACGTTGCGCAGATCCTCGATGACCTTGAAGCGCGCCGCCCAGTGGGCCGAGAGGTGTGGGCGGACTGAGGCGACGACGTCGAGGGCACGCTGCACGTCGAGGTAGGCGCTCGAGCCAGCCATTGTCGCCGGCTTGAGGGCCGCGTGGACGGCCTGGCAGATGGCGACGTCAAAGACATGGACCCAGAAGTAGCCCCAGCGGCGCGCGAGCACGGGCAGCGTCTCGCATACATCGCCGCCCAGGCCGATGAGCGCCCGGCTGCTCTCGCCGACGGCGACGACGGAGTGGACGTGGGTTGAAGCGAGCGGGTCGCCTGGCGCCTGGATCGCGCGAGCAAGCCAGGGCCGGTGCAGGTGCAGAAGTGCCTGGTGCACGTTGATGTGCAGCGTGTGGGCCTGCAGGTAGGTGTGCAGGTCGTGCGGGTGCGTGGCTGCGTCGCGTGCGACAATGTCTCCGAGCCCGTAAGGTGCAAACTTGGTGAGCCGGGGCAGCGATGCGAGCAGCTGCCGCAGCTCCGCGTCGAAGCGCAGCGCCTCGTCGTAGCGCGGGCTCGGCTGGCACAGCACCTCGGCCAGGGCGCGGTTGATGATCATCGCCAGCCTGTGCTTGGCAACGAAGTACACCGGTAACGACGCAGGCAGCGCGACGTCGACGGTGCCGCCCTGAATGTTGGTCGGCCGGCAGTAGGCCAAGCCACGGTAGGCATCCGACGAGTAGAGCTCCCAGAAGAGCACGCGGCGGCGCTGCTTCTCGGCCTCGTCGCAGCGCCGCTCGGCCGAGGCGCGGTGGAGGCCATAGCCGATGGCCCGGCGCACGGCGGCGCCCATGAGCGGGTAGAAGTCCTCGGTGTGCATGCCCCCGTCGGTGTTCATGACAAAGAGGCCGAGGAGGAGCGTCGTCTGCATGGCCGTGAGCGAGTAGCGGCGCGGCATCGTCATGTGCGATGCGTGCCAGGCGAGGCGGACAAAGTCGCGACCCAGGCCGTCCGACTCGGCCACGTCGCTGTCAAAGTGCCGTCCCAGAGCAAGTACAACAAGGAGGAGGGCGGCACGGGTGAGGCTAGCCCCTGGAGTGCCGCCATAGAAGGGATCCCAGGCCTCGGCCACGAGCTCGTCGATGGCGATTGGGCTGTACATCCACGAGACGTGGCCCACGTAGACCTGCAGGCACCGCACTGCGACTGCCCTGGGCGGCAGACGCGCTCGCACCGCCTCGAGCACCTGCTCCTCGTCCCGCGTCGGCCCCTGTCCCGGCACCGCGAGCGTGCGAAAGAGGGCGTCGTCGTCGTGATCTTCATCGGCGTCCTGCATTGTCGACTGGCCGGTGCCGATGGGCCGCCGCGGATGCAGTGGTTCTTCCTCGCCCGAGTCGGGCATGTAGTAGACGCTGTATGCGCTCGACCCCACGTACTGGCCCTCGCCTGCTCCATCCTGCCTACCTCCCAGCTGCTGTCTGCGTCCTTCTGCCCATCCTGCGCCTGCGTCCTCGCCGTACCGCTCCGAGAGGCTGGCGAGGCCCTGCGCCGCCTCGGTCACGATTGACGCCTCGTTCAAGCTCAAGCTGTCTAGCAATGTCAGCCGCGACATCACCGTTCTGCACCGCATGGCACTGCTCACCTCGGCCGCCCTCGCTGGCGCGGTCTCCGCTGGTAGGCCGAGGTCCGATGCGGGCAGAGGTGGGCCACGCTGCGCCGCTGGCAGTTGTCGCACGGCCACACGCGCGAGCAGCGCAGCTTGAGCCGCCGACACTCCTTGCATGACACGGCCTTGGATGGCGACGGCGACGGCGACGACGACGCAGGCGCGGCGCTCTGTTCATCCATTCTAGTCACCGCCCTCTTACGACGATGGCTGCCTTGCTCCTCTTGCAGTCCGACGTCCGATTGCTCGAGTGAGCGGAGAGTGCAGTAATAGAAATGCCACGTGGTTGTTTATCGGAGGGCCTATCGGACTTCCCCCGCTTACCCTCTATGCTGCGAGGCCGTACCTGCTTTACTTCATAGGGCAGATTGTAGGAGCTGGAGTATGGCACATATCACGGCTGCAGCGTGGCGAGACTCCAAGAAGAAAATCGGGCCGCTCATTGAAGAGCGTGGTACCTGTTCTTCGTGCATCTAATCGCTATATTCCTAGCTGCGTGTTATGGCGCTTTCTAGAATCAGATTGAGCTACTGCTCGTGGACAGATGGACAGGGGTATGAGAGCAAGGATACGTGAGCTGCAAGCGAGGCGGACGCAAAGATTCTAAGGCGCCTGCAAAGCGCACTGCCATCAGTCATCTATGTATCAAGCGCACTTGACCGGAGGCAAGTGCCAGTCCGGCCTGTCGCCCGTTGAGGCGGGCGCATTGGCTCGCCTTCGTTCCTCGAACTGCCTTATACGGGCGAAAGGGCTGCCGTATGTTGCCAACTGGAAGCTGAAGAGGAAGAGAAGAGGCTGCTCTCTTCTACTTTTTCGAGCGCTAGAGCGAGTGATCGTGCAGGCGCGGGGCAGCCGCCGTGCTCCTCCTCCACTCGGAAGTGCCCTTGTGCGGGAAACGAGGTGCGTGCCCCTCGCCCTCGCCTGCGCTCGACGTCGACGTAATCGACTGCACCACCTCCATTTCCTCCTCCGACTCCGCCCCGTCCCGGCTGGTGATGCCCGCTCGGTCCAAGACGGCGGCAATGATGGACTTTGACTCGGCCGGCGGCGGCGGCGGCCGGTCCCTGCTCGACGGCCGCAGCGACGTCGACGTCGAAATGTGGCGACGAGAGGAGGAGGACGACGACGACGAAGATATCTGGCTCGGCGTTGCGTCGCGGATCGAGGACCAGGTGGTGGCGAGGATGGAGAAGCAGAGAGCCATGACGACGTTGAAGAGGATGCCGTACGTGTTGGCGCGCGCGGCCGCGACCGTGGGCGTGAAAGCCGAGGCGACAATGATGATCTGGCAGATGAGCGGCGGCACAAAGCTCATCAAGACAGACTCGATGAAGAAGCGAAGGTGTCGCCAGAGGGGCGCATCGACAGCACGGCATGCCGAGCGACATTCCGGCTGCAGAGATACGCCCGTCGCAGCATCAATCCTGGGTGGTTGCGCAAGACGGTCAGCAGTGGATGGAGATAGGAGATGCAGCAGCAACAAGACACGCACCCGAGGCGTAGAGGCACGAGGCAAGCTGGAGAAAGGCGTCGACGAAGCGGATGATGGCCAGGCCGTAGGGCCCGCTCAGGTAGAAGGAGCTACCCTTGCGCTCGACGGGCAGCAGGTAGAAGTGGACGCCGTGCCAGATGGCTAGGAGCGAGGCAACGAAGCGGAGGAGGAGCGCCAGGGCAAAGGGGCCCAGGACCAGGACACGCTTGAGCGGGCGGGTGCTCCAGGCGGGGTAGAAGGCCGCAAGCTTGAACAGCAGGCTCGACTCGGCCACGAGGGGCGCAAAGAGGGAGAGGAAGCTGTTGACGACGTCGACTGCGCCCCCATCGTTTGCGAGCGACGGTCAGTGATTTCCTTCTCCCGGTTTGCAGGGAAGAGAGGCCCACTCACGCTGAGCCAGGGAGCGGTTGAGGCTGGCATCGAACGTGCCGTCGGGCTGCCGCGCCAGCCGCTCGCGGATCTCCAGGTAGCCAAAGACGAGCTTGAGGACAAAGTAGACGATGGTGCATGCAAACGCGGCCATGTGGATGCCAAACACGGGCGAGCGAAGCCGGGCGGGCGCCGACAGGAGGATGTAGGCGCCGGCGAGGAACAGCGAGACGTTGAGAAAGGCACTGCTGACGGCGGCGAGGCGGTAGGCGCTGAGCATCGTCTCCCGCGTGCCCAGCTCGCCCGTCCAGGCATCGTGGTCGTACCCTTCCATGGTGCCTAGGCGGCTTGTGCGTGCGCCAGCAGCCTGGGTGCCCACATACCAGTATTGAGTGGGGAGAGAGCCAAGGATGCCAAAGCTTTGGCGACGAACGCGTGATAGTCTTCTTCCCGCGCTCCCGACGCAACTCAAATTCAGTCAAGCAGTCGAGGTCTGGCTGCCCCGAGTCGGGAACAAACTATAATCATTACAGTACAGCACATTGCGTCATCACGTCGTTCACATTTTAAAATAGGAATGTAGAGGAGGATGTGCTGCCGCCTCATGGCAGCCGGTTGATGCTCCTCTCGGCGTGCACCCAGTCGAGCTCGCCGCACGAGGCGAGCCAGCTGCTCTGGGCCTGGTCGGCCGACTCGCGCGGGTCGTGCTTGATGTAGCTGTACGGGAAGCCGGGCTCAAACGGCGACAGCGCCTCGATGCGGGCCATCTGTGCGTCCGTCAGCCTGATGGACACGGCCGACATGTTGGACTCGAGGTGCCGCTTCTCTGTCACGCCGGCAATGGGCACGCAGTAGGGGTACTTTGCCAGGAGCCAGGCTGTTTGTCGTTCATCGTGGTCCATACATCAGCAGGGTGTTCAATATGAGGGAAGAGCAAAGGAAGAAAGAACACACCAAGAGCAAGCTGCGTGATCGAGATCTTGTCATCAAAGTCGGTCTTGACCATCTCGTCCAGGCCTGCCGAGACGCGCTTCTCGAGGTCGGTCTGCGGCGCACCGCCACGTAGCGGACCGCGGGTACGGATGCGCTCCTCGATCTCTGCCTCGGTGCGCAGCTTGCCCCTGCCCACGGCGCCCCACGGGCAGATGGCCATGCCCTCAACGCGGCACATGGGCACGATGTCGCGCTCCATGTCGCGCTGCAGAATGCTCCACAGGCCTTCGTAGACGGAGAAGGGCGCGAGGGCGTGGGCGCGCGCATAGGCGTTGGCGCTCGACACGACCCAGGCGGGCATGTCGCTTGCGCCCAGGTAGAGGACGCGGCCCGCCTGCACCTCGCGGTTGAGCGCCTGCATCATCTCCTCGACCGACGTCGTCCAGTCCCACCAGTGCACGTAGAGAATGTCGACGTAGTCGGTGCCCAGGCTCGCGAGCGTGTGGTCGAGGCTGAGCCGCAGGCTCTTTTTCGCATTGCCATTGAAGTTGGCCGAGATGTGGACGCCGGCCGCGGGGCCCTGCTGGAACTTGAACGTGCTCGTGTACTTGCTGGTGATGACGAGCTCGTCGCGGTTGCCCCGTGCGCGCATCCACGCACCGAGGATCCGCTCCGACTCGCCGTCCTGGTAGTTGTTGGCCATGTCGATGAAGTTGCCGCCCTGCGCAAAGTAGGCGTCGAGCAGCGCAAACGAGGCCGTTTCGTCGGCACCGTTGCCCATGGCGCCGCCAGCCTTGGACCAGGCGTCGCCCAGCGAGGCACCGCCGAGGCACAGCGGCGACACGCGCACGCCCGCCGTCCGACTCAGCACCCGGTGACGGTCGAGCGGCGCTCGTGCAGCAACCTTTTCAAAGTAGCTCATTGTTGTTGTTTATTTTTATGGCTTGTTGGTGAAGCCCCGGTCAGTAGGGGCAAGAGGGATGGCTTCTTATATGCGCTTCGATTCCCATCATCTTGGTGAGATCTGCCTACACTAGCTCACCTGGCTCACCGTGCCTCCACCAAAAATAAAAATAAAAATAAAAATAAAAATAAAAATCGGAGATGGCTCGGAAATAGGTCGGAGACCGTGCGGAACTCGGCATAAGTCGGGGCTGATCTGTGGACGAGGCAACGGCTGCATCCTGTGTGACTTGATGGCGCTGACGCTGGCGTCGTCCATCCATGCCTTTCCTCCAGGACGACTGCTTCTCGTGTTGACCAACCAAGAACACGGCGATCCAAGACATGATCCAGAACATGTACTCAGCACACAGTGAAAAGCATCACACAAAGGAAGCAGCGCGTTGAGAAAATAAGACCCGGAGGGTTGCATGAATGCTACCAAGACACCTAAATCATCCGGCCTGCCAATCAGTTCTCCGCCACCTTTCATGCTTGTAGTTTTGGTCACTCTCTGGATGCAGTCAGTCGCGCGAGCCAAGAAGAAAAAGAAGCGTAACAACGTGAAAAGATGATATTCGCAATCGTAAGTAATACATCAACACCAGCATCTCATCCCGCCATGTTCTTGTTCTCGGGAAGAATGAGAGACAAAAGACGAGGTGGACTGCTGAAATCCATTTTAGGACAACGGATGCCAAAACCCCTAGTTGGGCTTCTCGTCGTTGGAGGCGTGGTCGGCGTTGTGCATGTCCCACTCCTCGTGCTGCGACGAGCGCTTGGAGTGGTAGTCTGCGCTGGCCAGGTTGTTGAGGTAGTCCTCCTCCTTGTCGATGCCCCGGTAGAGGAAGCCAAAGAGGATGCCGGCAGCAAAGGAGATGCAGGCAAACGTCGTGTACATCCACACCAGCAGCGGGTTCGTGGCCAGGGGCAGGAAGGCCTGCTGGATGGCCGAGCCAATGGCGTTGGTGAAGAGGCCGACACCCATGACGAGGGAGCGCATGTTCTTGGGTGCCTTGGTGTACGCGTACTCGAGCGAGATAACCGAGGCGAACAGCTCCGACAGACCAATGAGCACATAGGGACCGACCTGGACCCAGACGCTGATGGGCGACTGGCAACCGGTGTCGCTGCTGGCATTGGTTCCGCAGGGCGACGTCGTGTAGATGTAGTGCTGGAGGACGGCAGCCCAGACCATGCTCATCGAAGCGACAATGAAACCACAGAAGATCTTCTTGAGCGCAGTGAAGTTGATGCCCATGCGACGGAAGCCGGGGTAGACGACAAATTCAAAGAAGGGGACGAGGATGAGGATGCCGAGCGGGTCCAGGTTCTGGGGAATCTCGTTGGGGACGCCGCCGAGCTTCATGGTGCCGCCCTGGGAGACGAGGTTGCCCGAGATCTGGTTGTAGACGAGCCAGTAGAAGGGGAAGAGGAGGAAGACGTAGCAGGCCTTGAATCCACGACGGACTTCTTCGACCCACTGGTCGTCGAACGTCATCCAGTTTGGCTTCATGGCACCAAGCTTGCTCGGCTTGACGTTCTCCCAGAAGTCGGGGGCGCGCATGTTGTGAACCATGGCAATCGGGTTGAGTGAGTAGCGGCCCTTCATGGCGAGGCCCAGGAGCTTGAGCGCGTTGCTCAGCACCGAGCCTGCAGGCGGGTTCTTGACGTACTTGTTGCGCGCAAAGTAGAGGACGGGGACGCAGATGAGGAAGACGATGGTGGGGATCGTGTAGGCGAGCCAGTAGCCGACGTACTTTTCCGCAAATGGCATAGCAATCTGTCCACCCAGCGCACCAATGTTGATGAGCAAGTAAAAGAAGTCGTACAGCCGGGCAGCCGTGGCAGTGGGGTCGACGATGACGCGCTCGCCCTTCTTGGTGACTTGGATGTACTGGCGCTTGGCCTTGATCTGCTCGGCAATCAGGACAGAGACGGTAGACTTGAAGAAGCCCGTGCCGACGCCATTGATGATGACACCGATGATGAAGCAGGCAAAGGCGCCGTTGAGGTCCTTGATGACCGAGGGCACGGCCGAGATGATGAAGAGGATGTGGCCCACGATGGCGATGCCGACACCGAGGCAGATGGTGTTGAATCGGCCGAGGTATGTATCGGCAATGTAGCCACCGATGAGCGGGTTGACATAGACCCAGAAGGTGTTGAACGTCGTGATGCCCGTGGCTGCCTGCTGGCCCTTGCCGTACACACCCGCCACGTCATCGGGGTGGAACGTGCGGCCGGTGGTGCTGCCGGCGGGGAGCGGGTTCTGGATCATGTTCTGGAACACCTGGGTGGTGCCGTAGTACGAGAAGCGCTCGGCGAGCTCGCAGATGCCGATCAGGAAGGCGGTCCAGGGCATGGGTGCAGCCACACGGCGCAGCGTCGCCCGGTCCTCGTCGGTGACGTTGTAGTCGAGGCCGTCCTCCTCGCTCTCGAGGGCCAGCTTCTCCTGCACGTCGGGGACAGGCACCTTTTCGCTCTTGATGGGGCCTTCGTCGGCGCGGGAGATCTCCTGCGTCGGCCTACGGTCCTCGTGGTGCAGGCCCGAGACGCGAGGAGGCATCATCTCGTGGTGCTTCATGCCGGCCTCGTCGGCCTTGGCGGCACCATAGCCGCCGAACATTGCTCCGTCCATGCTGGTCTAAGTCGTAGGCCCAAGAGGCACGCAGGGGATTGGGACAGAGGCGTAGGCAACCGGAGGGGGTAAGGGGAAAGGGGGAGAGGGAAAGGGGGAAAGGGGAACAACAAGACGAGGGAAGAAAGGGGGGAAGGTGATGGACAGGGACGTGGACGAGAAAGTGGGATGTCCTTCATATATTGCTTTGTCTAGGGTACAGGGAGGGCCAGAATATTCGCAATGTGTACCTGCGGCGAAGCGCCCCTCCTCTATCTCGCGCTCTTTCTCTCCCCTCCCCCTCTCTCTCACACACACACGCACACAACGACAGGCACAAGGTCTGGCTGGTCCAGACTTACGACTATCGGTATCTTCGCAAGAGATAGCAGAGTTTGCGTGCCCGGCTCTTTGGTCTCACGACCACTTCTTCCAGATGGGTGTAGCATTGTGGGGCACAGTGCCCTGGTCTTCCAGGGAAGGAAGGGCGAAAAAAAAAAAAAAAAAAACAGCAAGGACGGCAGATATCGGCGAGTGGGCCGAGGATTACCTTTTCATCGCAGAGTAAAGAGAAGCAAGTACGCTTCCAATTACAAAAAAAGGAGAGAGAATCAAAGCACAGAAGATTAAAAGGCAGATCCAGAGACCGATGGCACGCTACCGTGGGTTAGAGTGGCGACACCGTCGGCAACAGGCCACTTGCCGGGACAGCAAGGTCCTTTTTTTTTTTCTTTGTTTTAGTCGCTTTCCGGAATTTGAGCCGTGGCATCCGCAAGAGGCACTGAATCACTGTTTGCCGCCCCACCCTTATCATCCAAGGTACTGCTCGACTGTGTTACTGGATGCACACCGTTCTATTTTACTCTCCTCGCTGCTTTCGCCTTTGTTCCTTCTTCACCCCGTCTCCTTCCTTGCAGAGAAGTAGACTGTTTGGATGCCGCTATCTGCCTTTATCCGACGCAGTTGTCTGAGGGCCAGGCCCCTCGTCCCCTCGTCGCCTGTCTTCCGGTCCATATACAGCTAGCGGGCGCACCACCATCCAGGCACACGTCGGAGGAAGAGGAAGGGGGGAGACCTGGCGCTAGCGAGGCAGCCACACAAGATAGGAGCCAAAGTTCCGAGCAAGGCCAGGAAGACGCATCTCGAGCGGTTTTCAACCTGCCGAGCTTATCGGCGGTCTACTCTTGCGCTCCTTTTTGCTATTCCGCCTGTCCTGGGCGCTGGAACAGCGCTGCTCTCTCATCGCATCGGGGCCTCGTTATGAGATAGCGAGGGAGTGGGGGACAATCGGGGGAGCGAGGAACGGGGGACCGCAAGGAGGAAAGAGATACAAAAAGTGGCGCGGCTTTCTTCCTCTCATGCGTCTGCATCTCTTTCTTCTTGGCCCGGACTAATGGGACGATCAGACGGACGCTTTGTCCGGGCGGAGGTTATATCATATACACCCTGGGAGCAGCCGTCTCGCCCCTCTCGCCGTCCAATCACGAGACGGTGATTGTGAATGGGCGCGCTTGCCTGTCCGTCTTCCCCGCAAAGCAGGTACAGTACAGTACAATGTGCATTATACGGCGCGCGACGGTGCATGAGCCGGTGGCTTCTCGCGGCGAGGAGGGTCTTGTGATTGCAACCCGTCACAGATAGGTCCCGCCAGTTGACTACCTGCGGGTGAGGCAAAGTGCGGATTCCCGCTTCATCCGAAAGGGCCGCACCCTGTGTCTGTCACGGAGCCTGCTTCCGCCCCTCACAACGAGTGCATATCGGGGAGATTGCACGCCAATACATTCTGAAACGGGTATCTGTTGAGGCGTACGTGAAGACGTGAGAGAAAGGTACCGCTCAACAGCGAGCAGTCCCACCTGACAACGATGTGGCTGGATCACCAGCCCTTCCGAAGAAACACGCTGCCATTTTGTGAGGCCCCTCGTCGCTCTCGCGGAGTCCTTATGTGCACGAGCATTCAGGGTGTCCACTGTGCGCTTGCATTTTGTCTCAATCACTTGAGCTGGTGTAGCGTCGAAGCTTCTTCATCTCTCCCTCTCTCTCTTCGGTGCAGTCAATCCCCCGTGGAGCTAACGAGACCCCTGACGGAGTTGTAGTCCAGGGCGCTCGGCGTGCCTGCAGTCGTTGACTGAGTTGAGGAAGTACAGTACTTCGGCCGAGCTGATGGAATGAAGAGAAAAAGGAGCGTTACAAGAGAAAGTAGTACGCGTCGCGCTCGGACCACCGGACGCATCGACGGTAGAAAAGGCACCGTACGTCGAACACCCACAGATCGAACCCGGCCTGGCTCGATTCCGCTCACCACTGGCCAGGAGCTCCAACTAAGACAGAAGCCTCAACATGGACCAGGCTCAGAACGAAGGACTCGCCTCTGTCACTGCACCTTCTCTATAGGATTACGACGATTGCATGTATGTACTGTAGATAAGAGAACAAAGTGAGAATAGGAATTGGGGGATCTACAACAGGCCTCTATTGCTCTCGTCCTCTTCGTCCATGAGCCTGTGTACCAAACCGAGAGGGACACCGCCGGCTTTCCTGGACTCAGCACCGAGCTTGACCAGGTGAGCACGGAGCTCGTTTGAGACGAGGCTGCGGGCATGCCTTGCAAACGACGAGTCGGCCCCGAGCTTCTCGATTGCGTGCGCTGATCGCGATTCAGCGAGTGGCACAGGCCACGGGACGCCGCCCGGAGGTGGTGCCAGCGGGGTCCTCTCCGGGAAGAGGCTCTCCGAGGGAAGGGGGTATGCATCGGAGAGGATGTCGAGATCGGAAACACACTCTTCGACCGACTTTTCATCCCCGCTCGTCGAGGATGACAGCGTATCGAGGAGGGGGTCGAGCGTGGCGTTGATCGGCTTGCCAATGTCGATGGTGATGTTGGCGCCCGGTCGAGGGAGCCATCGCGGATTTCCGCGCGGCTCAGGCATCATTGCGTCGAAGCCTGATGAAAATCGTCAGCTCACCCACTTTCCATCAAGCAAGAGATTGGAACGCGTCTCACCAGTGATCCAGATGGGCACGACCAGCGGAGCAAGAGCAGACTCGGCAGACCCGGCAGACTTGCTGAAAGCCGATCGGCCAGCCTCGAGGAGCATCCTGCCCACACCCCACTTGAAGCGCCTGCACCTCGACTTTCGGCTCATATTGACGTAGCCCTCGGGAAAGATGTGGACCCAGGCGCCAGCTTCGAGCAGGTCAATGCTCTTGTCGATTGATGGCTGGAACACGCCACGCCCCCGGTCCGTGCAGAGGACCTGCCCGGTGCGGAAGAAGTAGCCAAAGAGACTGCATGTGGAAAAGCGTCAGGATCACCGATTTAAAGAATATGAAAGGAGATACTCACGGGTTCGTGAACATGATGTCGCGTGCACCGAGCGTCCAGCGGGTCAGTGCGGGATCCTGGATCGTCTCGGGCGGCATACACCCAAACAGCGTCGGATCATCCATTCTGCCAGGATCTTCAGCTACCACCTCTGACTGGCTTCTCTGCAGTCTGTCACTCACACACTGATGTGATTCGCATACGTGAGTATCCCTCTCCCGCTCTTTAGTCTCTCCTCATCCCTCAAAATCCGCAAAAAGCCATCGAGGCCCCTGACCTTGACGCTGTTGCACCATCGGGACAGAAGAAGCCTGGAGGCGAGTCCCACGAAGCGCACCAGCGGGTGCGTGCGGGTCCCGAGCGGCGGCGCAGAGGGCAAATAGGTCTCCCATGGGGGCATCGCCTCCGTCCCTTTTTTCCCTTGACCGTTGCTTGCCTTGTCAAGTTAGTCGGAGCTCGTCTTTTGGCGCACCATTTCTTCTTCTTGGGTGCTTACCATCTGCCCGATTTTTTTCGACGGTTTCGGAAGTCGGATGTTTCGAAACACACCCAACACACGTGCACGCGTCCATCCAAGCCCAGGGACGGGCTGGGCGCGCGCACAGAGTCTTATGGCCTTGGCGCTTGCGCTTGCGCTTCAATTTTCCAATCTCTGGAAATTTTGATCTGAGAAAGAGAGAGAAAGAGAGCGACGAAGAGATAGAAGACAGCTGCTCGACGGTGACGTGACGCAGCCACAGCCATGAGCTTCCCTTCGCACTATGGCAGCTGTGAGTAGGCGTGGGGTGGTGGAGAGAGAGGAAGATGCTGATGCGGTTGTGACTACTCTGCAGCGCCGGCATCGTCGATGCAGCGCGACTATGCGATCCTCCAGGGCACCTCGTACCGACCCGCGCTCGAGGACGACCTCGTGTCGGAGCTCGTCGACGGCGACAGTGACAACGACAACGACGAGCAGAATTTGGCAGGACTAGATGAAAACGAAGACGGCGACGACGTGGAGCAGGGCCTGTCTGCGTCGGGCGCGCTCGAGAGCGACAACATGTCGCAACTGTCGATGCCCGAGGGCGCCACGTTCGGCGGCCTGTCGACGAGCTACGACCACCAGCAGTATGCGCGCGGGGGCACGCGGGTCATGGCCGCCGCCACATCGCCCGTGCTTTCGCCCAGCAACCGGCGGCGGAGCTGGGCGCGGCGGACGAGCCATGCGATGAGCACCGAGGAGCAGCAGCAGCACGGCGGCAAGTCGCACATCGGGCCCATCCCCTCGGCATACATCCTCGGTGGCCATCCTGCAGCGACGACGGCCGGCGATGCAGAGGCGAGAGCACAGTTCAGCGGTGGCGATGGCCAAGGCGTGGACCAAGGCGCGGACCACGTGGCAGCCTACCGTGACGGTCACAACGACAGCCACGACGACGACGACGACGCCACACCAATGCCGCGCCACCAGAGCGCAGGCTGGCTGACGCCGGCGGCGCACCACGAAGGCGCCTCCTCATCGTCGCCCTTGGCCGACGCCGCGCGCGAGACGAGCCCGCTGCTGCAGGCAGGCGCACACAGCGGCTACGGCGGCACCGCCACCGCCAGCATCAGCACGGGCGCCAGCACGGGCAATGGCCACCACAACCATACTGTGCACCGCAGGCCCAGCCTGGTCGGTGGAGCAGCCAGTGGCTGGGACCGCACGGCGCCCGGCCTGCCGGGCCAGGAGACGCTCGACGAGCTCGCCCACGAGGCCGCGCAGCAGCCGGGCCCGCGCCGCGAGCTGGCTGTGCTGCTCGCATACAGCGCACCCATCTGGGCCACACACGTGCTCGAGCTCTCGCTCAACGTCGTCAGTGTCTTTAGTCTTGGCCACCTGGGCACCACGGAGCTTGCCGCCGCGAGCCTGTCGTCGATGACGGCCAACGTCACCGGCTTCTCCGTCCTCAGCGGCTTCATCTCTGCCCTCGACTCGGTCCTGCCGGCCGCCTACTCGCACGCACCCAAGACCGTCGGCCTCTGGACGCAGCGTGCCGCCGTCATCTCGGCCGTGCTCCTCGTCCCCATCTCGGCCATCTGGCTCGCCTCGGAGCAGATCCTCGGCCTGCTGGGCCAGGAGGAGCAGGTCGCCGCCCTCGCCAGCCTCTACCTGCGCATCCTCGTCCTCGGCCTGCCCGGCTACGCGTGCTTTGAAATCTGCCGGCGCTACCTCCAGGCCCAGGGCCTCATGCATGCGCCCACCGTCGTCCTCTTTGTCGCCAGCCCGCTCAACGCCGTGCTCAACTACCTCCTCGTCTGGGGCCCACCCAGCGTCCGGCTCGGCTTCATTGGCGCACCCATCGCGTCGGTCGTCTCCACGTGGCTCATGGCCCTCCTCTGCCTGCTCCAGTGCTACGTCGCCCCGCGCATCGCCTGGGCCGGCTGGTCGCGCCGCGCATTCAGCGGCCTCTCGCCTCTGGTCAACCTCGGCCTCGCTGGCACGCTCGCCATCTGCTCCGAGTGGTGGTCGTGGGAGGTGTGTGCGCCGCTCTTGCCCTTCTGACGACTAAAAATTGCTCCTTTTTTTTTGGCCAATGCTGACACCTTTCTTCGACTTCATTTGTGTGTTTTCTCCCCAGATCGTCGGCCTCGTCACGACACGCCTTGGCACCGTCGCCCTCGCCGCCCAGTCGGTCCTCCTCGTCAGCTCCAGCATCACCTACCAGCTGCCCTTTGCCCTCTCCGTCGCCGCTGCCGTGCGCGTCGGCAACCACCTGGGCGCCGGCCAGGCCCACGCCGCCAACGTCGCTTCGAACATGTCGATGCTCCTCTCGCTCGCCTGCGGCGCCTTCAACTCGGCCCTCTTTCTCGCCTTTCGCAACCAGTGGGGCTACTGGTTCACCGAGGACCGTGCCGTGATTGACCTCGTGTATGCGATCCTGCCCCTCCTCGCCCTCTTCCAGGTCGCCGACGGCATCTGCGGCGTCGCCGGTGGTGTGCTCCGGGGCACCGGCCGCCAGGCCCAGGGTGCCGTCGCCAACCTGGTCGGCTACTACCTCATCGGGATCCCCCTCGGCTTCTTTCTCACCTTTGGGCCCTGGCAGTGGGGCCTCGCGGGGCTCTGGATCGGCCTCACCGTCGCCCTCCTCTTTGCCTCGCTCGCCATGGGCCTCGTCCTCGGCTGCACCGACTGGCGCTACGAGGTCCACAAGACATTTGTCCGCATGGGCGTCGACGACGATGGCCCCACGCCCAAGCCGGCCAGCAACCACGCACCTGCTGCTGCCCCTGCTGAGCCATGATATCTGATCTATACACACACACTCAAGTTCTTCCCATGCATGTACACCATCACTGCTGCTGCTGCTGCTGCCAGTCCCATCGAAGCAAGTCTCAATTCATTTAGAAATAGACATGGGTGGGTGGGTGTCTTGAAAAAAAAAGGGGAGGCCTCGAGTACCGTCACGAGAAAGCGCTTTATTGACAGGAAGCTTCAAGAACAAGTGGGGTTTGAAAGGGGGTTTGTCTTGATGGAGGGCGCCTTGGTGAGAGAGAAGCCTCTTCGATGCAGGCCTGGAGCAGGAAGCTCAGCACTGGCATGCCTTGCCCTCGCACGCGCATCCCTCGCCTGCGCCCTGGCACTTGCACGACGCAGCGTGGGCCTGTTGTCGACAGTGGTGGTCAGCCTGTGCACGCCACTTGCTTGCTTGCTTGGACGAGCGACTTGAGTCAGGTCAGTTACCTCACCTTGCGGGGGCAATTGGTGCAGCTGCACACGTCGCACGTGCACTTGCCCTGGGCAGCGAGAACCTCCGTCAGCTTATCGTGTACGCTGAAAAGAGGGGAGGGGAAGAGATGGGGAATGCTCACCTGGTTGCAGGTGGTGCAGTCTTGGGTGTTGGAGCAGGTGCAGGCCATCTTGTTTGCTTTCTTCTTGCGAGGAGGCTGTTTTAAGTTGGCTTGGCTTGGCTAGGCTTGACTAGGCTTGATGAGGAGACAGTGGCGGAGGTGGTGGGTGGGAGAGAGATGCTTCCTTTCCCCCTTGCTGGCACTATGCTATGCCCCCGGCTCTCTCTGCGCATAAAATGTCGCACGACACCCAAGGGAGAAGAGATGCCGGGCCCGTGCGCGCCACTTTTTTCCACGTGGACGAGAGCGCGAGGTGGAGTCGCGCTCTTCTCCGGTTGGAAGACAGGCTGGAAGACTGGGAACGAGGAACGGCCAGCAAAGGAGACGGACGCTACGAGACGATACAAAGAGGGACAGGGAGCGATGGCGGCGCCGGTGCTGCTGGAATGGATGGCCGTCGCCGCGCTCTTTGTGGCCGCGTGGACGCACGTCGTGGTGGCGCCCTACTCCAAGGTCGAGGAGAGCTTCTCGGTGCAGGCGGTCCACGACATGCTCGCGTACGGCCTCACGCCGGCCGGTCTCGCAGAGGTACGTCCATGTCTGATGTCTCTGTCGGGTTGTCTTTTTCGCCGACTGACCCGCTGCTGCCCCTTCAGTACGACCACCTGCATTTTCCCGGCGCCGTGCCGCGCTCGTTTGTGCCCCCGCTGTTCCTCTCGGCCCTCTGCTGGCCGCTCGTCTGGCTCGCACAGCCGCTCCTCCGCACCAGCGCCGACGTCCAGCTCCTCGTCCGGCTCGTGCTGGCGAGCCTGTATGCCGCCTCGCTCGTCTTCTTCTCGCGCTGCTGCTTCCCACGTCGCTCCGCCGCCGCCGCCGGCACGCGCGTCGCCTTTCTCGCCGTGTCGGCCGTCCAGTTCTGGCCCCTCTTTTGGGCCGGCCGGACGACACCAAACGGCCTCGCGCAGCCCGCCGTCGTCGTCGCCCTCGGCCTCTTCTTCCGTGGAGGAGGAAGGAAGGGCAGCACGCGCCTCACAGCGCTCGCCCTGCTCACAGCGACAGCCACCGTGGCGCGCCTCGAGCTCGTCGGCCTCGTGGTGCCCGTCGCCCTTCTTATTTGCTTCGTCAATGCTCGCCCTGACGCAGCGATGCGTGCGCTGGCCTCCGTCCTCGTCACCGGCTTCGTTTCTGGCCTTCTCTCTGCCGGTGCGTTTGCCATCCATCCCTGCCCACCGTGGGCCTCCCTTCCCATCGCTGACTGTCCCCGCCGCATACAGCGACGAGCATCGTCGTCGACACCTACTTCTGGCGCCGCTCCTACGCCCTCGCCGGCGCCTTCTCCATCGACGGCCAGCGGCGTGGCCCGTGCTGGCCCGAGCTCGAGGCCATCCTCTTCAACGTCGTCGAGGGCCGCTCGGCCGAGTGGGGCGCCGAGCCGCGCAGCTTCTACCTCGTCGCCGCCCTGCCCCGCCTCGTCTCGCTGCCCCTCGTGCCCCTGTTTCTCATCGCACTCGTCGGTGTGGCGGTGGATCGAGCAGGCAGAGACAGACAAGGCACTGCCCTGCTCCTTGCTGCGAGCCACATGGGCGTGCTGAGCCTCCTCGCCCACAAGGAGACGCGCTTCATCGCCTACCTCTCGCCGCTCCTCAACCTCGTCGTCGCCCGCGCTGCCTCTTCCCTGTGAGTTCTGCTCTTGTGCTCAGCCTGCCATGCACCTGCTCACATTCCCCTGTTCTCCAGATGGACGGGTCGCAAGACGGCACTGGCGCGCGTGCGCAGGGCCCTCGTCGTCGTCTCACTCGCCCTCGCCGCCGCCCACGCGGGCTTCGCGCTCTGGATCAGCGCCCAGAACTACCCCGGCGGCGCCGCGCTCGAGCTCCTACACAGCACCGTGCCCGCGCACGAAAATGGTGAGCATCTGCAGTCACTCGGTCTCATCTCGTCTCGTGATGGCACTTCAGCTGATGGTGGCGCATACATAGTCACGGTCCACATCGACGTGCTGCCGGCCATGACGGGCGTAACGCGCTTCCAGTCGCTCCACCTCGCGCGCCCGCCCTCGTCATTGTTAGTGATTTCGCACAGCCGTATCGAGGACCAGCAATGGCCTGCGTGGACGTACGACAAGACCGAGGACCTCGACGCGGGCGCGCCCCAGTGGGCCACCTACACCCACCTCGTCGCAGACCAGCCCTGCGCCGCGGTCAACAGCGCTCCTGGTGCCGCCGGACCCCATTTCGAGGCGCTGGTCGGCACAGGCCCCATTGAGGCATTTGAGCGACTCCAGCGACGCCGCCCGCGCGACATTCTCGCCGCCCTTCGCAGTGCCCTCGGCCAAGGGTCCTCATCGCCACCGCGAGCAGCAGCAGCAGCAGCAGCAGCAGCCGACGTGGTGGCCGCACTCAGCCCCGTCGTGATGCAGCGCAGCGAGGCCGTGTGGCTCTGCCAGCGGGCCACAGCACCGTCGTCAGAGCCACTAAACAGATAGATAGATTGGGGCGAAAGGGAACATTTGGTATTGCAGCAATTAGAATGTGTCTTTGTAAGGAAAACTGGGAAGGAAGCAGTAATGTGGGGGAAGCAGGGCCGATGAGTTTGAATGCGGGGCCAGAATTGACTGTGGATGACGATGACGACGATGACGATGATGACGAAGCTAAGTAGTGAAACGGGGAGTGGGATTTTGAATGCGACGAGAACGCGCTCGGGTCGATGGTAAGTAGGAAAATCGGGCACACAGGCGCACATCAGATCGCCCGCGGTGGCTTGCTCGACACCTTGAGGTTGCGGTAGCCCAGGTAGACGGCGAACCAGGCGGTGAGGGTAAAGATGACGCCGCAGGCAATGGCGGCATTGTAGAAGTCGCACCAGCCGTTGCCCGTGCCAGGCTTGCAGGCGCCCGCCTTGGGCTGGAAGGCAATCGCGACAATGGCCGCAGCGAGCCAGACAAGCGAAAGAACACAGTCCCAGATGAGGAGCAGCTTCGTCGTCGAGCGGGCCACGCGCCAGCGCTGCTGCATCTGCATGTTGCCCACGACGCCAAGGCCGTTTTTGCGACGCTTTTTACGACGCGCGTCGCCGGGCAGTCGCTCGCCGTGGTAGCCGCCGGCGTTGTCGTCGTCGTCCGACGAGTCATCGCCGCCGTGCCTGGACTTTTTCCCACCACCCAAGAGGGTCGGGTCGACGATGAGATTGACCGTGGGCGGCGCTTGCTGCTGCATCATCATCCGTCCCTTTTTACCCCCGGGCATCTTCTGCTTCTTGCCCGTCTGGCCCGCCGCCGAGAGCACGGGGATGACGAGCCCGCCAAGCGCACCGCCTGGCCCACCCGGCCCACCACCGGCGCCGGGCTTGACGAGGCGCCGCATCGGGTCGCAACAGCAGGGCCGGAACACATGCAGATAGACGAGGGCGACGAGCGTGATGGCGCTGGCGGCATAGACGACGTAGCTGGCAGCGCTGCCCCGCGTCGCCGGCACGTCGTTCTTGTCGGGCTTGATGAGGAGCGCGCCGCCGATGCCGCAGGCAAAGGCCGCCAGCGCGGCGAGGCCCATGAGCCAGCGGGCGCCAAGCATCCAGCGGGGCCGCTCGGTGACGAGCTTGCCGCGCGACGTGACGCTGCCCAGCGGCAGGTCTGCCTCGTCGTCGTCGTCGTCGTCGCTCCCGCCTGCCTCGCCGCCCCGCATCGTCCTGTCGTCGTCGTCATCGTCGTCGCCGCCGCCATGGCGGATCTTGGGCTTGCCAAACTCCTTTTCGAGCATGCGCATGCGCTCCTCCTTGACCGGATCGCTGATTCCCCCCGTGCGGCCGTAGATGTGGTGTTGTGCACCACCGCCGCCGCCGCCGGACCGCGTCATCGTCTCTGACTCCCAGCCCGTGCCCGAGCCTGGCCGGGGCGGGACGGTGGTGTAGGCGTGGCCGTCGGCCGAGAGGTGCCCGCCGTACCACGTCCGGCTCCACTGGGGAAAGTTGGGCAGCGCCTCGCCTGCACGGCCGTGGTGGTGATGGTGCGAGCTCGCCGGTGGTGCAGCGCCCGGATGGTGGTGCGGGGCCGAGACGCCAAAGTAGCTGGGCGCCTCCTCGCCCCTGTATCCACCACCCGCGCCACTGTAGGGGGTGCTCCCAGCGTGCGCGCCAGCAGCGCCAGCGGCCGTGTAGGGATCATAGGTGAGCGTGTGGCCCGACGAGACGACCGACGGCGGCGCGCCGGCGTACCAGTAGTGCTCCGCCTGGGCATCGGGCGCGTACATGTCCGGGTAGGCGCCAGGGGGCGACTGCAGCGACTGGCGCGGCGACGAGGCATAGCCGTAGCCGTACGGTTGGTGTGGATGTGGATGCGGATGCGGATGCGGATGCTGTGGCTGCGGTGTTTGGTGCTGGTAGGGCGGGTAGTCGGGCGGGGCCGAGAAGCGCTCGCTGCTGTACACGGACCCGACCTCGAACGAGTTGTTGGACCGGAGCGGCGGCGGCGAGCTGAACGACGTCCTCGGTGGTGGGTATGCCGGCTGTGCGCCTCGCCCGTACGACGCCCTCGATTGCGGCCGCGACGACTGGTGGACAAAGGCCGGCCGCGGGCTGCCGTACAGGTCCCTCTCCTCGTATTCGTCGTCCTCCTCGCCTCCTAACCCTCCTCCTAACCCCCCTCCTAGCCCCCCTGTCCCATCCCCCGGCTCGCCCCCGGCCGCACGCGAGTAGCACGGCTGCTGGTACATGTGCCTGTCCCTCGCTGCTTCGGTTTGTCCCTTCTCGTCTCGCCTCGTCTCGCCTCGCCTCGCCTCTTGCAGTCACTCGTGTCGTTAGCTATTGCTTATTCGTGTGTAGTCGTAAATAATCGTAATCGCACGCCTCGGTGCGCTACTGGTCGTAAGAACAGGGGATGGGGTATCTTGTCTTGGTCGTTCGTTTACTGTATCATGGCGGGAGGAGGGACGTCAAAGGGCATGGTCGGGAGGTCACGATGGGGAAGCGTGGCGCCGCTTCGGTGATGAGCGGACGGGGGCCCTCGATCAGGGGCCAGTCGCTCTCTCTCTCAGGCCCTTGGCGCGGAAACGCGCAGACACTCGCACGCACAAAGTAACAAAAAGAATACTAGTCGATTAGATTCAGTAGTAGTAAATCTTTGCCTTGTTTTGAAAGTTGCTCGCGCGCGAAACGCATCAACAAAACACCGCCCCCCCAAGGATGTGAGCTTGAAATAGAATTGTGCACGTGGGCCTCTGTAGCAGGAAAGTTGCCCTTCACCATGATGGGGTGCCCACGGCGTCGTTGAGACCCAGGTGATAGAGAAGCAAGTCGCCAGTAGGATGATTGCCTGTGCCTGAGGAGGGAGAGGGGACTGCCTGGGGTGTTGCACCGCCTCTGACTTGCTGCTCTTCTTGTTCTTCAGGTGACTGCAGACGAGGCTTCAGAGTCGGGTCCTGACGGCGGCGGCATTTGGAAGCAGTGACGGTCTCGTCTGACCCCCGTTGCGACTGCTGGTCCTCGACCCATGCACGCACGCTCTTCGCCCTTTCGCTTGTCCAGCTTGTTGCAGTTGTCCTTGCAGCAGCAGTCCTTGCCGCAGTGTGAGAAGCCGGGTCGCGTCCAGCGAGGAGCCACCAGAGCCAGCTGGAGTCGCCTCTCCTTCGTCGACGACGACTACGGCGCGTGCGTTCCTTTGCCTCTGTCTCGGCTCGTGGACTTGCGGTGCCTCGGTGCACGAGGTATGCGGCGGAGAGGGTGAGAGGTACCCGCCAGAGCACATCGTCGTAGCCGACCAGACCGTCGATGATGGCGTGCACGGCCCGCGGCTGCTGGATCGTCCGCCCCGCAACCAGTCGAAGCGTGCGGACTGCCACGGGATAGAGCGTCTGTGCCTGTATGATGTCCATTGCTCCCTTGTCTGCGACGTCTGTCGAGTCGTGTGGGAATGGCAATCGGTGCTTGTAAGTGTATCGCTCAAAGATGGGCGCACACATTGGCCTGGGGAACCAGCCATTGGATCACATCCGACACGACTCATTGCGAGGACAAAGGGTCGTGGCGTGTGCAAGTTTGAGAAGCGGCTGCGCATGGGGCGCGCCGACGTCCCTTTGTCTCTAGTACGCTAATGGCGGCGGCGACTGTGGCGGCTCCAGCTTGAGCTTGGTCTGCGGAGGCGAGGCAAAGTCCACCTGCATCGGCGTCGATGGGCATTCGGTCGGCGTCGTCACCGCCGACGAGGTGGGGGAGGAACACGAGGAGCTGTCTAGGCTCGGAGTCGACGAGGACGACGAGATGGCCGGCGACAAAGCCGGCGATGGCGAGGAGAGAAGCAGCGCGCGCCGCTGCTCCTGCTCCTGCTCCAGCCTCTCAAGGCTCGTTTGCTTCCATTCGAGGGCGAAGCTGACCCAGTCGATGGGTAGGGTGAGGATGAGGTCCACCGTGATATGACCGCCCTGGACCATTTCCAAGAGCGCTTTGGAGCCGGAGCGCAGCTGGGCTTTGTCGGAGAGCATCTTCCACCGTGCTTTCGAGGGTCGTTCTTCTTTCTTCTCAGCTCCCCCCTTCCACCCGTCCTGCTTCTTATATTGCCACATCACGGCTCGGGGCGTTAGCCCGCATGCATGGTTCTTCGCCTCTTGTCTCCTGCAGGCACAGGCAAGCTATCAATATTACTGCCTGTCATCAGGCGGGTCCATTCTAGACTACTGGCATGAATTAGGCTGCAAGTTTTCACACGGGGCCGCCTCACTCCTATTCCGCCCAGCTGCTCCCTAGGTTCGATAGCCAAGATGTCATGTAGCGGTGCCTAATGGCCCGAACAGCCGTCATGCGTGCCTGTCGCCCCAACCCAATTTGGCTCAGCCTCCTCGGCCGAAAAAAAGACTATCATCCACGTGCGTACCACGTGGGCTGTTTCCGTCCGAAGCCTCGGACTTAATCCCTCTCGCGCGAGAGCACTGGTTTAGAAGCGAAGGAAAATCCACAGAAAAATGGATATAGGATTGCGCACGGACCGTGACTGGCTGGGTCTCGGTCGCGGTTGCACTGCCAGCACGCCATTGGAAGGAGGAAGAACGAGAGTCCCTATAAGAACCGGCAGTTGCAACAGTACACGCTCCTCTCCTCCCAACCTCTCCAATCCGCCTCGCTCGAATCTCAGATCTCTAAAATGTCCGCAAAGATCGCCGTTATCACCTGGTCGCTCTACGGCCACGTCGCCGAGCTGGCCAACGATGCCATCGAGGGTGCCAAGGCCGCTGGTGCCGAGGTCAAGCAGTTCCAGGTGAGTGCGCCGGCATGTAAGAAGCGGAAAGCAGACTCGCGCTGACATTGGCGTCGACAGGTTGCCGAGACGCTGCCCAGCGAGGTGCTGACCAAGATGCACGCCCACAAGGCTGCCACCGATGCGTGAGTTTGCTGCTTCCCGGCGTGAGAGCGGACCGAGTTGCATCGGAAAGGCTGAACCCCTTCGCTTTCCAAAAAGGCTTCCCGTGATCAAGCCCGACGACCTCAAGGAGTTTGACGGCTTCATCCTCGCCTTCCCCACCCGGTACGGCCGCGCCCCGGCCCAGGTGAGCGCCTTCTTCGACCAGACCGGCGGCCTGTGGGCCACGGGCGCCCTCGTCGGCAAGTTCGGCTCCGTCATCACCAGCACCGCCTCGCAGCACGGTGGTCTCGAGACGACGGCCCTCACGACGATTCCCTGGTTTGTGCACCATGGCATCAACGTGAGTGTTCTCCATTTCGGTTCAAGTCTTTAGTCTATGTTTTACTGACCACATCTATCTCCCTACCACCAGTTTGTGCCCATCGGCTACCAGTTCCCCGAGCTGCAGGAGGTGCAGAAGATCCAGGGCTCGTCGGCCTACGGCGCCGGATCCGTCACCTCGGGCGACGGCAGCCTGCGGCCCACGGAGCAGGACAAGACCGTGGCAAAGGGCCAGGGCAAGCACTTTGCCAACGTCGTCGGCCAATTTGTCCGCGGCAAGCAGTAGACGCCTTGTGCTTCTCTCGCATGGTTGAAATATAGCATCGGTTTTCTGAGACTCTGCTCAGAAGAAGAACGAAATGGAAGTTTTGCTCTCCTGGAGGGCGTAATAAGGACATGACATCGTTAAGAAGGCAATCGACATGCACTAGAAACGCAAGGTGAGATTGAGGGTGTCGATAGGCGCGGTTCTAAGAGCGAGTGCCGGGCACTCATCGTAAACGACTATGTTCTCTGAAAGCCATTGAAAGGGGCGGACGTGTCGCTGGCAGGCGTGATCGGCAATACGATGAAAGGCGGAATTGTTCGAGCGTCAATTCTAGCCTCGACCAGGAATGGTGCGGCCCCAGCTGAATCTGGGACTTCTGGTGATCCCTTTTCCAGCAGCCTGCGGGGCCAATTTAGCCGTCGGCACCCTTCATCACGGTAACTTCAGGAAGCGACTTCTCGATTGAGAAATGAGCATGTACCCTCGAGGTTGCAGGAGTCGAGTGGATCGAGGGCTCGGGCTACCGGGCGTCGGCCGAAAGGATTCAGGCCTTCAAAAACGCACCTCGATGTTCTGCTTCTTTCCGGTTTGCATTGGCATTACTACATCTGCGCTTGCATTCTTCTCTGCACCGAAAAGATAGACTCCTTGCTTCCTGTGGCTGGCTCGTAGCCAAGGACCGAGGAGGTGTCTCTCGGGCTCAATCCACCCAAGAGCATGTCGTCACGACGACGAAACCATCTATTCGTGCGCCAAAACGCCTTCTGCCACCAATCAATCTCACGCAAAACTGTCACTTGTCCACAGGTCAGGGCCTAGTAACACTGTACTGTACAGTACAATACATGGGATTGTCCACAGGTCAGGGCCTAGTAACACTGTACTGTACAGTACAATACATGGGAACTGATAAGATGCCAGCGGCTGGAAGACGTTCGTCCACAGACCTTTTCAAGTGGATTGAGACTCTGCCAAGTCTTGCGGACCCGATGTGGGAAAAGCTTTAGAGAACCTAGGATTAACACTCCGTTTCTTTTCGTGGCTTTCGCACGCATGTCCGTCGGTCTCGCCACAATTTCTTTCCCGCAAGCTTTTCTCGGGGAGTCCCAAGTTCACAGGTCGTCGGAATGCTTCGGCCTTGCAAAGGGCATGTTGTCCATTCTCAGCTTTGAGAATCGCCCTTCGCACCGGTCCTGTTTCACGGCAGAAACATAGCACCGCGTTCTCTCAGAGAGCGTGTGTGCTGCGATACATGGATCACGAGTGTCCAGGAATCGCTTGCGGTTGGTATGGGCAGTTCGCGCGACAAAGCGTCCTCGGTCCCTGAAAGACTTTGTCCATGGAGCGCACTATAAGCCTTGATTAAAGCCCAACTCAAGTTCGGGACACATCTTGATAGGCATCACACGATTGATATTTGTGGCGTTCTTCCACAGGAGTTCTTCTGAGACATTCGTCGCTGTACCTGCAAGCATCAAGATTTGTCCTCCGGAGAAGGGGTAAGCGTGCGGTTGCTATGGTATTGCATAGCTTGTGGAAGGGAAAATCTGACCTGTGAGTCGAGGAGAGCGCGGAATCGTGATTCTGGGCCTCACACGACCAAAGAGAGTCTCCTGGCTCATCTTCCGCTGCTGTCCTCCCGTCAGGCCCTAAATATCGCTGCCACCTTCTTCTCCGCACGTGTGCCTTCCTAGTTTTGCAATGGATATACCCTAGCCCGGAGTCACCCTTATCTGTGCTCAAACGCGAACGGACGAGAGGTCAGTCTAGCGACCGACACACCGAGGAGCACCATGCAAAGCTGCATTCCCGCCGCGGTCGGAGAGGGACCGAAAAGAAGTGGCCTGGCCTGGCCTCGACCTTGACGAGTTAGTTTTTCAATTGAAAGAAAGCATTCGGGTGCAGAAACAAATTAGTATTAGGAACCAAAAAAAAACGTCTTCTATTCTGTTTACTTCTATTTGTATTTGCTTCGGGAATGGCGTTGGACCTCTTTCTGGGTGCGGCGACACACGTTGACAGACACGGTCCCCCGCCACCGACAACAGCTCGACGTCTGGAGAAAAAAAGAAATATTGTTCCGTCTTGCTGCTGTGTCCGGGACGTTCTCAACTCAATTACGGGACATTTCGCCTGATACACTCCCGCGTCTGATCGAGCACTGCAGCGTGACCCTCACACGAAATCAAGCCACCTAAACCGATTCCCATCTCAGATTTTCCTCCATCGTCTCTTCATCCCGGGGACAAGTCTCATTTTCGCAGATTGATCCAAACTATGTACCCTTTTTGGCAAGAAGTAAACAACAGCGAGTGGATGAGGATAAGACATTATATGAACGAGATTCGCACACTCTCACTTGCAACTTTTCCATTTCGCGCCCCAGATCCATGCAACCGATACGTTTCCAGCCCTCTCCGCAACAGCGGAATGCCAGCGCGTACCACCCCTGGTCTCCATCGCCCTCTTTGTCCTTCTCTACGTCGTCGAGATCTTTGATTGGAGGCGAAAAAGAGGAAAGGATGCTTGCGACGTCACTTCCTTCGAATCAGAAGCCTTTGCAGCGCACCTCGCCAAGCCCACTGATGAGAATGAAGCAGCAACCGCCAGCACATCCTTCACAACATGTCCGAGGCGACAGTAGCGAAAGCGGTTGGTCTAACCACTCACAGTGGTCTGGCGAAGCGGAAGATCGCTCCAAGTCTTCTTCGCCTGCTAGGTGTGTTTGCTGGTCGCAATGGGTCCTTTAACACCAGTATTGGCTGACTAACCATCCAGAAGACGGAGATCCGTCATGGCGTGCAGAGAGTGTAGGATGCGCAAAGTGAGGTGCGACAGTACCCGTCCATCATGCACAAGATGCAAGAAGTCTGGAGCGCACTGCATCTTTGAGCAAATTAGCGAGCGAGTACCATTAACCTCCATTTTCGATCAACAAGAATGAAGTGGGCTGACTAGCGACGAAATTTGCAGGGAGGAGAGCAAAGCGGTTCGGCAGAAGAGGCGAAAACGGGCGTGGACGATGGGTCAGGGAGAAGAACGCGACTACCAACAGGGCTCTTTCCCTTCTTCTTCGAGAGCCGGCAGAGTCGAGCACATGATACCGTCAACGAGCAGCATACTTAGTCCAACTCAACACCTTCCGCATATCAGACACGCACCTCACAGCAGCTGGCCTGGTGTTGAACATCTGAGTCGTCCATCGTACTCGTCCTCGCCTTCTTCCTGGTCCCTTCCGACGCAATCGTCGGTGCCCCGACCAAACGAGGCGATGAGACCATTAGACACGAGATCCGAACCCAGTGTCGAGTGTGAGATGCCCATCATCACGGTCATCTGTGATGGGGACATGCGATGCCACTTGGTGAGCGAAGAGTGTCGTACCCTTCTCGGTTTTGTACCAGAAGCTATTACGTCTCTCTATGACATTGTTCATGCTGGCGAGTCGTCTGTTCTGGCCCGCATCTGTCTCGACCTCCTCCCTCCGTCGACACCCATGAGCCCGTCATCGGCAGGACCGATGTCTAGGAGCAGAGGTTCGAGGCAACATCCGCTGATGCTTCTCCAACCCGTGCCTCATACGTCCTTTCCACGAGCCATTAACGTCCGTCTCCGGCTACGAAACGGCACGTACGACTACTACTCCGTCCAGGCTCACTTGGGCGGAGGAGGTGCGCTTTTCAGCCAAGTACAGCACCAGCAAACTGCACCGCAGGACCACATCATCATCGTCAGCCTACTCAAGCAGGGTCAGGCCACACAATTCGATCACGTCTTCCCGCAAGCGCTTATGCAAATTGGCAAGCTTCCTCCTCCCACTCTCGAGCACCTCCTGCATCGATTCGACGGCGGACGGTTTACCACGACGTCCGTCTTCGCATTTGTCCAGGGTGTGACTGCGTCGACCACTCCTCCCATCCAAACACACAAACTTGTACAACATTAATTGCACCACCACCTATCGATAATCAAGGGTTCGCATTACAGCGTGCGCTTACAATTTGTGGCTTTCAAGTGATATCAAAATTTGACAGCCCTAATTGTATTTGTGTCAGAGAGGGAAAGCCTTTTTCTACTGCTGTGGCTAGCGTCCCGATTAAAGATTGACTGCCGCTTCCCGCCGTCGACTTTTTCTCTTCCCTGTCAAACTTTTCTCCCCGCGACGAATTTTTGGGTGAGACCCAATCCTGGGTGCTTGTATGGTAGTTTCTAGACCGTCTGCAGATCATATGCACGTTCCTTCTCCTTCCCGAGACATACATTTTTTTTTGGGTGTTGACAAACAGATGTTGCATTCCGGGACGCGCTAGAAGGGGGTTGCACCCAGACGCATAGATGTAAAGTCCGGCGAGATGCAGTAGTGGCGGGACGCACAGACCGGGAGTCACAGCGCGCCAAGACCAAAGGCCTGGATTACTTGACTTGAGAGCCAGCACATCGTGGGAAACGTGGAAAAGCACCTCGAAATCTATCTGTGCCTGAGAGACGTTTCTCCGGCCAAAGTTCGGTCTGCTCATTGCGAATCGCTCGGGAGGGTCAGGGCTATCGCTGCTGCAACTTGCTCCGGTTGTCACAATCTTCCCGTGGCCATGGCGGCTTTGCCCAGAGAGCGTAAAGATAACGTATGGCTCTTGTTCAGAGAACGGTATGCGAAACTTGTTCGCCAAAAAAAATGAAAAAATGCTGGAGGTTCTCTAATCAATTAAATCAGCCGAACGAGCCAAGTCGTTGGAAACGAATGCGAGTAAAAGTGATGTCCAAAGACTGCTCACGGCTCGGTATGTTATTGAACATCTATTGTGTGTCTGAGAGAATGTGTTTGTCTGTGTGACCAATGACTAGTAGTAAACAAAGAAAAGCCCAAGAGGAAAAAGAAAGGCAATGAGAGGCAAAAATAGACAGGCAAGGTGTAATGAATGTAGAGAGAGAAAAAGAAGATGCAAAAGCTCTAATAAGTCGAGTGCATCAGCTTCGAAGACGTCGCGGTTGACGCTGTGTTTCTCCAGCCTGGCGTGGCGGTAAAGTAAGAGTTGCTCGGCATCTTTGGCAACCATGGCACTTCCGACTCGAGCCCTGCCGCTGGCGTTCGCGGAGAAGAGATGCTGTAGGGCGTCGCCGCACCATGGGCGGGCGAGTAAGGATCCAGCGGTGTGGCACCGATGACCGAGGAAGGCGATGAGTGGCTTCCGCCAAAGGTGGAGCTCTCTGCGTAGAGTCGCGAGCTGCTCTTCTTCGAGCCGACGGCAGCGCCGTTGGCAGCGTAGAAGAAGTCCTGGCTGACGGCCATCTTCTGCGCCTGGGCCGGCTTGGCGTAGTAGCGTGGCATGAACTTGTGGAGAATACCGGGGTCGAGAAGGATGGGGAAGAGGAAGTGCATGACGATGGCCAGGAAGAGTGGGAAGAGGACTGTGAAGCCTTCAATGCGCCACGTCATTGGAAGCAGCGGGCTCATGCCGATGGAAATGGCAACGAGAAGCACGCCCATGACCAGGTAGCAATGCCAGAAGCGACGGATGACCTGGCCGATCGAAGTCTGCTGGTAGTCCTTGCTGGTGGCGCCCCAGGTCATGTTGACAGAGAAGAAGTAGGCGAGGACGGAGCACGAGACGTGGTAGGCGATGCCGGAGAAGAAGACGATGATGGCGGGGAGATGCTGGAGACCGTCCCAGGCGGAGCTGAAGAAGCCCTTGTGGCCACTCCGGGCGCGGCAGAAGATGAGACCGAGGGCACCAGCGAAGTTGAAGACGACGACGACGGCAATCCAGGTGTCGAACACGGGCTTGAAGGACGAGTCCAGGGTCGGCCAGAAGAGTCCCTGTGCCACCGTCATGCCGATGGTAATGGGGAGGGAGACGGCGATGGCAAAGTACGACGAGAGGTAGGAGAGAGCAGAAGCCTTGGACGAAGCGTGGACCTTTCGGCTGAAGAGGAAGCGCCAGAAGAGGGGTGCAATGGGGCCCATGAACCACTTGTAGAAGGGGTTGAAAACGATCTCGCATGCGCCGAAGGCGTATTTCTGCCAGCGCGCCTTTTCGTCGTCGGGGTTCAGCGAGACACCTTCTTTGAACTCTTGGTTCGAGTAGGTGGCCCAGCGAACGCAGTAGCCGGCCATCTGGAGCCTCATGGCGAGTTCGTAGTCTTCGGAAACGTGCTTGGAGGAGAAGATGGATCGCTCACCCTGGTCGTCGACCTTGCCTTGGCACTGCTGCAGCGCGGTCCAGCGCAAAAAGACGTTGTGACCCATGAGCGGCGCCGTGCCGCCGTTTGCGCAAACCCAGGAGATGCTGAAGTTGGTGAAGACACCGACGAAGTAGCCCATGAGGCGCTCAAAGTAGTGGTGCTGCACAAAGGTAACGCCGGAGCAGTGCTGCAGCGCGGCGACATCGGGGGAACGCTCCATCTCGTTGGCTGCATCGATGAGGCAGTCGGCGGGCACACGGGTGTCCGAGTCAATGAGCAGGACGTAGTCTCCCATGCGAATGTCGCCGCTGGCCCAAGCGTCACCGTTGTGACTTGCCAGAACCTGTTCCAAAGCCTGCGAGTAGACCTGCGACACATCCAAGCTTGGGTTCTGCTCGAAGATTTGGGCCATCGCTGTCTCAACTTCGAGGGACAAGGTGTACGTGTAGTTGAGGTTGGAAGCCTTCTTGAAGCGACCCCTGCGCTCGTATCCGTTTGCACCGTTGGCAGGACGGGCGACCCAGCTGCATCCCATGGCGTTGTAGAACCGGATCCTCTCCTCTGCGTCGCTCTGATCGAGGAGACGGAGACCATCTTCGGAGATGACGATGTTGGCCGTGCCTCCCCTTTGACGGTAAGCCTCGACGGCATCGCGAACGCTGTTCAGACTGGGTCCCAGGACGGTCTGAAGACCTTCTTTGTAGCAGGGCATGTGGATGGTGAAGTGGGGCAGGGCGTGGTCCGCTGGCAGAGGCTTGCTCTTTTGGCTGCTGTAGAACAGAGAGTTGCGGTGCATCTGGGGTAAAAAAGGGAAGTGCGTATCGGTCAGCTTCATGTTTTCCCTCTTTCGCCCACTGCCAGAGATGTGCCCACCTGAGAGATTGGGAAGCAGACCTGGGCAATGATCAGAATGACGTGCTCGCAGAAGAACTGGGAGACGAAGAAGCGAGGAAGGGTTGCGACAAGGAGAACGAGGCGCATGTAGTTGAAGTCCGCCAAGGTGTTGAGGACAATGTCTCGTGCAAAGAGAGACATGATGACCATGTTGATGGCCAAGGCCAGACCGCTGAGCATCGAAGAGGTGTAGAATGTGGTCCTTCCTTCTTCGAGGATCGTCTCTCCCGTCTCGGTGTCCTCCAAAACGACGGCTGCCGGCTCGTTGGCCCGCAGCTTTTCAGCCTCTTCTTTCTCCTCATCGGCCAGCTCTTCCAGTTCCACTTCCTTGCTCTTCTCGGTCCGGGGAAGTGAATCGAGCCACTGGAGCTGCTGAGCATCAGGCTTGAAGTCGTCTTGCTTGCGGAAGGCGACCTCTTTGACTGACGGTGTACGCGAGTGTTGAACAGACTGCGACTGGACGCGCGACATGCTCGTCTGGTGGCTCTGCTGGCTGTGTTGATGCTGGTGGTGGATGTGCTGACTCCTGGGAGGTGTGTTCTGTTGTTCTGCGAAGCGAGATGTGGGCAGCGATGCCATTGAGGACCGGAAGAGCACGCTGACCAAGGCGGTGTCGAGCTGCTGGGCGAGCTTCATGGCCTCTGTCGGCCCGCCGTATGATACTGCAACGTCGGCGTTTCTCAGGAGGAAACAGCCCGAATGCAGCATCAGGCACGAAGCCTCCGACAGGTCAAAGACGATAGGGATCTGCTCTCCCGTTTCAAGAGCGATGCTCTTCTCCAGGGGAAACCGACGGAGGAGCATGCCAACACTCGATGGCTTGCTGACGATGGCGACCTTGAGAGAATAGGATACGAGGAGCGCGCGTCAGCGTCTTTATCCAGTGACTTTCCAGTGACAAATTCTGCTCACACTAGCTTCGAGCTCCTCGAGGGTGGCAGAAAGCCCGCTGTAGCCCCGGTTGGGAGGGTAGACGAGCGTCTCTTTAGCGCCATCGGTCAGGCGCATGACGACTGCCTCGGCCTCCTCGTCTTCCTGAAGCCACTCTTGACGGAGTCCGGTGCGATAGATGTGCTGAACCAACAGCCTGGCAGCTTCCCGTTGGAAGGCGGGAGCCACCTTCGGCATGGCCATTGACGAGTCTGTACCGTTGGCGCATGACGAAATGGACGAAGATGAGGTGGGGTTGGTAAAGATCATGGCGCTGTTGAGAGCCCCTTCGCCGTGAATGCTCGGGGGAACAGAGTGAAGGCCTTCTTCCGAAGGGCCCGAATATGTCATGGAGAAAGGTGCAAGCCGGCCTTGAGGGGTGTTGTGGTGCTTGCGATGGCGAAGGAGGAGGACCTAAAGAAAGAAAAGGGGAGCGAGGGCCTGGTTTCTCGCATTCGAGGAAGACCTTTTAACTTAACATGGACGCAGCGTAGTATCGACAGCCCCTTCCCGTGGCTTATCCTGCCTCTCGCCTCAACGTGCCAACTAAGATAAACTTGCTCTCTTGGAGATACATTGAGGCCTGTGAGAGCCTAGGTGTGGTTCCAGTCTTCGCGGCCTTGCAATCGGCGAAGCCACACTTCCATGCTCCCGCTCCTTGTCGGGCAACCGGGCCCAAAATTCATTAAAAGCCACGCATACACCCAAAAATTTCAGAGCTCTTCTTATCTTCGCGTGGTTGTATTACTCATTTTAGACCAAGCTTCCCTTTCTACAATCCTGTACTGTACAGTGCTTATTTTCGGAGATGCGGGAGCGGGACGAGCTAGCTGCAATCTTGACAAACAAACGGAGCAAGCTTCGTTGCCCTGCCACCCAGATTCGGTCCCTCTTAATTATTTTCACACACCTCCCGAGTTCCCGCCTGCACATAGCTGTGCATCTGTTATCGTTGACTTTTGCTACGGCATCTGCTTGAACAAATTTTGCTCACCCTTCAAACTGATTCTAGCTATAATTGAATTAAAGACCCGCATTGTACTGTGCTGTAGTTCTCTGAAGAAGTGATCCCGCTCTCTGGAACAGTTTTACATTTGCTACTCCGCTTACGTTCTAGTATTAGAGAACGTCGATCCTTGGTCAGTCGGGTTGGCAGAGGCCGAAAGTGAGCGATGACCAGTTGCAATGGCGGTGGTCCAGACCATGGCAATCCTTCCCTTGGCCCGTGTTTCAGCTAAGCAAACGAAATGTACGGGACATCCCGAACCCGATATTGCTAACACTGTTCGTGAGACTCTTCCTGCAGAGGCGCATGTACTGTACGCTCGAACAACAGCTCGGTCGTATCTCTGCCTTGCTTTTATGGCCAACTGGTTCGCGCTGTCAAGCCACACAAACCCAAAGTCGATTTCTCTTGTCACGACAGTCTTCTGATAAAAGTAGCGCTTCTGATAAAAGTAGCGTGCGTGGCTCTCTCGACACGCACTTGCACCGGACACCCCTCCGTCAATACACCACCACAACTTTGACCGTTTCTCTTTCACTTGACAAGATCAGCGCAAGGGAAGTAACGTGCATCGCGCCGTAACAATGGAGCATATGCAACAGCTTCGTCAGCGTCCAGCCACCGGCGCTGGCCAATTCCGATCCACGAAGCTCGCTGCCGACGAAGCCGAGCCGACGCTCCAGTGGACCCGAAGCAAAGATGGCAAGAGGTCGCTCCGCAAGAGCTACCTGATGGTCCTCTTGGGCATCTTCAGCGGCTTGGCTCTTGGACTCATTCGGATGGGCTTGTCAATCTACGACCATTTCAGTTCGCAAGCCAACTACTGCCTTGTTTTTGAAGACAACTTCGATGGGCCGCTCAACACTTCGCTCTGGAATCACGAGGTCTCGGTCGGAGGCTTCGGAAACGGCGAGTTCGAATGGACCACGTCATCGTCCAACAACTCTTATGTGAGTTTCTGGTCTGTCTCTTGGAAAGAGAAGGAGAGGAGTCTGATCTGGTGGAGGCCATCCCATGTCCTTGCAGACCGAAGATGGGTATCTCTACATCACCCCAACATTGACTTCGGACGTGATCGGTCAGGCCAACGTCATTGACGGGTACACCGTCAACTTGACTGCCGATGGCACCTGTACTACCCCGGAGTCAAAGTGGACGAAGATCGACAAGAAGGTGCCTATGCAAGTGGCCATCAACAGTACCCACACCAACTGCGTGGCAAAAAGCAACGCGACATTGGGAACCGTAATTCCGCCGATCCAGAGTGCACGTCTCAACACAAACGGAACAGCAAGCATCAGGTACGGAAAAGTCGAATTCCGCATCAAAATTCCCAAGGGAGACTACCTCTGGCCTGCAGTGTGGATGATGCCCGAGGACAACGTCTATGGCGACTGGCCCCGCAGCGGCGAGATTGACATCTTCGAGGCAAAGGGCAATGCACCAAAGTTCCGCGACGACAACAACTGCAATGCCGGTGAGTAGTGTCTTTCCCTCATCCTCCTTCCTTTCGCTGGCTGACCCGTGCGGTACTACAAAAGCGTCGAGCACATTGCACGTCGGCTTCGACAAAACAACAAACCTGGTCAACAAGTTCCTCAAGTATCGAAACTTGTGGCGCAACTGGTTCAACGAAGAGTTCCACACTTTTGGCATGGAATGGAGCGAGCACGGTATCTGGACGTGGGAGGGAACGCCCAACCGAAGGATCATGGATGCCAAGTTCAAGAAGCCCTTCAGCGCCCTCATCAAGCCGCAGTACGACGAGCACGGTGTCCTCATCCCTGGCGCGGACCCGTGGACCATCTCCAACAACACCAACGCCCCCTTCGACCAGCGCTTCTTCCTCATCGTCAATCTGGCTGTTGGCGGCACGGGTGGCTACTTCCTGCATAACGACCCAATCTGGTCCAACGCTGAACCGAATGCAGCGGGCACCTTCTGGAAGCTCAGGGACCAGACCTGGCTCCCAACCTGGTCGGAGGACAAGAAAGAGAGGAGCCTCAAACTTGATTACATCAAGATGTGGCAGCGTTGCTGATTGTTTTGTCTGGTTGCGGTTTCCTACTCCTTCAATAGTGTACAATACAATAGAACCTACTCTTACGCATGAAATGAGCTTCTTACCCTCCGTCTTCCTCATCTCGACTCCGGAATTTGGTAGTGAGTAGAGTGTAGAATATTGAGCTAAGAGCCGATGCTTTTTGAGGCCGTGTGTCTGCTCTCGTGACATTTAGCAATGTCCTTCATAACATGAATGTACTGTACCATCAACAGTATTTGTTCGAGGTCACGCTGAGACTTATGGTAACCCGAAAGAATCATCGTGACGAGAGAATCCCATTGTGTCAGAGAAGAGAAGTGTGCTAGGTACAAGAGGCTCAAGAAAACAACAAGGAATGAAAAAGTGGCCTTGGCCGTCTAAGGATGAAAAGGTAGCTTATCAACATTGCTTCCAAGCCTTGACGTAATCGACTTGCATCGCTCGCTGCGTCTCGTCGCCCCACGAAGGAAGCCAGCTCTCCTTCTGGTTCCAGAACGTCCTCCGAGCCGTCGAGTCGCTGTTGCTCCACGGTTGGCCAACATCGGCAAAGAAGCCGTTTGTGCCTCCGACGGCGACGTTGAGAATCAGGAAGAACTCCTGGTCAAAGGGAGCCGCCGACGAGTTACTGATGCTCCATGGGTTTGCCCCTGGGATGTAGTTACCGGCCGCCGCTTGAACGAGAGGCATCTTGTTGATGAAGGGCTCATTGAACTTTGTGATGAGGACTTTCTTTGCCCGCGACTCGCGCCAGGTCCAGATTCCCTGCTCGTCCCACTCGAGACCGAAAGTGTGGAAGCCTTGGTTCCAGAAATTACGCCAGAGTGTCGCGACTAGAATGAAGGCAAGGTAATATCATTGGGTGAGATGAGGATGCTCTAGCCGGGCCGTATGACGAAGAATTGACTCACCTCCACGGAACTTGGCAAACTGATCGTCGGCTGACTCTGTACCAAAGTGAAGGGCGCTGTTCACTGATGATTGGAAGGTTGGGAAAGGGTCAGTCTTCTGCACAAGCTCTAAGCTTCGATTGAGGACGAGGCGCGATTTACGCACTTGTGTTTGCCAGGAGTTGGGAACGCGACGTGGGCATGTTGCCCTTGCTCTCGAAGATGTCGATTTCACCGCTGCGGGGCCAGATGCCGTAGACACTGTCGCGAGGCATCATCCACACGGCGGGCCACAGCCAGTCACCAGTGGGCATCTTGGCGCGCACCTCGACGCGACCGTACTTCATGGAAAAGGTGCCGTTGGTCGTCAGGCGTGCGCTCTGAACGGGAGGAATGATCGTCCCGATGGTGCTGTTGCTGCGGATCTGGCAGTTTGTGTCGGCGTTCCCGATTGCCTGCTCGGCAAGATCGAGGCTCTGAGAGCGGTCGACCCACGGCACCGGCTCCGCCGTGCACGTCTTGGAATCAGTGAGATTGACCGTGTAGCCATTCAGCATGGCGGCCTCGCCGATGACGTCTGCAGTTAGGGTGGGCACGATGTGGAGAAAGCCGTCCTTTGTGAAGCTGTTGTTGGGCGAAGTCGTCGTCCACTCGAATTCTCCTGTTCCGAAGCCGCCGACCTGAACGTCGTGCTTCCAGAGGTCGGTGTTGAGCGGCCCGTCGAAGTTCTCGTCGAGGACGAGGCAGTAGTTGTGTTTGTTCTTGAACCAGTCATAGATGCCAAGGCCGAGCACGGCGCCCATTCCCAAAATGCCCACAAAGACACCGAGGAAAAGGACCAAGAGATCGAAGCGGGCGACGCGCTTTCCACGTTTGCTGCCGCTGAACAGGTTGGGAGGTGTCCAGCTCGGCGAGATCATTCGGGAACGCAGCATAGATGTGTGGTACGCCTTGAACACGATTGCGGGCTTCTCCAGTACCCTTTTCTCCTCTGGCTGTGCGCTGGCGGTAGGCTCGCGCTCACCCTTGCCCTTGCGCGAAAAGAGTCGGGTCATTTTAGCAAAAGGAGGTATTGTGCTTTGGTGGCGGATGTGTGTGTTGCGCGTGTCGTAGGAGGCGAGGAAGGGGGAGGGAAGTCCTGTCGTCTCTTTGGGGTCAGCCCTGGTTGTTATGACCTCTGCTGGCCGCTTATCTTTATTGTCGTGAACAATCTCTCTCTCTCTTGCTCCTTTACACAACTACACACACCCGGCCTCTGCTACACTTCTCGTCTCACGCCGCCCAGTACTACGACGGGCCGACCGATGAAACTGCGTTCCCGAAGCAAGACGGGAAAGAGCCACGAAGGAGCAAGGGCCAGATAAGCACGAGGACGCCACAAGGACGGGATATTGCTGCAGTCTCGGATACTGCTTTCGGGAAGCAATCTGGGTGCAATTTTGCAGCTGGAGTTCTAGGCTTCGGAAACAATACAGTTTCACTTTGGCACGTTCTAGCAACGGAACCGAAAATACTAGCTAGACGCGCGCTGTCTTCCCGAGATGTGCAGAAAATAAACAAACTTCTTTGCTCTGTAAAGAATCGCAATTCTAAATCTTTACATGCAGAACGAAAGCCAGCCACGCGAATTCAAGTCCGCTACAGGCAACCATCAGGGGACTGACAGGGGACAACGTCGTGGGACCGACCGGGACTGTCGCAGGATAGTTTTCCTCGAGCTGACATGCATTCTCCCATGTTCCAGATCGGTTCTCGGTTGGTGGCTTGGCCGATATCATTGTAAGACCGCGAACCCGTCGCGCTTGCGTCTTGATCAATGGTTTCTGGGTGTCGGCCAGAGGCTTATCCGCTTGTTTCTCGCTGTATTGCTGCGTGTTGAGAGGGATTTGCATCCCCGAATGCCAATCACAACTACTTACGTATCTAGTAGTGGCTTCTCACAATCTCTCTCTGGGCCTCCTTCGCTTCCCGAGGGTGTTGTTCAGAGATCAAACGTGAACCTTATAACCGTAGGACCTCCTTCTTTGAGAGGCAAACTTCTTTCTGCTCGGCTCCTCAAACATTTCTCCCCCTCACCAATCTCCTCCTCGCCCTTTCGAGCGCCGAGATGGCTTCCTCGCAACGCCTACGCGCGATCTACTCCAGCGGTGTCAAGGAAGGATGGCTCGGCCAGAACAGCACGTCGGGCATTGTTCTGCTCCACAATGACCGTGAAGTCGACGGCGAAGGCGACGATCCCTTTCGGGATCAGCAACAGGCACAGGACGACAGAACGCTGTCCTACGAACCCGAGAGAAATGCCGACAGCCTGCAACAGTGGCGAGCGTTGCTCGAACGGACAGGTGCAGAGGTGAGAAGGCAGAAAACTCTTCTCATCAAGGAGAGAAGAGAGCTGATTCTGACCATAACTCTTTGACCTTGACCCTCCCTGTAGTGCCTCGTCATCACCTCGACGTCGCTCTACGACCTGTTGCTGAGCACTGTGCAGGATGACTGCAAGCTTTTGCCCTTGAGCAAGCGCAAACTGGACGCGATACCAATTTTTGAGGACGTCGTAGACGCCGTCAACAATGTCGAGAGAGGCATGACGAGGTTTATGGTCCGCAACCAAAGAGCATTGGGACTACTCCAACCTTTGGATCTGGTCAAGACTGCAGCTCGGGGGATCGAGTCGAGGGCGTTCCGGCACTTGGCGGCTTCCAACAACCTCGAGAGCTCGCCGGACCTCTCTTCACCTAGCTCCTCCTTTCGCTTCCCCAGCAGCCGCGGGAGCCCCAGGACACCCCCTTCCTTGTCACACTCTCCCAACCTTGAAGCTCCCTGGGCACCAATTGAGGCTCACAACAGGTCAAATGAGGACCTGAGCATCGTAGAGGCGACGATGGGCACCAAGGTCAAGCTCCCACCTCCTGTCGTGACCGCAGACCCAGAAACCGGCGAGAAGATTCTTCAAGAAGGGCGCAGAGTCAACTACCTCGCACCGCTCTCGACTGGTCTCTCGGTGGGCCTCAACATCTTCATGGTCTCTGGCTTCGTCACCAAAGTTGTCGTCGAGACACTGGTCGATGGCAACTATTTGCGGATGGCAATGCTCGCCGTCGTACCGTTCTTCATGATCATCTCGCAATTTCTTTGGGACAACTTGATCTCGTTCATCTCGCAAGTCTTCTTCCCGATCAAGCAGATGCACGAAAACAGCTTGTACTATTCGGGCGTCGCAAGCGAGCCGCTGCCGGCCGACCATCCGCTCCCCAGCTTCACAATCCACATGCCATGTTACAAGGAAGGCCTCAACTCCGTCCTCAGGCCCAGTCTCGAAAGCGCCCTCACCGCTGTCAGAACGTACCGCGCGATGGGTGGCGTGGCCAACATCGTGGTATCTGAGGATGGTATGCGGCTTCTGTCAAGGGAAGAGGCCGAAGAGCGCGTTCATTATTATGACTCCATCGAAGCTGGCTGGGTTGCAAGGCCGCGCCACGGTGACGAATACATCCGCAAGGGCCGTTTCAAGAAGGCATCAAAGTGAGTATTGAAACGTTGTGATGATAGCAGGGAACCACTCGTACTTATTGCCCTTGCTGTCTGTCTCACCCCTCCTCAGCCTTAATTTCACATACAATCTTTCGCTGCGCATTGAAGAGCTACTTGAGGAGGCCAGGAACCGTTCGAATGCTTCAGAGTGGGATGAAGAGTCTTCCTATCAGATTGCCTTCGACCAAGCGGTGGAGGAGACACAGGGACAAGCATGGGCCTCGGGCAACATTCGCATGGGCGACTACATCCTCCTTATCGATTCTGACACGAGAATGAAAGCCGACTGTCTGGCTGAGGCGGCAGCCGAGATGGAGCGGAGTCCCGAAGTGGGCGCATTGCAACACTGCTCCGGTGTCATGTACGTCCGCAACCACTACTTCGAACGGTTCATTGGCTACTTTACGTCGGCATGCATCAACTTCAGGTGAGCATGAGGGGTCAAGCAGTCTCGTAATGCTGCAGGGGACTGACGTCCAGATTGTCGCAAACAGCATCTCGTGGAACTGCGCAAATGGCGCCATGGCACCTCTGATGGGTCACAATGTGTTCCTCAGGTGGAAGGCTATGCAGCAAGTCGCCACCATTGATAGCGACGGCGAGAGGTGCATCTTCTCACCACATCACGTTTCCGAGGACTTCGAAATGGCGCTCAAGATGCAGCTCAAGGGTTACATCGTGCGATGGGCCACCTACTCGGACGAAGGTTTCACAGAAGGTGTTTCCTTCAACCCTGAGGATGAGGTGACGAGGTACCAAAAGTACGCCTACGGTTGCTCGGAGATTGTTTTCAACCCGCTTCGCTACTGGCTCACAAGAGGCCCACTGAGCAAGCTGTTCCGAAGCTTCCTCTTCAGTAATGTGCCGACGGCATACAAGATCTCGACAATGTCCTACATGTCGACCTACTACGCACTCGGTGTCTCGTTCCCCTTGACGATGGCCATGTTCGCTGTCCAAGGCCTCTTCTACCCTTGGCTCGACCCATCCTTCCTGCCCAACTTCGACGTCTGGGTTACTGTCTCCCTCATTTTTACCCTCTGTGGTGGACCCGGTCTGGTCATCGCACGCGCTCGCTGTGGCCATCAGACGCTCTGGGGTGCCTTCAAAGATTGCATCTCCCACTTGCCAGCGTCGGCCGTCTTCTTCTCGGGTCTCTCCTACCACATTCTCACCGCCCTTTGCTCGCACATGTTCAGCTTTAACATGTCCTGGACGACGACCAACAAGGACTTCACCGAGTCGAGCATCACCCAAGTGTTTAGGCGGTTCTGGACCGTGTACGCCGTCTGCGCCACTTTCCTCGCTGGGATCGCTATCTCGGCTTCGCCCCTGTTCAGCATCAAGTGGAGGATCCAAGGCTTTAACGCGCTGGTGCCGCCACTGCTTCTTCTGCTTCTGCAGTGAGTTTCTTTTTTTTCGATTTCTCAGGCCCGTCTGGCCGGCTTCGGCGCTAAAACTTAAAGTTGTTCTTCTTTGGCAGTATTCTCTTCCCGCTTATTTTGGATCCGGGAATGCTCCACCAGTACCTCCCCCAGATTGGAGAAGCCAAAACGGTGGTCAAGAAAAACACCAGGAGCTTTTTCTACGCGGCGGGAGAGAAGATCAAAGAAACCTACGACACAACCCGCATTGCTGCCCGTCTCAGCCGGCCTCCCGCGGCCCGACTGGAGTCCACGAGCGACCTCGGCCATGCAGGGACGGTCAGATACAGCAACAATGCCGTTTTTGTCGAAAAGGGCACCTTCTCAGTCTGATAGTATACACTCTTTTACCAAACTCAGCAATCACTTTCCTTATCTTCTGCTTTTCGTACATTTCTTTCCTTGCGGGGCCTTGTATAACTGTCACCGAAACCGAACCTTGTACACACTCTCTCTCTATTCATTGTCTGCACCTCTGGACTGTGGCACGATGGTGCGTGATCGATTGTCTCGTTGCAACAGAACGTGCGAGTGTAACTCTATACAAATTTGGATAGTCAAGAAGGGGAGGCACCTCGGCAGTCTGTCTATGATTTCTCTCTTGGTGCTTGCAGCTTTCCAAAAGAAGGAAAGGCGCCTGATGGGTCGTCCCGTGCAGAAGCCACCGCGGGAAGGGATGTCGGGTCCATCGGAGCTTGACAAGATTCAACGCGTCGGGTCTTTGTGCCTGAAGATGTTGTGAGCGAGTGATCCAGGGTCTAGACTTCCCCAAGTGCGCTCTCGTGTCATGGCCTGCATCCGGTGAGCCAAATGATGATAAGGGCATGGTAAGGAGGCAAGCGTCACCGGTATGCCCCAATCGGCGAGCTTGCAAGTATTTTGTCCGGCTCGGGACCGTCGGTCCTCTTTTCTACTGCGGCCAACCCGTATCTCGGTCGCTCATAGGCCCTCCTCTACCCGATTTGCCCGCGTTCCTGGCACCAGATGTAGACCCGCGGGTGCTGAGTTGAGCTGACCATGAAAATGAGTCAAACAGCAAGAAAGGCTCGAATGTTACCTCGCTTGCTCTCTTGGCGCGCATACCCGCTTCGATTCAGGAACCGATTTCGCTACCTATTCTTAATATGAAACTGACACAGATGTCAAGTATTTATATTGAAGGGCCTTGTTTCTAATAAATCCTTCCCGTGTTCATTACAACAATCCACTTCTCGTCAATAAACGTCAACCTTAGCAGGAAGATGACGACACTGGGGCGGGTGAGCCTGATCCCGTGCCATGCTCTGCCTTCCATTCGTCCAGCTTCTTTGGTGTGGCTAGACTCTTGGGGCTGCCAAGCAGCTCTTCGCTCCGTGCGGGCCCGAGCACATCCTGTGGCTTCCCCATTGTATCTCCGATGTGACGATCATCTTACCAAACCCTTTCCCACGTAGGTGGCTTGCAGCAAAAGCAAGAGCGTGGGGAAGCAAGCACGTTGCTGTGTTTCCGACATGTAAGACAGGTGCTTGTGGCTTACTATGGCCTTGCATCTTGACGGGAGCGTTGCATCTGCCCCTAGGTTGACATACATGGACCGGGGCACCGTGCGTACAACAACACCAGCAGCAATGCGTCCAGTCAAGCGGGTTCAACAGGAATGGCCGACACGGGAACATGGATTCCAGACGGCGACGATGTCACACCGATGTCCGCGCTTGGTAGTCTTGCCTCTCAGAGTGGCTGATGGAAGCTTGAGCATAGGGGTAGGCATACAAGGCATCGGATAAGCGCAGAGTCCACGTCTAGTCTAGGCCCAATCCGACAGGGCAAGCACAGCGACGGGAGGACTACGATAACAGAGAACAGCCCGACCGGAGCGTTCAGCTGCTCGAGCAAGTGATACTTAAACGGGCACTTTTCTCATCTTCGAGATCGACAAGCCTCACCTCCTCATCATTTCGAGTTCTCTTGAACTACTTCTCTCTACCTCTCTCAACCTCCTCCTCCTCTTCATCCTATCCGACACTTCCAGCAACGATGCTGAGCCCTAAGTTCGCTCAGCTTGCCACCATGCTGGCTGCGGCCGCCCTGGTCGTCTCGGGCACGCCTGTCAAGCGGGACAAGGCACTGCCCACCGGCACCGTTCCCAGTGTTGCCTACGTTGGCGACAACGGAGTTGTGGACTATGCCGCTCTGCTCCAGGACACTGCCGTTACGCCCGTCGTTGTCCCGATCGTGCCAACGGCTACGGCTGTCGCTCCTGACGTTTCCTCGTCTGTCGCCGCCAGCGCCTCTTCTGACGCCCCTGAGACGGCGGCTACCCAGACTGCCACTCCCTCTCGCCGGGGGTTTTTTCAGGAGAAGCGGGAGAAGCGTGATGTAGAGCCCCACTGGGACGCAGCTGCATGCCCCAGCTCCGGTTCGAGCCCAGGACCCGTCCTGACGCCTGACACGGCCGAAAACTTCAAGGGAAACAGCTGGCTCTCCCAGGTCTATGCTCAGAATGCCGGCGCCCCCGCCGGCTTCAGCAGGGTCTACGTCGGCGCTGATGGTATCCCCAAGGGTGACAGCTCCTCGATCACCCAGGCCATCATTCCCCTGAGCAGCTACGACGTTAATAGCTGCAAGGGCGCGTGCGACTACTACAACTGCCAGGCTTTCAGTGTCTTCATGTCCCGCGACACGTACGTCGACATGGACACTGTTGACCTCAGCCAGTGCAACAACCCTCCCAGCGTGACCACGTTCAGCTGCGCCGTCTTCGGTTCCACCATCACCAAGGACATGATCAACGAGTTTGGCCAGACCAAGGGCGACTACTTCCAGACGGCCATTGCCGCCGCCAACGGCTACGTCCGCGACGACATCTACCGCGACATCAGCGGCTACTCTGGCACAACCTACCCCGGTGGAACGACGAGCAACGGCGACACGGCCCAGTACCTCCTCGAGGTCTACAACCCCAACGAGAATGCCGGCGCGATCGGCTACTCGCCCGAGGTTTGCGCCGCAAGGTGCGATGGCTCTAGCAACTGCGTGAGTAAAGCTTCCTCCTAGTTTCGTATATTCTCCAACATTTTGCTTACCCTCTCTGTAAATTTCCTTAGGCTGGCTTCGATGCTGCTGAGATTCTCGCCGACGGCAACTTCGCAGCCACCCAGTGCCTCCTTTACACTACTGTCATCGGACAGGACCAGGGCAACAACGCGGGCCAGTGGGGCACCGATGGCAAGTGGTACTCCTTCCAACCCTCGGTGTTTTACTCCAAGAACGACCACAACACTGGTGTGATCCTTGATGCAGGATTCGAAGACTGCACAGACTACCAGACCTGCCCTTACTGGAGCTTCAATGGCGGCGCCCTCGGCGTCCAGAATGTTTACCCTCATACCGGCCTGAAGTCTGCCTACTGCGGCACTGTCGGAGGAGAAGGTACCATCACCTACAACGGCCCCATCACCACGAGCCCCGGCAGCTACAACCTCAAGGTTTGGTTCTTCAACCCCGCCGCCAGGGACCCTGCCCAATCCTCGTTCCGGGTCGTGTGGAACGGACAGGAGGTCTACCGGCACACGGACTGGTCTGCAACTGCTTACCGCCAGATCGTCATTCCCGTGACGGCTACGGCATCCAACACCCTCGTTTTCTACCAGCGTCAGGACCCGTCGTACTTCTACCTCGACGACATCACGCTCGAACGCATCTAAATGGTCGACTCCTTTTTTTACTCCACAGCCGGAAGTTCGCTTCCGTCTAAAGGAACCACTCTCTGCTATTCTCTCTCGGCTTTCCTCATCTCCCCCTGAGTCTGCCACGTTGGGTTTCTTGTCATTGTGATAAAATCTGCTCCATTCATTTCTCTTCTTGCTTCTACTCTTTTTCCTTTTTTGTCTTCGTCACACCCTCTTGCTTGTTACAATCTTATTCATTCTTTTTTCATCTCGTTGTCAACTTCGTCTTCTTCCATTTTTCCAAGTCTGATGATCAGGGCAGCCTGTCGCCTCGTAAGAGCATGCACAGACTTCTCCGTGCGAGCAAGGATCGGATCTGATGAAGGGGCATCTATGATCAGGACGGGTGCGTGTAACTTTGCTGCGCCTATCTCGAGAAGAGGCAGCTCCTTTCCTTATGATGCGCCTCTTGATTAGGGCCTCTGAATGATTCTCTTTGAGAGCCATGCGATCAACCTATGGCGGGTCCCACGACTGGGATGGCGTCAACGGCGTCTCTCAGGTCCTGGCAAAGTTGACTACCGGACATTGCGAAAGGACTGACCACATGGCCCAAAATCGTCGAAAACCGTGCTGTAATCTCCGGTGCTGTTGACGCTAGCTGCAGTTTGATTAGTCAGCTTTGTTTGTTTCTTATTGTGCTTCTGTAGGAACATTGTTAGTGCTGCCGACGGGAAGGAAAAGGCGGGAGGCCAGGCCCCATCCCTTTATTATCTAAGTTTACAGTAAAGAAGAAATGTTCCTGCTTACTGAAAAGTAAAGTCCGCACGGGAGATCGACTACTACCAAGCGCGATCTGGGTGATGCAGATTTTTCCCTTGCCCTGTCTCACTTCTGTCTCGGGAAACAAAGCTCTGGAAACTTCGCATTCTTTGGTTTGCTGAGCTACTTTTAAAATTATGTTTCTCGATTCGATTCTGACCGAATTACTGGGACTCATCTGCTTGACTGATAAGCACCCCCCTCGACTTGCCATTACAGTCAGGAAATGAAGTTGATTTAATAGTGGTAGATAGACCTCGGAGAAGCAGGGGAAAGTCGAGCCACAAATATATGCAGGTGGACATTCTACAGCGGATCCTTCCTTCGTGTGGCTCTTCGACTCTTGCGGAGTTGACGAAGCTGCCTTCTCCGGAGAGACTTGTGCTCTTCGCATTTCATTAGTTCCAGGCCAGTTGCTAAACCTCCGTTACGCACCCATTGAAGCCACAAGGAGGCACTCGCCAGGCGGTAATCTCGACCACAAACGCACCTCGATTTGCTCCGTGTGTGCTGTGTACAGACTGATGCAGATCTTGAAATCTCATGTGCCTGTGAAGGTGAGCTTGAGACGAGCCAAAGCAGCTCCGTCCTCTCCTCGCCTTCTATGGTTCCTTACTCGTGCATCATGGGCCTGGCCATAATATCACCTTGCGTTCGGTAATTGCCTCGTCAGCGACGAGTTCTTCTGTTCTTCCGATGGAACGAGCACTGGCGGTAGCATCTGTATGAAGATCGAGACTAGTTACCGCGGTCCTCTAGAGCTATAAAGACCAATGCCTCTGTGAGGGTATACCTCGTCTTTCGCATCCTTGCAGACCTCTCCTCTCCCTCACACGGCCTTACACACACAGCGACTGCCCCCTCTCAAAATGAAGTTTACCTCGCTTGCTGCCACCGTCGTCGTCGTCGCTGCGGGCCTCTCTTCGGCCATGCCAAGCGATGCCAATGAGATGGACTCGCGCTCGCTACAGAAGCGTTACCTCTGCGACAAGGCCAACTACGGTGCCAGCGGCAAGCCCTGGGAGCGCACCTCGTCGCCCGGATGGTGCGTCGGCAAGTCCAACAAGTGGGGATCCAAGCTGCCCACTTGGGACGGCGGTGACTCCGCCAAGTGTGACCGGCTCGGCAGGAAGGGTGGCGCCGTCTGCAATGGCGGCAACAACCCCGGAACGGTCCCCAAGGGATGCAAGCCCCCCACCACATGGGTGCCCTGGGGCCCGCACACGAAGACCAGGACGACCAAGTCGTGCAGCACCGGCTTCGCCACCGTCACCGTTACGGCCACCACGACGGCTACCACGACGGTGCCCACGACTACGACGGCTATCGTGACGACCACGACGACCGTCACCGACGGAGGCGCCGCCCAGCCCATCTGCACTACTGATGCCAACGGCGACACCTACCAGACGCTCTTCACCAACTACACCACCATCCCCACCTCGGGCGTCTACGCGGGCCAGACCGTCGGCGCCGCCACCGTCGACAACGACAACTACCTCACCTACGGTCTCGCCGACACCGTCGAGCAGTGCCTCGAGCTCTGCGACCAGACGAACTCCTGCGTTTTTGTCAACAGCTACAATGATAGGCAGGTATCAGGCCTCTTTCTGTGTTATACAGACTGTAGCTGACCCCCGGGTGGCCACCTCTTACAGGTATCCCGACGGCGAGACGCCCTCTGATCTGCCGCCCAGCGCCCAGGCCAAGTACGACCCAAGCAAGCTTACGTGTGCCCTCTACAAGGCCTGCCCTGACCCGGCAACTACTACAAACAATGTGGGAGGTCAAAACGACCCCAGTTACATTGTGAGCATGTCTTCGGAGTCGCTGTGATGGATGGCGGTGCACTGACGAGTGCCTGTGACTAGACTAATTCGAACGGCTACTGCCTGGGCGGCCAGTGCCCCACTAGCTAAAGGTTTGAGAACCTCGGCTGCTATGGACTCTCTTCTCTTTATTCTTGTTATTCGATGATTGAACGGTTGACTGTCATGAGAGAGAGCATCTCGAGTGCCGGGATGGTCAGAGGACTGTGATTAATTTTGTGTTTGCGACCTCAATAATGCTATTCTGTGAGGTTAGGAGCCTTTGTCGATGTCCAGCGCATGTACCATGAGGACTAGTGTGTCTAAAGTTGTGTAAAGAAGGTAATATTGCTGACATTTCATCACGGTGTCCCATATGTCAACCCTCCCTGTCGTCGACCTGCGCGCTCGATGGTGTCTGCTGAAAAAGTCGCGACGTGTTTTTGTGAAGTTCAGAACAGACGCGAACCGAACTTCATTTAGCCTAATTCGAAAAAGTGAACCGCAAACTTGGCGCGCAGTCAGAAATCATCGGCAAAGGAACGGGCAGTTAACTCATCAAAGACCGCAAGAGGTGCGAAGCGACCAGCAGAAAGAAGAGACAAAATCATATTCCCGGTAAACCCACAGAGAGTACAGTGACAACACAAACCAGAAAGCGAGGGGACAATGCCAGCAGGGCCTATTTACGAAGAAGCAACCGAGTCGTAGTGGAAGTTGGGCGCGTGGGTGTAGAAGGCATGGTCGTTTCCAGTGACCGAGTCGTGGCCGTACTGGCCCACATCGTTGAACGTGGCCGCGGGGAAGCCACTGACCGAGTAGATAATGCAGCCCTGGCCCAGGTAGCGACCGCCGGCACCTGCGAAGGGCGTCGAGTTGGGGTCGCCGCCGACAGTCAGGGGCCACGTGCTGAAGGACTTCTGTAACGAGGAAGGGCAAGGGTGAGTGACGTGGTTCTATTGATCGACGGCAAGATTCACTCACAGAGCCCGACACAGTGTCAGCCACGTTCTTGCAGAAGATGGGGTCGAAGTAGGCGTTCTGCGTCAGGACAGACTGGAAGAGGCAAAAGAAATGTCAGCGTACTGAGACGAATTTTCTTTCACTCGAGTCAAGCGGCTCACCGTGTACATGATGGAGTAGGTGTTGTAGTTGGCGTAGGCCGGGCTGAGGAGCTGGCCCTGGCCGGTGGCGACACGGTTGTCGACAAGGCCAGGGCGCGTGGCACCCTTGAATCCTGCGATAGCAGGTGGCGTGTACTTCGTCAGCTGGTAGCCATCCACTCCCGCCTTGACCACCTGGAAGTTTCCAAGGGTGGAGCCCTGGAGTGCACAAAGTTGGGTCAGTCGACGGACTTCTTTCCCGCTTTTCTTTTTTGCCACAACAACTCACAGTGTTGGTGGCCAGGTCCGAGCTGATGGGGGTGCCGTAGTAGGCGCAGACGAGGTTGGTGATCGAAAGTGGATCGGAGCAGGTGCTGCTGACAGTCGGGTCAACGACAGGGTCACGCTCGTAGTAGATCTGTTCGGATACGCAAGCGGTGAGCCGATCATGTCCTCCTACACTCCACTTGAGGCAGGAACAAGCTCACATCAAAGGACATGCAGCCCTTGAGAGCATCGCACTTGGCCGCACACGTCTCTGGCTTGTAGCACCAGTGCGTGGACATGCCCAAGTACGAGTTGGCACCAGGGTTGGAGTAGGTTCCCTGCAGGTTCTCGTACACTTGCGTGTATTTGCCAGATGAGATTGTATCGTTTCCTTGCTTGGCGGTGTAGGAGAAGTAAGGCCATGCCGTAAAGGTCTTGGCAGTCAGGCCCTGGGGCACCAGAAGGTTACCAAATGTGCTGGGCACGTTGAGCGTCTTTGGGCAGCCGCCGCTGCTGGAGCCACGCTTGGAGACAGATGTCGAAGACTGCTGTTGCTGAGCCTGCTGGACGACTGCAGCATCGGTATCGCTCGTGGAGATCGTCTGGTTGGTGGGGTAGCTTGGGGGAAGGTTGGTCGGGGTGATTCGCGAAGCAGCGACGAGACCGACGATGTCGAGGGTGCCGTCTGCGTTGACGTACGCAGGACGGTTGGCGGCATCGCGCTCGACGACATGAGGTCGTGCCGAGACGAGAGTCAAGCTGAGGGCGACGAGGGAGACGAGAGCACGGATTTGCATGGTTGCTTGGTGTAGAGGTAAGTTGGTGGAAGACAAGAAGAAAATAAAGAAAAAAATGGAAACGTCTTCCTCAAGGACTTGCCGAAAGGGAAAGGAGGCTCGCTGCTACTGTTTTTATACAGCGACGAGCGTTTAATGATGATGATATTGATGGCTTCCAAGAAGGCCTCCATCTCCATCCATCGTGGCTTGTCTCACGGTCTTGATCGTATCGCGCACTCCCGTGGCCTGCACCGATGTCTTGCTCAGCAGGCCGGTCCCATGGCCGTACCACTACATGCATTCCCGTGGCCAGAGCAGATGTCTCACTAAACTCCGATTCTATTATGCGGAGCAACACTGCAGATGGTGGCGGAGAGAGCGCATGTGCACCTCCTTTCTCCATCAGAACTTCTCTCTCTCTCTTCTGGTGCCGGGGGTCGTCACTCGCGTCGGTATTACAGACTTTAATGTATCTTCGCGGCCCAAGCAGCGACTCTGGATCTCGTCAGTCTGGGGGGCAATGTATGACGTCCTGTGGCTCTCGCCGAAAGAACGATCAACGATCGTCAGAAAGCGCGCAGGACCTAGACCCAGGAGCGGAAAATAAACAAAATGACAAATAGCGGCTAAGACCACCGAAAAGCCACTCCACAGCGCATCCCGCGTCTCACTTGTTTTTAAAAATTGTTGAAGACCTGTGCCTGGTACGTATTCTGGGTATCTTTTTGGGTCTCCGTGGAGAAAACGTTCTAGAAATTCAGCTGTGTTGGACTGCCAAGGATCGGTTCCGAACGACTAATCAGGAGCCTTGTTCTCACGATCCTACATTGCCAATGCTTGCATGCCGACTATCAGCCAAAGAGACGTAGCAGTAGAGCAGAGACGTCAAGATGTACTGTACGTACTGTACAGTACTGCACAGCACTGTATTATGGTACCAAAGGTCAGATCTTGTCTCACTTCTTACCAAGAGCATGTCTGGGTGTTGCAGAGAGCTGCGTCTGCGAGACCCAGGCTTGAGCAAGGAGCAAGACATAAAGCAAGATGCCTGAGAAGAAGAGAGAAGACCATCGCAGCGGTCGTCGTGGTGCTGCTAGCGGCCTGGACTCAGACGGGTCAATCTTAGGCCGTGTGTGGCGCCAAGTGGCAGCGACGGACAGTCACTGACGAGTCCACTTGCCCGATAGGTCACAATCAGAGCCTCGATCATCATGCTAGGACTTGCGTCTGGGAGAAGTCTGGCCCCATCTGACCTTTACCATGGTCCTTGTTCCAGACGCCGTTGTTGAGTAAGAAGATTCGCTCTGAGGATCTCTTAGGGTGCCATCCCTCGCGCACTGTCATGTGTCGTCAAAAAAACGGGCAAAGGTTCCATCTCTCTCTCTCTCTCTCTTTTCTCTCTCTCTCTCTTTTCTCTCTCTCTCTCTTTTCTCCTCTCTTTTCCTTTCTCTTTCGAAATCGCGACTCTAGAGTAGGGAGATTCTCCCTTTCAGGCTGCCGCGCGTGCGCACGCCTTGACAAAAAGGACAAGCAATGTAGTGAACAAACAGACGAACTGGAATGGCATTGACTACTCCTGGAAGAGCTTGTAGCGCGGCGAGTAGCCAAAGAGGTAGCCTCCCAGCCATCGGCCTGGTGCAAAAGGAGTGTGAGCAGCGGAAAACGACGCAGGTGGGGGTGGGAAGAGAGACACCCACCGACGATGACATTGAGCCAGCCGCCGAGGCCAAAGGGCACGTCTGCGAGGATGACGTCTGCGTCGTCGAGGAAGCGGAGCATCTGCAGCGGGTTCGGCGCCTTGCCGGCCATGGTGCGCGACGAGAGGTAGCCGTAGAAACTGTTGCATGCGTCAGTATCAGCTCAAGCAAGAGAGAAAGAGGAAGCGAAGGCCAAAAGACGCACTTGCGGACGAAGTCCTCGTCGAAGCCGGCATTGTCGCCGCCGCGCACAGTGATGTATACCTCGAGGTCCTGGCCCGATTCTGGGTCGCACCAGAACTGTTGAAGAATGGATCAGCTCCTTCATTCCCCAGCGCATGGTAAAAGCAACCCACAGTGTGAGGCCGGTGCGGAGGGATGACGGCTGTCTGGCCTGGCTTGAGCTTGCCGAGCTTGCCGTCGATCTTGTAGCACAGGACGCCGCTCTTGACGTCAAATGTCTCTGTCTGGTACAGGTGCGTGTCTGTTCGGACCTTTACATCAGCTCATGCATACCAGTCGGCGGAGGAGAAAGAAAGGGAGAGAAGTGACACCCACGGTAGGGAGGCGTGGCCGTGCTCTTTGGGCCCACGCCCGAGTGGGGCGATCCCTTTTTGAAGATCTGGCCCGAGGTGAACGACTTGCCGTCGTTGGACACCTTCCATGCTGCTCAGCGGCCTCTCGCCATGTCAGCCTCAGCATCAGAGGAAAGGGCACCCTGCACGCACCAATGAGATCGCCGTCGAAAAAGTGCCAGCGGCCCTGCTCGTCGATGTGTGGTCGCTTGAGGTCGGACTGCGACGGCTGTCAGCTCTCACTGCGCAGTCACTTTTAATGTAGGCGTCGGACTCACCATTGCGTTGCGTGTACTGTGCTGTGCTGGGCTGGGCTGGGCTGTGTGTCGGTCAGGGAGTGATGGTGATGAAGAGAGCAGCCGGGCTTGCCCCAGGATTCTTATCCCTGCAGGCAGGTCCGGTCCAAGTCCGCGGCCTCCACTTTATCTTGCTATCAGCCCGGACGCGGGGCGGGCGCGCGAACAAGGACAGGCCAAAGTCAGAATCGGGCAAGATTGGGCCTCGCATTCAGGATGATTGTCGCTCTGCGCTCGTCGGGCAGGGACAGCCTTCAAAAAGCGGACAATACTGTGGCTCGTGGCGGCTGAATGCGAGGCGATCTTGTAGCTCGTGCACATCTCGGACTGCTGACTCTTGACAGCAGCGCAAGTCGCGTCTATTCATGACAACGGAAAAGAGAGGGTATTTTGAAGTTCGCTTGAGCTACGAAATGAACTTCATTTGGGCGTGAAGTCTAGTTGCGCAAGAAGTTGCACTACTATGTTTGAGCATGAATTTCGGTCGAGCTAGGAAATGAACTTCATTCGGGCTTGAAGTTCGCCTCAGCTAGAGAACGAACTTCAACAGGGCGTGAAGTCTAGTTGCGCAAGAAGTTGCACTTTGTTTGGGCATGAATTTCAGTCGAGCTAGGAAATGAACTTCATTCGGGCTGTCGGGGGTCACAGCTGGTCCGTGCCCTCTCCACGTGATCTTGTTGTGCCTAGTCAGACACTTTTTCGCAGTCCCGGCCCGAACGCTTCTTGGGACGAGGGAAGGAAGGAACAAGAGACGATGCGATGGACGCTGGTGCGGCAGAGAGCGCCGCTGAAGCTGGCCGTCATCGGTAGCGGGCCGTCGGCATTCTACAGCGCGGCCAGGGTGCTCTCGTCGCTGCGGGACGACGAGCAGGCCGAGGTGCACCTGTACGAGCGGCTGCCCACGCCCAACGGTCTCGTCCGCTACGGCGTCGCGCCGGACCACCCCGAGGTCAAGGTGGGCGTTCTTCGATCTTTCCCTCTCTCTCTCTCTCTCTCTTCTGCAGTGTGCTGACCGAGGTGGTGCCAATATAGAATGTCGAAAACAAGTTTGCGCAGGTGGCTGCAGACCCGCGCCTGCGCTTCTTTGGCAACGTCGACGTCGTCTCCTCGTCGTCGCAGTCATCGTTCACAGCGCCCTCGGACCAGTACGACTACCCCGATGCACACAAGCTGGCGCTCTCGGAGCTGCTGCCGCACTACACCCACCTCCTGCTCGCCTATGGCTCGTCGCTGGCACGGCCCCTGTCGCTGTCGCCGGCGCCGCTCGGCGTGCACTCGGCGCTGGACTTTGTCAACTGGTACAACGGCCACCCGGCCTCGCACGACGCGCGCTTCCTGGCGCGCAACCCACACCGGCGCATCGACGTGCGGCGCGGCACGGAGCACGCAACGATCGTGGGCGCAGGCAACGTGGCGCTCGACGTGGCGCGGGTGCTGCTGCGCGGCGCACGCGGGCCTGCCGACGACGGCTTCGCACGGACCGACGTCCCCGAGCCCGTGCTCGCCCACCTGGCCTCGCGCCTGGCAGACCTGAAGCGTGTCGATGTCGTGGCGCGGCGCGGCGCCGCCCAGGTCGCTTTCACGAACAAGGAGCTGCGCGAGATGATGGACCTCGGCGGCGCCACGCGCTTCGAGCGGCCGTCCGACGCGGACCTCGCGCTGGCCAAGACCCACGTCGACGCCCTCGCCGAGCCGGGCCAGGCGCGCATCCGCAAGCGCCTCCTCACCATCCTCGAAAAAGGGTCCAGAGACGAGGCCGCCACCACCACTGCCGAGCGCACGTGGGCGCTGCGCTTCTTTGCCAGCCCCGTGCGCTTCGATGCCGATGCACAGGGCCACGTTGCCGCCGTCGAGTGGGACCGCATGGCCTTTGGCGCGCGCACGCCGACGGCCGACGGCGACATGGCCAGCACTGCGCGGCCGTGGGATGCGAGCCAGGGCTCGGCGAGTGCGACGGCGAGTTCAGTCACGACGACGAGTGCGACGACAACGACAGCAGCTACTACAACGGCAGCGACGTCGCTCGCACGCACGGGCGAGCGCTTCACGACGCCCACGGACCTCGTCATCACCAGCGTCGGCTACAAGGGCGCCCCGCTCGCGGCGCCGTCATCTGCTGTGCCACCAGCAGCGCCCGACGCCGACACCGACACCGCGCCGCTGATCCCCTGGGACGCGCAGCGGGGCATCGTGCCCAACGTGGCCGGCCGCGTCGCACGGGGCACCGCCGTCGTGCCGGGCCTCTACGTCTCGGGCTGGCTCGCCACGGGGCCCGTCGGCGTCATTGCCTCGACGCGCCTCGATGCCAACACGATTGCCGACGCCATCCTCGACGACTGGCGCGCCCAGCGGCCGACTCTCTCGTCGTCATCATCATCGATATCACCGGGAAGCGTGCCCGAGTCGCTGGCGAGCAGCAGCACGCCCATCGTCGACTGGGCCGGCTGGACCCGCCTCGACGACGAGGAGCGGCGCCGCGGCAAGGCGCTGGGCAAGCTCCGCGAAAAGGTCTTGTGTGAGTCTGTCTTTGCGAGTCATTGAGTCAGTGGACCATTGCTGACGTGGAAAAAAACAGCGATCCCGGAGATGCTCGAGATTGCCGCTGCTTGATCCCTCACACACACACTCTAGAAATACCAGTGTACTCAAGCACTGCCAGTGTAGTCTGTCTCTTAACATTAGTGGAATTAATGGCATTACATGCGCGCTCATGACAACCGCTTCGCCTTGGCGGCAAGCGAGTCGACGACGGTGCTGACGTGCTTGAGCGTGTCCAGGCTCGCCTCGTACGTCGTGTCCTCGACGGGCTCGTCAAAGACGACGAGGCAGCCGGCGCCCTGGTCGAGGATGCCGTGAAAGACCTTGTCGAGGATCATCTGGCTGAGCTTGGTCTCGACGTCGCGCACGGGCTGGCGCACCGTGCTGGCCACGTGGCTGATCTCGACCCGGCTGTAGGGCTCAATGATGCGCAGCAGGTTCTGCTCGAGGAGCGTGTCGTAGAGGGCCGAGAGGTGGTTGCGGATGATGGGGTCGTTGGACAGCTCGGCCTTGTAGTCGGCGAGGGCCTGCTCAAAGTGCTCGAGGCTGCGCTCCTCGTGCGCCCGCGCGACGGCCTTCATCGCCTCGACGTCGCGGCCCGCGTACTTTTGCGCCAGCTTGCCCTCGATGATGGCCCCCACGTCGTCGGCCAGGTTGAGCATGATCTTGCAGAGGAGCATGTACTTGAGTGCCAGCGGCGCACGTGCGTCCTCCTGCGACGACAGGCCCTCGAGCGTCTCGAAAAAGTACGAGTAGGCCGTCGTGTAGTCCTTGTCCTCGGCGTGGAGGACGCCGCTCTGCATGTCGAGCTGGGCCTGGAGTAAAGGAGGGCAGTAGATGGCATTGGCCGCGGTGCGGGCCGAGGTGAGCGACGCCTTGGCCTTGGGCAGGTTGGCAATCGCATGGTTGACCTTGCTCTCGAGCAGGTGCACCTCGGTCAGGATCATCTTGTCGTCGAGCCGCTTCAGCTCGCGGAGCAGGGCATCGATGAGCGGCAGCGCCTCGCGGTAGCGGCGCGTGTCAAAGAGGAGCCCAATCAGCCGCGTCTCGAGGTTCTGCTTGAGAAAGATGCGCTTCTCCGACTTGGCCCACTCGATGTTTTCCCGCGTCACGGCAATCTGCGTCTCGCTCGAGTTGGGAATCTCGCCAAAGTAGTCGATCAGCGTCCGGATCAGCTTTGCCGTCTTGGCCTTGGCAATCGACGCCATGAGTGAGCGCGACGACCGCACCGCCTCGGCCAGCTTTGTTGCGTCTCTGTGGAACTCGTCAGTGTCTTTCGTCCCCAAGCTGTGTTTATGAAAACCCACTTTTGATCGCGGTATAGCTGCCCGAGCCGCATCAGCGCCAGTTCCCGTTGTCGCAGGCTCTCCTCGCTCTTGTCATCGGCTGGTCCAAGTGCATGCATGCATGCACAGGTCAGTCTGGGCTCCTTCCTCCCCTTGCTCGCTTTGTCACTCACTGTGTGTCTCGAGAATCTGCTTGAGGATGTTCTCGCCCTGCGCCTCCTTGCCCGCATCGAGGGCATCGGTCGCCGCCTTGTACGTCGGCGCGCCCGGTTCGATGGCCATGGTTGCTGTGGACAGACTAGAGAGGCCCCTGCTCAGACGACAACGACGACGCGCGTTCCACACTGCACGAAGGAAATGGAGGTCTAAAATCGCACGTGCTTACATAAGCACCCAAAGGAACACGACGCCCCTCCTCCTCCATCTTTACAAGTACTTGCTCTCTACGTCGACCACAGCTACAACATCCGCAAAGACAGCCATGGCCGACGACGAGTCCTCGCTCCTCCCCGTGCCCAACCTGGGCCTGCAGCAGAAGCTGTTCCTCCTCACACGGCCGAGCGCGCCGCACGCCGACAAGGAGGAGGCGCGGACGGCGCTCCTCAAGGGCATCGAGGACGACGAGATGGCGCCGTACTATGCCAGCATCGTCAACAGCCCCGATGCGGCCGTGGCGGCGCTGCTCAAGCGCGACGCTGCACTGCTCAAGCGCCTCGAAGAGAAAAACGAGGAAGCGCTCCGGCTGATGGACGAGAGCATCAAGAAGAACGAGGAGGAGGAGGGCGAGTCAGAGGTCAATGCGGTGTTGAGGCAGAAGGCCAGCTACCTGGCCAAGATTGGCGACAAGGTGAGTCTCCTACCTCTTCTCTTCCTAGCTTTTCCTTTCCGCAAGCTGACTTGCCTGCACTGCGCAATCAGACACGGGCGCTCGAGGCACATCGGATCGCGATTGAAAAGGCCGCCGGGCTCGGCTCCCGGCTGGACCTGACGCTGGCCATGATCCGCATCGGCCTCTTCCACGGCGACCCCGAGGTTACAGTGTCGAGCATCGCAAAAGCCAAGCTGTAAGTGACTCTCTTCTTTCTCCTCTCTTCATTCGAGATTAAAAGCTCACACAGGCAAGCAGTCTTGTCGAGGAGGGCGGCGACTGGGACAGGCGCAACCGGCTCAAGGTCTACGAAGGGCTCCATCTCCTCTCGATCCGCGACTTCAAGCGCGGCGGCGAGCTCTTTCTCGATGCCCTCTCGACGTTTACGGCGACGGAGCTGCTCGAGTACAACGACTTTATCACCCTCACCGTGCTCAGCAACATCCTCTCGCTGCCCCGCACCGAGCTCAAAAAGAAGGTGCGTCTTGACTGCATGCGCTTCCTTTGACTGTGCAGCTCAACGGAACACACATGACAGATCATCGACTCGCCCGAGGTGCTGCAGGTCGTCGACGACATCCCCCACCTGCGCACCTATGTTACGTCGCTCTACGCGTGCGAGTACGCCACCTTCTTCCAGGCCCTGGGTGAGTCTCACTGTGTGAAACTCCTGCAGCAAAGCTCACTGGAATCTCCCATAAATCAGCCGAGGTCGAGCAGACACATCTGCTGCCCTCGCGGCTCCTGGCCCCACATGCGCGCTACTATGTCCGGGAGATGCGCATCATTGGCTACGCCCAGCTGCTCGAGTCCTACCGCTCCCTCACCCTCGACAACATGGCCCAGGCATTCGGCGTCTCGTCCAACTTCATCGATGCCGAGCTCTCGCGCTTCATTGCCTCGGGCCGCCTGCCGGCCGTGATTGACCGGGTGAGTGTGCTGGACATGCACTCCCCTCACGCTTGCTCATCAATCTTGCGCCTCTCTTTCTTATACAGGTCGCCGGCGTCGTAGAGACACGCCGGCCAGACTTTCTTTCGGGCAGCTACGGCAAGCTGCTCAAGGACGGAGACCTGCTCCTCAACTCGCTCCAGCGACTCAGCCGAACCGTTCTGTAGCCCATCTCATCTACTTCCAATTCAATTGTTCTTGTAAGCCCAGACAAAAGCAAAGCGATGAGGGCAGCATCACAGGTCAAACAGCTTGCGCAGCTGGACCATGGTATCTTGCGGGTTGGCCACCGAGTGGCCCACGGTGCGCTCGTCGCTGAAGATTTCGTAGTCGTTTCCTCCCTGCAGCTACTCTCAGTTCCTTTTTCTTCTTTTTATGACTTGACGCCGACAAACTCACCTTGTACGTCTTGTCGCCGAAGAAGTGGATCGTCTTGAAGCCGTCCTTTTCCACGTGGCGCAGCGCAAACGTCTTGTCCCAGCCCGAGGGAAAGACGTCAAAGGAGATCATGCCGCCGATGCTGAAGGTGAGGCCGTAGTCGCGGAAGCGCTCCTGGAGCACGGCGACAAACTTGGTGCGCACCTGGTGCTCCCGGTCGTAGGCCTCAAATGCCTTGCGCTCGTCGTTTGTCGCGTTGCGCCCAATGGGGCTCACGTTGATCATGCCGTTCCGGAACTCGACAAACGTGCCGCTGTTAAAACGACCATCTACGTCTTAGCTCTCTCGCACAGCCAAGGAGAGAGAGGAGGGGAAAGGTACGCACCGCATGATGGGAAGGTCGAGCTGGGATATGTAGCCGAGGATAAACTTGACCATCGTCTTGTACTTTTCCTCGCCCAGCCAGCCGATGAAGCTCTGCGACGCCAGCACCTTGCCGGCCCGATAGGCAATCAGGCCGTTCTCGGCGAAGCCATAGTCGAAGAAGTCGGTCGCTTCGTGTCCCGTCCCAGTCAGTCAGTCGACCGGCTACTCAGACATGCACTCCACTCTCTCTCGACGAGAGTGGAGGGAGAAGGACCTACTCACCATCGGGCAGCCCCGGCAGCTGCAGCTGGCCCCGGATCTTGGCCAGGTCCGAGCCGCCGACAAAGCCAATAGCGCACTTTTTCGTCTTGATCGTCGTCAGCAGGTCCATCATTTCGGGCGACACGGCATTGCGCGCGGGCGTCAGCGTCTCGTCGACGTCAAACAGGCACAGCGTGTCTGGCTGCTCGCGGCCGGCAAAGAGCTCGGGCGCAGACATGGTTGCGGTTGCCAGTCGTCGTCGGCGGCAGTCGTCGTCGGTCGTCGAGTGAGAAACGCGCACGGCCAACGTGGAAGCTTAAAAATTAGAGAGTGGGCACCACGCGTTTCGAGATCTCACATTCTCTTGCCTCCGTGCAAAGAGAAAAACGCGGTCAGTTGGCAATTCTTTGGCAGTCTTTAGCAGTCTTTGGCAGTCCTTTGGCAAGTTTGGCAGTCCTTTGGCAGCTTTTCGGCAGTCATTTGGCAATCAAACGGCTGTCCTTTGGCTTCCAAGCATTTTGGCACTCGTTTGGCATTCGTTTGGCAATCAGTCAAAGTCTGTTGGTTCTTTGGCAGTCCTTCGGCAATCATTCGGCGGTCCTTTGGCAGTCCTTTGGCAACGTTTTGGCAGTCGGCAGTCGCTTGGCAGGCTATGGCAGTCATTCGGGACCCCTTTGGCAGTCCCTTGGCACAAATGGCGGTGCAATGCAGCAAATCTATTTCTCAGTGCAATGATTATACGTCTATGTATCTTTATCATTCTGGCGCTCTCGCCACAATGTATGCTGGGTCAAGTCTTGGTCAGCCAGCGGATCTCGCAGTCTCGCATCGGGAAAGGCAACTCACTGCCAAAGCTCCTGGTCGCAAACAGCTTCTCCGAGTCGTCGGGCTTGAGGTGCCTGAATGACTTTTTGCCCGCCTCGCTCCGCTCCGTCCTCCCCAGCAGCGCAAAGTCGCCTTCGATACCGTCGTCGTCGTCGTCGTCGTCGTCGGTGGGCGAGCGCGGCACGGCGTCGGTGTCGTCGTCGTGGTCATCGTCGGCGCTCTCGTCGGCGCGCTCGATTGCATGCACCTCGACGTGGCGAAGGCCGACCTCGTGCATGGCCTCTTTGATCTCCATGATGCTCCACGCGCGAAAGTCGTAGCTGAAGTAGTCGCGCAGCCAGCTGCCGTCGCCCCTGAATCGGAAGCTGAGGCTCATTCTGCCCTTGAACTCGTCAGCAGCTTGAAGCAAACAATGAAAGAAGATGACAGTAACCCACCTGAAGCGGTTCGATGCGTGGTCCAGCGGCGAGTCTTCGCGGTAGTAGTCGTAGCCGCCAAAGAGGGCGCCCTGGCGCACCTTGACGAGGTTGCCGCGCGGCCATCGCCGCCAGTCTGCCGCGCCGCCCTCGGCCTGCGAGGGCGGGGCGGACCAGAATTGGAGCGCGGCGTCGTCGGACACAGGCACCGGCGGGTCGCCTGGCCCGCGCAGGAAGCCCGGCTCGGCGGAAAAGGCGGACCAGAGGGCCGCCTGCTCGGCCGCGCTCGAGGACCACGACGTGGGCCCGGCAAAGGGGTCGACGATGAGGCAGCCGGTGCCCCGTCGGAGCGTGCGTGCGACCTGGGCGAGGTAGGCGATCAGGAGGGGCCGCGTGTGGAAGTAGGAGAGGGCGTAGTTGCCCGCGTAGACAATGTCCGGTGCAGCCACGGGTGTGACATGCGGCGGCAGCGGCAACGGCAGCGAGAGCACGTCGGCGTGCATCAGTGTCAGTGCGGGTGTCGCTGACAGGTCGTCCTCTTCGGCGTTTGTCAGGGACTCGCGCGCCTTCTCCTTTGCTGTCTGCTCCTGCTGCCGCCGCAGACGGGCCTGGAAGCGGCGCTCAAATCGGTCCGTCGTCGCACCGACGCTCCAAGTCGTCTTGCTCTCCTTTTGCTGCCGCTCCTCCTCTTGCTCTTGCTCTTGCCCTTGCTCCTCCTCTTGTTTCTTCCCCTCCCTCTTCAGTTCCGCCTCGTGCTGCACCTCTGCTTCGACGATCCTCGCCTCGTGCCCCTCACCGTACTGCCCGCTCTGCAAGAGGATCACGCGGGGTGCCTGACCATTCTCCCGACCCGGCCTCGTCGCCCGCCTGCGAGCCACCTCGAGCGCCCTCAGGTCAACATCGACGCCCTGGGCGCGCTGGTGGCCCTCGTCGAGGCCCACCCACGTCTGTGCCACAATGGCCGACGAGCAAAAGTCCTCGCGCAGCACGCGCGCCTCGGGCCGCCGGCTTCCGAGGTCCTGGGCGTTGTAGTAGAGCGAGGCCAGGTTGCCGCACTCGAGCGCCGGCTCCTGCACCGCGTCCTCGTACACGGCCAGCGCATCTGCGCGCTCTGCTATCGTTGGTGTAGCGCGCCCATTGCTGCCGCTGCTGCCGCTCGGCGCCGTCGGGAACTGCCGAGGCACGCGCGCATCGACGGTGGCCATGGGCCGAATATAAAAATAGGACGATGGAAGAAAGGCGCGGCGAGACAGCGACAAAGAAGCGGATCTCTTCCCTTTCCTTCTGACGTGCTGCAAGAACAAAAATTTAGACCGAGCAAAAAAGAAGCACCGGGAGTCGGAGAAGTCTGCTGCTTTTTCGCCCCTTTTTGGGTTCGAGTCCTGAACCGTGCGCTAGCTCAGGACAGGGTCTGGCCGGGGGCGCAGCGTTGTTGTTTATCGTGCTCCCTCGATCTCGACGCGGACTTCCCCACAAGGCCCCGCCCCGGCCTCGAGCTCGAACCGTAGCTCAATAAGAGAAGGGGAGAGCAAGGCCGAGATGGCGATGCCGCGGTACAAGTACGCGCTGGGGCCTGCGCCCGTGCGCTTTCCCTCAACGTCATCGCGGCCCGCGTCGGAAGCACCCGACCCGCCATCGCCTCCCATGCCATCATCGTCGTCGTCGCCAAAGCCAGCCGAGGAGCAACGGCGGTCCCGCTGGTCACTCTTCTCCCCCTCTGACTCTCTCGACCCTACCACTGCCTCGTTTCATCGCCAGCCGTCGGACGAGAAGCGGCCGCGGTGCAAGAGCATGCACTCCGCGACCGGCCCCTCGCCACGGTCGTCCCGAGCCGCCTCACCCGCTGAGCAGCCCCGCGAACGGCCCCGCTCCATGTCGCTCTTCTGGACAGAGATCAGCGCCGAGGCCGCGGGCACGGGCACGGGCAAGCAGACGCCCCTCATGACGTCTGCATCCACCACGTACGGCGCCGTCTCGCTCCCTGCCTCCTCTTCCGGCACCCCGCGCCCCGCAACAACATACCCAGACGACGACCCCTACGGCTACCGCTCCCTCGCGGGGCCCACCCTCCTGCCGTCGTACTACAGCAGCCAGCAGACGGCCGGGCCACAGCCTGCGTCCTCATCGGGCGCATCTGCCTCGGCCACCTTCCGGCGCTGGACGGGGCGCCTCGTCGCACTCGTTACCCTTGCTACCGTCGTCTACTGCACGCTCGCCGTCCTCGTGTAAAATGCAGAGAGCCCCGCATCTATCTTCATTCCCATTGAATAGTCCGAGTGAGGAGCCTGCTCGTGAAGAGATGGGGGAAGAAGGAAGATCCATTACATGAAGAGAGAGAGAGAAAAAGAGAGAGAAAAGAGGATATGGAAGGGGAATACCAAGAGGGAGGGATAAAAGGAGAGAAGCCGGGAGATCAGCAGTGGTAGTTGCTGACAGACCCATCGGCCTGCGCGGGGATCCAGCCGTACTTGATGCCGGCCTGGTAGCTCCAGTCCTCGCCCGTGCCCTCCGTCTGAGAGTGGTAAGGTCAGCCCATCTGATGCGCCAGGTATGACTTGTGAAGGAAACCCACCTTCCACGTCCAGTAGATCCAGCCACTGCCCTTCTCGTAGGCCTCCTTCTGCACGGCAAAGAAGCGCGCCAGGAGGTCCTTGTAGCCCTGGCTGAAGTTGCTCGCCGGCCCGCGCTTGGGCCCGCAGCTGCCCTTTTTGCTCTTGACGCCGGGAAAGGTGCCGTCGTAGCGGGCGCCCTTGTCGCGGCCGTTGAGGCTGCGTGCGCAGTCGGTAAAGGCGGCGGTCCACTCGCCGACGACCTGCCACTTGTCGCGGTTGGCGCTCTGCAGCGAGCTGGCCTTGGCGCAGTACGAGTCCTGGCGCGCCTGCGCATTCATCTGGATCTGGCCCTCGCTAAAGACGGTGTACTGGTGGCTGTCCTCAATGACGGCGTCGTAGCCCGTGGTCATGAAGCCCTTCCAGGTCGAGGCCCAGGCCGAGTTGGACGGGTCGATGAACTTGTCGGAAATGACGACGGCGATGGCGTCGGTGTGCTTGCGCACGCGCGCGTACGCGTCCTTGTAGTACTTTTTCAGCGTGTCCGTCGGCACGCCCAGCGGCTCGTTGACGACCTCGATCGAGGCGACGCTGTTGCTGTACTTTGTCTTGGCAAACTCGGTGGCCATTGTCTCGATGATGGCCAGCGCGCGGTCGATGTACGACTGCTTGTCGGCAAAGTGGCTGCCGCCGAGCCGGCCGCTGTGGTCAAAGCCTGTAAATACTCGGGTCAGCGGTCGGTCTTTAATAAAAACGGGCGAGACGGTTGAAAACTCACCATTCTGGCTGCCCGGCACACCGTGGAGGTCGACGAGGACGCGAATGTTGTGGTTGCCGGCCCACACAGCGGCCTGCTTGAGGAGGTCCCACTGGTTGAGCTTCAGGTACGGCTCGTTGCCCTGAACGTCAAAGGCCCAGAAGCCAATGGGGATGCGGACGTGGTTGAGGCCCGCCTGGGCGATTTCGGCAAAGTCGGCCTCGGTGATGAAGGTGTTGAGGTGCTTTTGCAGGATGGCGGTGCCCTTTGCCTTGGACTGCTTCGAGCCGAAAGTCCACTCGTCGACGATGCCGTTGGAGTCGGGGCCCGTCGCGTCAAAGACCGAGGGCGTGATGAAGTTTTCAATTACGAGCCTGTTTGTCTCTGTATCAGCCCTCCCTTGCTTGCGTGGTCCAGAGCTACTGTCCGCCAGACTCACCACCCGCCAATCGAGACACCGCGGACCGTCTGGCCGCCGAGCTGGGGCCCGCCAAAGGGAAAGCGGAGCGCGCCGGCGCGCCTGGTGATGTTGGCCACGACGCCGTCGACCTCCGGGTTGGTCTCGAGGGTCTTTTCAAACGCCGTCAGTACGCGGCGGTGGTTCGAGGCGCGGCGCTGCATGCCCGACTTGGCGCCCTGCTCGAGCGAGCCGACGGCGGCGCCGGCCATGGCCATGGCCAGCGCCACGGGCAACAGCAGTGTCGCGAGCTTCATCTTTCTTCTCTTCTTCTTCAACTAAAACGAATGTGTGGGTGTGTTGTGAGTGTGGTGCAAAGGAGCGTGGATGGGAAGGAGCGTGAGGGGGAGTAGGGAAAGGGGGTAGCGACAGCCTGTTGATCTCGTACAGAGCAGCGTACCATCCAACGAGTTGTCCCTTTTCTATAAAAACGAGCGCACTCCCCGCGCTCGGCGGGTCCAACAATAGTAGTAGTAGGTAGTAGTAGTACGTAGCAGCAAGATGTATAGCCAAGATACACTAGCTGTGCCTCGCGGTTCCTTGCTTGTATGAACATTCCTCTAAGCTCAATCGATCCCACTAATCTCAAGCAAGCATTTAATATAGTGAGGGGGGTTTGGCGATCAGACGTTTATTTTATTAAAAAATAGACACGGGATCTCACACGGGACACCACAAACGCGCCAGGAAATTCTTTAAGAAAAAGAACAAAAAAAAAAGAGGGCTCTCTTCTGAAAGAGGGAGGGAAAGAGAGAGGGAGAGAGATGTCAGAGGCGGAGAATGGGCCTGCCTGTAAGACGGGCTTTTTGACGCTAGAATGGCGGCATGGAAAGGGGAGCAGAGATGGCGGCCGAATCGCTTGCCGAAGCGCACGCGCGCATACAGATCAGATTGGAGACAAACAGACACATACTTTACTGTACCGTACCGTATTTGGAGAAAGGCACGGGCGCTCACTTCATTCCCGATCCTGATCTCACTCTGACTAGATGCAGGCCAGGAAAAGCCAATCAATCTCGCGATCCGACTGGTTGCATTAGATTGGATTGCATGTCCTGCCTACTACTACGGCTCGACGACGACGTCTGCATATTTGCGCACGAGGTTGTTGAGCACCGAGCCCGCGCAGAGGGCAATGAGTGTCGACGTGAAGATGCTGTGAAGAATGCTGTAGGGTCAGCAGAGAAGCAAAGGGGCTGCAAAGAAGGAAGACGCACATGACATTGTACGGCATGCTAAAGTCCGGCACGGCCACCTCGACCAGGCTGGGGTTTGTGTACAGGCGGGGCATCTTGCTGCTGCCGGCAGGCAGAAAGACGGCGGGGGCAATGTCGAAGCCGCGGTGGGCGTCGGGCGGGTGCTCGGCATAGCGCAGAAAGGCCTTGTCGTAGTCGTAGCGCAGGCGCACGGTGCTCTGCGGGGGCACGCGCACCGTCGCCTCGAGGTGCAGCGGTGCGCCGCGCGGCGTCGACGCAGAGTAGCGCAGCGCCTCGACGATGGGCGCGGTGAGGTCGTCTGCAAAGCGCACAATGTCGCCCTCCTCGTCTGTGGGGTCGAGTCTTCTTTGAGCTGTGTTCCAATGACTTGAACTAGTATACCAACTCACCGTCGTCGTCGGCCACCTCGACACTGGCCTGGAGCGAGTGGAGGAGGGGCCGGATGAACCAGGGCAGGACGTCGTAGTAGACGACGCTGCGTGCGCGCACGGCGTCGGTGTTGCGCAGCGTGACCTCGATTCGCCCTCGCTCCTGGCCGGCGCCCAGGAAGCTCCGGTCGGCCGAAAAGGCCGGGCTGTTGGGGTAGCTGTGGGGAAACACAAATTCGCCCTCGGTAGGCCAGTACATGCGCACGTCGAAGCCGACGGCGGTGCGCGTGTCGTACACGGCGTGTCCCTCGTCGACGACGCGGCGGATGAATGCGCGCTCGAAGCGCTTGAAGCGCGCGGCCTCGTCCTCGTAGGCGTCGCGCTCCTCCTGGGCCAGCTGCGGCAGGACGAGGATGGGGCTGATGAGGAAGTTGTAGTCGCCTTCTTCCTCGTCTTCCTCTTTCTTTCTCTTCGCCACCTCGGCGGGCGCCACGACGGTGATGGCACTCTCGTCGGCCAGCGGGCACGCCTGCTCCATCCGCCGGCCCAGCAGGCCAGAGAGGGACCAGTCTGTGTTAGAAAAAGTCAGCCTCGATTGTCTTTTACAGGACGGGGCTCTTTGCCTTTGACCCACCGCGCTTGCCGCGCAGGCCAGGCAGCATCACGGGCGAAAAGACGGCCTGAACATTGATCTCGACGGCCCAGCGGCCGTCCTCGCCACGGCGGACAACATGCAGGGCCATGCCGTGGAAGTCCGCCGCGAAAAAGTGGTGGGGCTCGAGGAGCGAGGCGAGGCCGGCGCGCTGCTTGCACGGCAGCAGCTTCAGCAGCGGCGACAGGTTCTCGGTGCACACGGCCTCGGACGACAGTGTGGCGTGGAGTGTCTTGCTCGAGTGATTGCTCGGCGATGATGACGAAGAGGAAGGAAAGGACCGCGTCCAGGGCGTCACCGTCAGGCGCTCATCGAGGGCATCGAGCGAGGCGCAAAAGAGGCCGGCCAGGTTCGCCGTCAGGGTGCGCCAGCGCGCCATGAGCGCCGGCTCGACGCGTGCACTGCCACCGTCGCCGTTGTCTGCTGTAGCCGTCGTCCTTGTCGCATTGGCGCGCAGACTCGCCCACACCTCGGCGCCCGTGCCCACGGCCGGCTCCGTCGTGGGCCAGCCCCAGCGCGCATAGTCCCACCGGCCGGCATTGATGGCGAGGTGCACCTCGTCGGCGTCGCTCGCCTGCGCCAGGTGCACCAGCGGCCGCGGCACCGTCGAGTACAGCGGTGGCTGCTGTGACGAGGCAGTATTCGGCTGCTGTTCGTCGATTTCGGCGCCGGCCGACGTGAGCTCAAAGGAGAAGAGCATGTGCACGCGCCCGTCGGCCAGCGGCGCGATGCGCAGCGACTCGCGGAAGCCCTCTTCCGACGCCGACGCCGCCGCTGTCTGTGCCAAGCTGCAGAGCGCGAAGACGAAGACGAGGACGAGGAGACTCCTCGCCGTCGCCATCATCTTTGCGCGCGCGAGTAGTCTGTCTAGGAGATGGTGTTTGTGGCTCGTGCGTGCGCGTGGACAGGACACAATTTTCAACTTTTCGCATTCTTCTTCTATTCTAAAAAAACGCGACGAGACGGAAGGGAAGAAAGAGTCATCGACAAAAGACAGCCACAACAACCATGGCCGCCACAAGCTCCTCGCTCGACGTCTCGAAGCGCGACGCAACAATCAATCTCGGTGCAGGGCCCTCGTCGCTGCCCACGGCCGTGCTGCTCGAGGCCGCGCAGGGCCTGCTCGACTTCCAGGGCACGGGCATGGGCCTCACCGAGCTCTCGCACCGCTCGTCGACGTTCAAGGCCGTCGTCGACTCGGCCGAGGCGTCGCTGCGTGCGCTCCTCGACATTCCCGACGACTATGCCGTCCTGTTCACCCAGGGCGGCGGCACCGAGCAGTTCAGCGCCTCGGCCCTCAACATGCTCTCGGCCCATGCGAGCCGGCGTGGCCCGGCAGCGACTGCCACCCCGACACCAGCCAAGTGTGACTACATCGTGACGGGCAGCTGGACGGCAAAGGCCGTCAAGGAGGCCAAGCGGCTCGGCGTCGCAGCCAACGTCGCTGTAGATGCGCGCGAGCACAACGGCGGCAAGTTCGGCGTCGTTCCACCCGTGTCGGCGTGGAAGCTGTCGTCGGCAGCCTCGGCCGAGGATGCGCCGGCGATGCTCTACTACTGCGACAACGAGACCGTGGACGGCGTCGAGTTCCCTGCGCCGGGCTTCCCTATCGACGAGCTGCCGGCTGACTACGCCGAGCGGGTGCCCCTCGTGGCCGACTGCAGCTCCAACATCCTCAGCCGGCCCATCGACGTGCGCCGCCACGCGCTCATCTTCTTTGGCGCGCAGAAGAACGTGGGGCCGAGCGGCGTGACCGTCGTCATTGTGCGCCGCAATCTGATCGCACACGACCCCGACGCGCCCGCCGTCCTTGCGCAGGGCGGGCCGCGGATCCCCACGACACTCGTGTACAAGAACCTGGCAGACAATGCGAGCCTGTACAACACGCCGCCAATGTTCAGCATCTACGTCGCCGGGCTCGTTTTTGCCGACCTGCTCAAGCACGGCGGCGTGGCTGGCGCCACGGAGCGCGCCGCCGCCAAGAGCGGCCTCGTCTATGGCGCCATTGCCGACTCGCAGGGCCTGTTCGTGCCCACCGTCACACAGGCGGCGGCGCGGAGCCGGATGAATGTCACGTTCCGCGTCGTCTCGGCCGAGGGCACGCCCGACGACGGCCTCGAGGCGCGCTTCGTCGCCGCCTGCGCCCAGCGCGGCATCGTCCAGGTCAAGGGCCACCGCAGCGTCGGCGGCATCCGCTGCAGCCTGTACAATGCCGTCACGCTCGAGCAGACGGCTGTGCTGGTGGATGTGATGCGCGCATTTATTGCCGACGAACGCAGCCGCCGCTAGAGGCGCAATAGAGAACACTTGCTGAGCACCTTTTTGAGCGCCTGTTTTGTACTGTGTGAGCCAGTCTGCCTTTACTGTACTATTTGAAGAGTGTTCTACGCACCGGCGGCCGCTCGTTGGGCTCGAGGGCCAGCACCGTCGGCACGCCCTCGGGCATCTCGATCCAGACGTGGTGGCGCGGGAAGCCCGGCTGGGCGTGCTCGCGCTCCTGCAGCGCGCGCGAGAGGGACGCGAGGTCGACGTCCTTGGGTGTCTGCAGGACGACTTTGCGCATGTGCGCGACGTTGTCGGGCGCGAGGTAGGCCTGCGTCGCGGCCGAGTCGCGCGTGCGTGCGATGATCTGTGTGTCTCTGTCAGTTCCGTCTCCTAGGTAGACAGAGGTCATTGCTCACGGCGAGGGATGCGTGTGCGGCCTGGGCCATGAGCGGGCCGAGGCCCCACTCGGTGCCCTGCTTGAAAGGAGTGTCAGTCGCTACACAGAAGAGAGCGGATAATAGGAAGCACTGCTCACGCCCACGAGGCTGTGGTCGACGATGAGCTGCATCACGAGCGGCGGCCGCGCAGGTGCGTCCGCTGCCGACGACGAGGACGAGGTAGTGGTGGCCATGTTAGCGCGATACGAGACTCGGAGCGGAGAGAGAGAAGGGCGACGAAAGAGCAGTCGCAGCGACATGCAGCAGCAACAGGAAGGAACAACAACAGCGGCGCGACGGAGAAAGCGCAAACAGACACGGAAAAGCACACTAACGCGCTCGCTCCACTTTGGCAAAGGCTAGCTTCTTCATTTCTTCTGTGACACAGAGACGGAGACAAAGACAGAGAGACAGTCAGAGACTAAGGAAAGTTAGCGACAGAGATAGAGACGGAGACAAAGCCAGAGAGAGTAGAGAGACAGGGTCAGATGACAAAGAGGAGGTTCATGTCGATCGGGTGGCTGCTCGACATCTGCGGCTTCTGGCTGTACTTGGCAGCGAGGGCGTCGCGCGTGGCATTCAGCAGCTGGTTGTACGTCAGCTGGGGGAACTCGGAGAGGACCTTGAGGAAGGCCCAGCTCATCGCCCCCGTCGCGCGGCCGGCCTCGGTGGCATCGGCACTCGTCTGGCTGTCCTTGCAGCCGCTGAGCATGATGACGTCGGCGCCGCTCGACCGCGTCTCGCGCGTCACGGCCTCGGCCGAGTTGGTGCTCGTCGCCGTCTTGATGGTGCTAAAGAGGCCCTTGACCATGCCGCCGACGTCGCCCCGGGCGTAGTCCATGGCGGCACCCATCATGCCCTTGCCGACGCCGGCGGCGATGTTGGGCTCCTTGATCTGGCCCGAGGTGCTGTAGACGTAGGGCAGGTCCAGTGCGGTGCCCGAGTGGCAGGAGCTGTTTCAGGTGGGGTCAGTCTTGGGAACAGCATCATTGCCTCTGGAGAATGACAACCCACTCAAACAAGGCCGTCAGCCGGCAGCCGATGGGCAGCGGCCGCACCATGGTCATGTGCAGCTCGTCGTCCTCCATCTGGCCGGCCCTCTCGTAGTCGAGGGGCAGGATCGTCTCGTTCATGCCGTCGGCCTCGTCGCCCTGCGTCGCTTTGGCCTGGCCACCGTGGCCGCTGTACTGTAGTCATAGCTCGGTGTGAGCGCAGACTGGAAGAGGCGTGCTATGTATGCGGACAGACTCACGTGGAAGAAGAGGGCGTCGCCCGGCTGGGCACCCGAGACGAGCCAGTGCATGGCGGCCGTCATGTTCTGCCGCGTGGGAATCGAGCGCGGGTCGCGCTGGTCATCGGTGAGCACGACCATGTCCTCGGCCTTGTAGCCCGCGCGCTCTGTTTTGTCAAGGTCAGCGCTCATCCAGCTACGCCAGATGGCACAACTCGACTCACGCAGGAGGAACTGGCGCACGTTCTGCACGTCGTTGATGCACCCTCGGAGCTCGGCTCGGGTCCTGCCGCGGCATGGCATCATCATCGTCAGTATATACCCCTACTTCAGCAGCACGACGGACACACACCCGTGGTAGTTGATGCCAATGAGCAGCGCCTTTCGCTTGCCCGTCATCGACGAGTATTCGTAGCGCTGGTCTGGTGATCGCGCAAATGTCAGCAAACAAACGCCTCAGCAAGGTAAAGGAATGCCACAGCAAGTGCAAGAAGTCGCCCTACGCACTGCCCATCATCTGCGGCCCCGTCGGGCGCTGGTAGTTGACCGGCCCGCCCTGGTACTCTGGCGGACCGACGGGTCCCCCGCTGGGGTTGCCGTACTGCAGCGGCGGACCATTGGCGCGGTACTGTCCAGACTGTGGTGCGCCGTAGGCCTGCTGGCCGTAGCCCCCTTGACCAGGAGGTGGGCCGTAGCCCTGGCCGGGGGGAGGCCCGTAGCCCTGAGGGGGCCCGTAGCCCGGCGGCGCAAAGCCCTGGGGCACGCCGGGCATCTGCGGCGGCGGCGCGCCGCCCTGCTGGTACTGGTAGTGCTGTCCCTGCCTGCCTGGGTATGCCATGTCTGCAGCAGCGTGTGATATGGTGGCTGTTGGTCTAAGAGCGGCGGTGCAGCCTGCATTTGCCGACGTTCGAGCCGCCGCCCGACTGGATCTCGCGCGGCGCCCGTGTCCACGTGTTTTATATTTCCGACTCCCGAGAATCGCGCCTGCTGCAGCCATGCTTTTCTTCCCTCGCTCGCTCGCTCACGCATAGGGCCATGCCGACATGTCATGGGGCGATGACGACCGGGCGAGGGTCGAGGAGACGTGCCGGCTGCTGACGCCGCCCACGCGCCTGTCTTCGGTATCTGGAGCGTCCGCCTCGGCAGCCAATGATGACGGCTGGGTAAAGGGGCAGGTGTCGCGGCTCCTCGAGCAGCTCCACGAGCAGGCGCTGCGATGTCCCGCCGAGGCCGGCGTGGAGCTCCGGTCGAAAATCTTTGTCGCCGCCGCGCGCTTCATCGACGTCCGTAGGCCTCGGCCTCGGCATCGCTCGTCTTCAGCGCCCCGCGACGCCTTTCTTCCTCCCACCGCCGCCGACGAGGAGAAGACGCAGGCAGTCGCACGCAGCATCCTCCTTGCTGTGCTGGGCCAGCAGGAGCAGCAGTCAGCCACTGTCGCGCTGGCCAGGCACGTCCTTGCGCACTATATCAAGCCCCTCTTCAGCGCCACGCAGACCGACTCGGTACGCACAGACACGGGCCGCGCGGCATCGAAGCCCGCCGGCCTGGTGGACAATCCCCTGCACCGGGCCACCTCGACGGCCGAAGAGGACATCGTCTGGAAAGGCGGCGGCCTCGACCTGGCCTCAACGGCTGCCGTCCGCGTGCTGGGCGAGCCAATGCTCTTGCAAATCGAGGGCGACCACCGAAACGCAGCGCTGGGCTGCTGCCACGTCCTCGGTGCCGCCTGCCAAAGTCTCGGCCGAGGCGCGACATTGACGAAGACCACGACCACGACGACAGAAGAAGATGAAGAAGACGTGGACGCCTGGCCGGACCTCTGGCCGCTGGTGCTGCCGCCGCTGCTCACGCTGCTCGAGGATGCCGGCCCGCGGTTCCGTCTCGTGGGGGCGCGCATCCTCGCAACGTCGCTCCTGTCGCCCGGCAGCGTCGAGGCACGGCTGCGCGTGGCATCGCTCATGGGTCGCACGGGCCTCGCGCCGCTCCTGTTTGCCGCCCTCGAGACGAGCTTTGCCTATGCGGCGTCGTCGTCGGACCCGTACGCCGCGCCGCTGCTCGAGGCATCGACAGACGCCCATATCCGCCTCGCCCTCCTCCTGCGGCCGCGCCCTGGCTCTGGCTCTGGCCCTGGCTCTGACAACGACGAGCACAGCCAGCGTCTGCGCCTCTACACCGTGCTCGACGACGCCGTGCTGCGCATCTGGGCCTATTCTTCCACTTCCTCTTCTTCTCCTGCCACCCCCTCAGACAAAGACGAGGACGGCTGCGAGCCGACAGATGTGCTGCGCACGACGCTCGCGACGCTGCTCCGCCTGAGCCAGCCCGACGCCCTCGGCCCCGCCATGGCGCCCTACCTCGACACGCTGCTCGATTTCCTCTGCGCCCACTTTGGCTCGGCCGAGCGCGGCGCACTGGCCATTCGCGCTGCCGCGGGCCTCGTCGACGCCTGTCGCGTGCGCCGGTGCAGTGGCGACCGCAATGGCGATGGTCACGGTGGCGGTAGCAACGACGAAGACGAGGAGAAGCAGGTGGAGATGCTGGTGGCGCCGGGCGTGGCGCGGTGGAGCGGCAAGATCCTCGCCTCTGTCTGTCGCGCCTGGACGCTGAGTCGCCGCGACGTGGGAGAGGGCCACAACGATGAGAACAACTACAACAGCTACATCCAGCGCGCCTGCCGACAGCTCGTGCAGGCGCTGAGGGACCTCGACGGCATGCAAGCGCAGGTGAGCGTGCACTACTCTCTCTCCATGCATGAGCCAGCTCACATAATCTCAGCAGATGGACCGCCTCGTCGCGCTGGACGCACCCCTCTTCTCGCCCCTCTTTGCATAGCATACACCGAGCGCATTCAACGGCAATTTCACTCTTCACTGCGCTGCCGAGAGACATGCGCATTCACACCACACCAGACACCTGGCTATGACCAATGTAGATGAGATGACATCACGCTCCCGTCTAATACTACTACTTGTACATTGTATGTTTTTGGGATTCGTGGGCGAAGAGAGGAAGAAGCAACTGGCCTGCTCAGTCCGTCGTGCCCACGTTGGCGTCCTTTGTCGGCTCGGGGCTGTAGAAGAACTCGTCTCTGCGCTTTGTGCGCTCGAGCTCCTCGCGCTGGAGCCGCACCTGCTGCTGCTGCTGCTGTCGCTCGACGTCGCGGGCCTCTGCCTCGCGCTGGACGCGGTGTGCCTCGCTGATGAGGACGTCGAGTGAGCGCGCTGCGGCGCCTGCCTCCATGCTCCTGCGTGCTCGAGCCGTGGCGGCAGGCAGCGTCTTTGCCTTGCCGCCGACGTAGAGGAGCGCGGCGGCCTGGATGAGGACGTAGTCGCGGATCGCAGCGAGATGCGTGCCGGCAGGAATAGACTCGGGCATGCCTGCGACGGCGATGGGTGCCTGCGTGGGCGCGTCTCCCAGTGCGGCAAGTGCGCCCTCGTCGCTCGTGAGGAGCAGGCGCGCCACGGCGGCATTCTGGCCCGCCGTGCCGCTGCGCACGTGGTCGAGGCGGTGGGCGGCGAGGCCAAACGAGGCCGGCTCGACGGCGAAGCTGGTGATTGTGCCCCTGCGCAGCTCCCAGACCTGGTGGAAGAAGCGGTGGCGGCAATGTGTCAGCTGGCTTGCTTGCAGAGAAAGAGAAAAGGAGAGAAGACACCCACATCGGTCGGGCCCTCGGGGCTGATCTCGTCGAGGCCCTCGCGGCCACAGACGACCCAGGCGCGCTCGACGTCCATCTGGCGCAGGGCCTCGGCAAACGTGGCGCCGAGGCGGGGCGAGTGGACGCCAATGACGCTGCGCCGGGGCCGGGCCGGGTTGATGAGCGGGCCGAGGACGTTGAAGATGGTGGGGAAGCCGAGCGAGCGGCGGATCGGCGCCAGCGGGGCCAGCGAGGGGTGGTAGAGCTGGGCAAAGAGGAAGCAAAAGGGCGCGTGGGCCAGCAGGCCCGGCAGCGTGGCCGGCGTCAGGCTCGCCAGGGGCACGCCCAGGGCGGCAAGCAGGTCGGCCGAGCCCGACGTCGACGACGAGGCGCGCGCACCGTGCTTGCACACCCGCACCCCCGGCACCCCCGCTGCGACGATGGCCGCCGTCGTGCTGACGTTGAACGTATCGTGGCCGTCGCCACCCGTGCCGACGAGGTCGAGTGCGCCGTCGTAGTGCTCCTCGTCTTCGCCGTCGTCCTCGCCCTCACCATGCCCATCGTCAGCGGTAGCCATGCTGACCAGCGGCGGCACCTCGACGGGCACCGCCTTTTGCAGAAAGACAGCACTGGCAACGGACAGCGCTGCGGGGCTCATGTCGAGCCCGCTCAGCCGGAGGCTCGTCAGCGCAGCACCCAGCTGGGCGTGGTGCATGTGGTTCGACGTAAAGTCGGCGTCGGCCAGGTGCACAAACAGGTCCCGCAGCTCGTCCGTCGTCAGGCCTGGGCCTGGTGGTCGCATGCCCGTAGACGGCGCCGATGTGGTAGCAGCAGCGGACGCATCCGAGGGCGACTTTGATGAAGACGCAGACGAAGACGACGGCGGCGAGGGCGGGATGGTGCAGGAGAGCGTGAGCGTCTTGAGCAACGGGCGAAGCGTGTCCATGGTGTGCTGCTGCTTCCTTGCTGGCAGCAGCGACGACGACGACGCCGCCTGCTCGCCTCCCTTTAACGACGCCATCCTCGTGCCCGCTTTTCTCTCTTCTCTCTCTCTCTCTCAATCTGCAGCGGGCGAGGGCAAGGGCGTGCGTGCGGGTGAGGGCGTGCGAGCGACGAGCGGACGAGAAGAAATCGGCCCGTCTGTCTGAAATAAAGACAAGGAAAAACAAGACTGCCCTTGTCTGCCACGTGGCGCGCGCGTACGCACAAGCAACACACGCCGCCCTTGTCCAACGCCCTTGTGCCTCGTCTCGTTTGGCCGTGGGGGCCTGCATTCTTTGTTGTCAGTCTTGTTGTCGGAGTGAAATAGGCAGCAGAGGACAGACCGAGGACATCCTGCATTCATCGGGCGGAGGAAGACTGTACTCTCCAACAAGGGTGTGCCGACGACGGAGTTGTGTACTGTACAGTGTCCCCCTTTTGTGCTCCAGCGGGCGACGTCAGTCTCAAACACCCTCTTTTGTCACTTTGCCCGAGTGAGACGCAGCTGATGGCCCGTCTGTCTGTCCACTGCGACGAGCAGAGAGACACGACGAGGACCGGCGATGCTTCCCCTGCCAATGCCTGCTGCCGAGGAGGAGGAGGAGGGGCAAGAAGGGTCGAAGCCGGGAATGATCGTCTGTGTCGAAATTGACGGTGCCTCCGTCTGTGCCACGGCCTTTTACGAGGATGGCATCCAGGTAGTCGCGTCGTCCTGCACCGACGTGGGCCTTTTCACCGTGCGTATGCCCATCAGTCCCTCTCCCTTACCAACCCTGCTCTGAATACATGCCTCCAGGACCGTCACGGCGAGGGCGGCGGCGGCGGCGGCGGCGACGACGACGACGAGGACAGGGACGTCGAGGCGTGGACAGAGGCCTTTGTCGCGCTCCTCGGCCGGCTCTGCGCGACTGAGGCAGTGCAGCGTGGCCAGGTCACCGCCTTTGCCATCTCGACCAGGGTGGGTCCCCTTCTGTGGCGATCTTTGCAGATCGTGTACGCTGATGACGCTCGGTGGATGCGACGACGAGACAGCACGCGGCGCCGATCTTTGTGCGCGCCTCTTCGGCTGAGTGTGCATACAATCGCAGTAGGACCACAGGAGGAGCTGTACCGACAGAGACAACAGCAAAGATGATGACGACGACGATGGCAGAGGGAAAGGTGGCGGCGACGGGGTCGTTCGCGAGCGCCATCGAGCAGCGATGGGCATCAAACCTCGCATGCGCAATCACGACGCCCGCCAGCCTGCTCACGTCGCTCCTGGCAGGCCGCCCACACGCGTGAGTCGAGTCTAGCCTGCTGGCAAAAGCAAAGAGAGGAACTGACGAGGCGAGACAACAGCAGGATCGATGCCAACGAGGCAGCCGCGACCGGTCTCTTCGACGCAGTAAAGGGGACGTGGGACCGGGTTGCCCTCGACGGAGTGTCACGCGGCGAGGGAGGACGTCTCGCGTCGATGCTGGGCTCCGTCACGCAGTATGAAGAAGCCATCCACGGCCGCACCGCGTGCTCGGCCTGGCTGGAACATCGCCTACCCGCGCTCAACATACGCGACGCTCTCGCTGGCGGCTGCCGCGTGCTGCCCGTGCTCGAGGCCAGTGTTGCCATCTTCCTCTCTTTTCGCCCGCACCCGCTCGACGTCGTGCTGGACCTTGGCCCCGACGACACGGTGCTCGCACCCGTGTGCAAGCCTGCGCCGGATGCATGCTTCGACGGCACGCCATCCAATCCGACGCTGCTGCTGCCCAATCCGCTGGCGCGCTTGGTCACGGCCTCGTCCTCTTTACTGGCCCCACGGCCGTGGCTGGCGGTGTCGACGCTGCGCAGCGCTGGCGAGGCGCGCCGCATCGTGCGCGACTCGCACGCCAATGCAAAGTGGACTGTCTTTGACCGCCTCCTCGCCGCTGTCCCCTTTGGCGGCTCGGCAGGCATGGACAACAAGCTGTTCAGCGTCGTTGTGCCCGGTGCCGCGCGGCAGCCACCGTCGCAGCAGCAGCAGCAGCAGCAGAATAGCACGTCCTCGTCCTCCTCGTCTACATCACCATCGCCCTCCGTCGAGATGCTCAAGTTCGAAAAGGGCATCCGCGTCACCGACTTTGGCAACCCGTCGGCGAACCCACGGTGCCTCGTCGAGGGCCAAGCCATGGCACTGCGATCGCACCTCTCGCGCTGCCTTGCCGGCTCCCTCGTTGGTCCCGCTACAAGCAACGGCAGCAGCAGCAGTTCGCATGCGTCGCTCCTGTCGCTCCTCCAGCAGTCGCCCGACGCCATCGACCGCGAAGTGCTGGCGCCACGCCTGCTCAAGCAGACCGGCCAGCAAGGCGCCGGCTACTGGGGTGCCGCCGGCAGCCTCGCCTTCGACCCGTACGACCGAAGGACGATACCGGCGCGCGTGCTGGCGCGCGGAAAGGCCGCAAGCAACGCCGCCATCGCAGACGTTTTTTCAGCCATCCTCGGCGCAGACGTGTATGTCGACCCGCGAACCGCAACGCAAGACGGGCTGCACGGTCAGGGGGAGATAGGCGCTGTGGATTGCCGTCTACCGCCGTCGCCGTCGAGCGAGGCACGTGGCGCTGTGTTCTACGCGCTGGCATGCATGTATGCGCGCGAGAGCGAGACGTTTGACGGTGTCGTGCAGCGCTTCCTCGACAGCGGCCGAGGGCGGCGCGGTCTAATGAAGGGTGACAGCTACGAAGAGCATCAGCAAGAAGGGGAGAGCCGGTGGGACGGCATCGACGAGGAGGAGGGTTCGACGCCTCGAGCGTGCCTGCTCAACCTCGCCGTCAGGGATGGCAGGCCAGGCCTGGCAGCAACGACAGATGATAATGACGAAGACGACAACAAGAGCGAGATGCATGTAATGACGGGCAGCAGCAGCAGCAGCTACAATACTCGCAGCAGCAGGCCACGGTCAAGCACGCTGCCGACGACGGCGATGCTCACGTCGCGGCACCGTGAGGCGACGAGCATCAACGGCCTGCTGCTCCTCGACGGCGAGGCATCGACGGTGGACCAGCGAGCCGCGGCAGCAGCGGCAGCCGCCACGCAGCGGGGACGGCTTCCCTCGCGCGGTCGGGCGAGAGGCAGGGTGGCGAGCATGAGCGTCGGCCTGGCTGATGGGCAGCGGCGAGGAGAGCAGTGGTGTGGGAGCAGGTGGAGCAGCAGCAGCAGCAGTGGCAGTGGCAGTGGCAGTGGCAGCCGCAGCCGGGCCAGCGACGGGGGAAAGAGCAGCGCGAGCCGGAGCAGCCTCGAGTGCACGCTTCAGCAGCAGCAGCAGCACCATCACTCCACGGCGCGCCAGAGAGCAACAACGACGACCACAACGACAACAATGACAAGAACGACGAGTCAGGAGACGGGGGCAGAGAAGGACAGACTGACGCGCGTGGCCAAGAGCGACGACGACGTCTGGCTCATCTACGGCAGCCTCACCGAGGAGTACGTGCGCCTTGCGTCGATGGCTTTGCTTTAGATCGCCTCATTCTTCTTCTTTCCATTTCTTCCTTCGTACATCAAGACTGATACATGAATGAACCGTGTCCTAAGGAGAGATGACTACGCCCTTACTGGAGGCGCAGGCCGGCCTTGATGAAGAGCGTCGAGTTGATGGCCACGCCGGCGACGTAGAGGACCGAGCGGAGGGCCGAGAGGACCTCGTCGGTCGTCTGGATGTAGACAAAGGTGAAGAGGATGCGCGTGAGGAGGTAGCCGCCGGCGAGGGTGTTGAGCTCGGCAGCGGGGATCTTGGCCTGTTGGTGTCTCGTGCAGTCAGCCTCGTCTGCTCTCCCCCTCTCTCTCTCTCTTCTCTGAAAGCCAAAGCGAGACTCACAAAGTTGCCGGCGACGACGGCCGCGGCGAACCAGCCAATGTTCTCGAATCCGTTCTGTTACCGTCGCGGAAAGAAAACTCCCTCTCTCGTCAGCCTCCAGTACAGCAGCAAAAAAAGGCAAGGGTGTCTCTGCAACGCACCATCTGAGCCGCCTCGGCGCGGATGAACTTCTGCTCCCACGCGGCCTTCTTCTCCTTGCGCGCAACGTCGTTGACGTAGCCGCGCGGCGAGGCATTGGTAAACTTGCCACGGGTCAGGCTGATGGCGTAGAAGTGGGCTGACATGTTGACGAGCCACATGGCAGGCACGGCAAACAGCGAGATGTTCTTGGCCGAGGGCCCCGTCGCGTTGACGAGCTGGTCATAGAAGGAGGCCATGATGTGCGCAAGCGAGTGTCGATGGGTGGGTCAGTGAGTGAGTGGTGTGTGTAAAAGACGGCGTATGGATGTGGGTCAGTCGTAGATGGTTGAGAAGGAAGAAAGGGTTCGTGGACCCCCCCTCCACAAAACGAGTGCGGGAAGCTTGCTGCTAAAACCTAGGCCGGCTTATTCAAAGAGGGGGGTTAGCAACCGGCTTTTGGCCGCGCAAAACATATAGAGCGCCGAATAAGGGCAGGGGTGGCGCACGTTCAGTCGAAAATGGGGCACTGGCCGAAGGCGGCTCTTCTGTCACCGAATGACAGGGTTGACAGGCAGGGACTGAACGGAAATGGCAGACAAGGAGGAAAAGGGGCCCACACAGACGCAAATAAGAAAAAGGTCAGCGCATGTATTGGGCGCATTACTATGAAGTGGCAGGCCGAGCCAAGATGTGACGCAACTGAAGAGGAAAGAAAAGAAAGAAAAGACAGACAGAGAGGGGGTGATATCCTGAGACTGACCTAGACCTGGAAGAAGGGGTTGTTGCCTGTTGGCTGAGGCTGCTGCTGCTGCTGCTGCTGGCGGGGCGCGCCCGTCTGCTGGGCCTGGACGCGCATGGCGCTGTGGCCCATGCGCAGGTCGCCCGTGTTTCCAAACGTGTCGATGCCGTCGCCCGACGCGAGCATGCGGTCGAGCTCCTTGAAGCGCGGGTCCGACGCAAACTTGTTCTGTGCTGCCTGTGGTTGCTGCTGTTGTTGTTGTGGTTGCTGTGGCTGCTGCTGTTGTTGCGGCTGCGACTCTTCGCCCAGCAGATCGGCCGTAGGGACAGACGTCGACATCTGCAGCTGCGGCTGTCTCGGTGGCAGCTGCTGCTGCTGGGACTGCTGCTGCTGCTGCTGCTGGAACGCAAACGGATTGTTGCTCCCAAATGCAGTCGGCTGTGGCTGCAGCGGCTGCTGCTGTGTCATGAGGTGCTGGTACTGCTGCGCCTGCGCCTGCAGCTCCATCTGGCGCTGGTACTCCTGCTCCTGCTGCGCCTGGAGCGCCATCTGCTGCTGGAAAAAGGGGTTGAACGACGTCTGCTGCTGCTGCAGATACGGGTTGAAGGCCGTGTACTGTGGCTGCTGCATCCCGTAGATGGGGTTGCCCCACATGTCGACCTGCTGCTGGGGCTGCTGCTGCTGCTGCTGCTGCTGCGCGTACTGGTTCCCTGGCCCGTCGAGGAGATTGAAGTCGTCGTCAAAGAGCGCCGTCTCGTTCTTCTTCTCCAGCTCCTTGATCCGCCGCTCCTCCTCCTCGCGGCTGAGCGCCAGTGCCCGCTGGAGCTCCTCCTCGTCTTTGGACTCGGCCCGGATCCTCTCCTCGTTCTCCCTCGCCATGCGTTTCGACTCTTCAATCGCCCGCTGCAGCTCGTCGTTCTCGCGGTTCTGCCCCGCGCGCCTCCGCTCAGCCTCCATGCGCCGACGCCGGCGCCCCTCTTCGTCCTCAAAGTCGCCGCCATTGCCGTTGGCTGCCGTCGGCGAGGCAGGCCCGTCGGTCATGCGGTCGCGCATGTGGGCGCGCGACCGTCGTGCCTCACGCAGCCTGGCCTCGTCCTGGAGCAGGTTCGTAATGTCCTTTGCCTTTTGCCGCACTGTCGTTGTGCTCCTATCATCAGCCTCTCTTCCTTCCTCGACTAGCATAGCATAGCATAGCATAGCATGCAGAGGGACCGCTCACCATTGGCACCCTGGTCCTTGCCGTAGTCGTCGACGTACTGGAACTCCTTGAGCGTCTTGACAATGTAGATGTTGTCGCGAAAGTAGATGACGACGTTCTCGCTCCCGGCATGGAGAAGGTAGTCGAGCAGGGTGAGCGTCTTGAAGACGTGGCGCCAGTTCTTTCCCTTGTCGTTGAGCCGCTTGTCCATGATCTCCATCATTTCGATGAAGTCGTTTCTGCGGGTGTCACATCCCTCAGATCAGCAGCGTCCAGATAGAGGAAAGAATGGACAGAGCACCCACTGGTTGTACGACAGCTGGGCGAGCTCGTTCATCTGGGTGCCCGAGGGCCCCCAGGGATCGTTGCTGGTGGCGTCGCGCACCTTGACCTGCGTGTTGGTGAAGCCCTTGAGGTAGTTTTTACCCGAGCGCACCACGCTCTTGGACATGTTCTGCATCGACATCGTGGGCCCGTTGCTGTTCTTGAAGCTAGGAAAGACGCTGTTGTTGGGCAGGAGAGCGAAGGCAGGACAGGGACGGGTCGCGCGGCAGGGCGGCGCTGCTCAGGCTATCCCTCTGGTCTCTGCAGGCGTCTGGTGTCCGGCAGAAGGAGGATGCCGCTGTTGGCCGCCGCTTTGTGCGCGTTGGGGATCTAGCTTGGCTTGGGGGAGGAGCGTCTCTCTTCCCGGCAGTGCTGTGCCGAGTGGTCTGATAGTGAGAGAGACACTCAATCGTCCATCCGTCCGCCGAGCCTTCGCACAGCCAGCCACACACGATTTTCCACGTGTCGCGCTCCACTTTTCACTTTCGGGGCAGTCAGTCGGCGCCATCACCTCGTCGCGCCTTTTTCTCATTACATCATTCACATCACACTGGTAAGAGAGGGAAGAGAGACACGCAGCCACGATGCAGGGCTTCAACATGGGCCGCTATCGGCCACCGGACGCGGACCCGCGCGCGCAGTCGTTCAACAGCCTGACGGGGACGAACCCCTACGGCAAGCGCGGGCGGAAGCTCGACGCAGGCATCCTCGTCGTGCGCTTCGAGCTGCCATTCAACATCTGGTGGTGCGTCTCTTCTCCTCTCTCCCTTTCCTGCTGACATTGCTGACTGAATTTTCCTGACACACAGCGGCCACTGCCAGACACACATCGGCCAGGGCGTGCGCTTCAATGCGGAAAAGACGAAAGTGGGCAACTACTATAGCACGCCCATCTTTCGGTTCCGCTGCAAGACGACGTGCTGCCAGCACCACTTTGAGATCGAGACGGACCCCAAGCATGCGCGCTACGTCGTCGTCTCGGGCGCCAAGGCGCAGGCGCAGCCCGGCGACGAGGGCAGCAGCGGCGGCGGCGGCGAGGACGGCCTGCTGGTGCTGGATGACGGGACGGGCGACCGGGGTGCCGGCTCGTCGCTGAGCAGCAAGCAAAAGACCGCCGAAGAGGCCGACCCCTTCGCGAAGCTGGAGCAGGAGACGACGGAACGGCGCCTCGTGGCCGCACGCGCCGCACGGCTGGAAGCCCTCGAAGAAAAGAGCCGGCGCGCATGGGCAGACCCGTACGAGCGCAACCGGCGCCTGCGCGACGGCTTCCGCGCCGACAAGCACGTGCGGCAGGCCCGCGACGCCGACGACGCGGCGCTGCGCCAGCGCCTCGGCTGGGCCTCGGAGCGGCCGCTCGTGCCGCGCGACGACATTGCCACGCCCGACGCCCGCCGGCTCTGGATCGAGGCCCGCAACGACGCTGGCCCGGCGCTGCAGCGGAGGGGCAGCAGTAGCAGCAGCAGTGGCGCAAAGACACCCACGGCTGCACAGGCGCTCGCGGCCAGGCTCGCCTCGACGACGCGCCGCAAGCAGGACCCCTTTGCGATTCCTTCTTCCGCCTCCAAGAAGCGCAGACCGTAGCAAAACTCATCGACCTCTGCATGGAAGCAAACAAGCATCCTTTAGCAGCACACATAGAAGCGGCCCTCTATATGCGGCCATCCAAGCATCCTGTAGCATTATTCATCCCCCGCAGACGAGTCTGTACAGTACATCAGCCCAGTCGCTTTGTATCCCTTTTTGTATTCCAATTCAAGTTCTAATTACCGCTGTGCAGAGCTGTGTGGCCTATGAGCGGGGCTGTGCGTGGCGCTGCTGCATTGATGAAGCTGTGCGTGCGTTGGTTAGTTGCGCTGGCCCCCTGCCTGGCGACGGCAGCCTACTCCGGCGGCCGGCACACGGGCTGGTCCGGCGGGCTGCCCGGGCTGAGGAGCTCGCGGACCGTCTGGCTGCCGGCAAAGACGACGGTGACGATGCCAAAGGCGAGGAGGCAGTAGTCGAGGATGATGGTGCGTCGCCGCGTGGCGCAGGCCTTCAGATGGAGTAGCGGCGGGTAGATGAAGCACAGCGGCACGCAAGCGACGGAGCCGATGAACGACACAAACACGTCCAAGCTCGCGGAGCCGAGCCAGGCGCCCAGGCAGCTGACGGCGACAATCGAACAGCGAAAGAGGTTCTTGTGCAGCTTGACGCGCCAGTCGTGCTTGCCCGACTTGGTGCCCATCAGCCCACGCTCGAGGATCGTGACGGCAGGGAAGAGCTGGAGGGGCGTCGAGAGGAGGATGGCGAGCGAGTAGAGGAACTGGAGCGCCTGGACAAACTTGGCGTCCTGGGGCAGGTTGGTGATGACGACGGTCTGGACGTGGGAGCCAAAGGCGGCATAAGACAGGGCGCCGCTGGTGGCAAAGAGGACCATGACGCCGGCCATGACGCCCGAGAGGGCCTTGGGGAACCGCTCGGGCTCGCGCATCGACTCGGTGATGGGGATGATGAGGCCGATGCCCTCAAAGGTGAAGACGGCGGTGCCAATAAAGAGGGGAAAGCTCTTGGAGTTGAAGTAGACGACGTCGGCGAGGCCGTGCTGCGCCACCTGGCGGATCTCGAAGCTGAAGAGGTAGATGATGCCGAGGAGGATAAAGAGATCAGCGATGAGGGCCGTCGACGAGAGCTTGGCGATGCGCCGGACGAGGGAGAGGGGCAGGAAGAGGAGCATCTGGGCGACGATGAGCCAGACGGTGGGGATCAGCGTGCGGCAGTGGGTGACGGCGAGCACAAACGCCTGCAGGTTCTGGGCGACAAAGACGGTGTATGCGGCGACGAAGCCGAGCTGGGAAAAGACGATGGAGGCGAGGATGGCGAGGCGCATCTTGGGGCCGTAGAGGATGCCGCCCATCTCGCCAAAGCTGGCGGGCACGGCGAGGTTCGTCTTGACGAGGGTGAGAAACGAGGCGAGCGAGATCATCGCCACGGCACAGAGGACACCCGTGGAGAAGAGGAGGCCGCCGTTGTAGAAGGCCTTGCCGAGGAAGAGGATGCCGGTGCCGACAAAGGACTTGAGGAGCATCATGACGGCGTCCGTCACCGTGGCCTCGCCGCGCTGCCGCTCTCCCCCCTCGCCAGCCGAGCCCCTGCGTAGCCGGCTGCCGCTGCGCGAGAGGCCCTTTCGGCGCCTGCTGCCCACGAGCGGCGTCGACTCGGTCGCCTGCCTCGTGGTGCTGCCTCTGCTGGCGCCTGCCATGCCAAGACCAGCTTCTTCGTCGTCGTCGTCTTCATCCTCCTCGTCTTCATCCTCGTCTTCAATGTCCGACAGGTCCTCGCCGGCAAAGTGGCCGTAGAGGCTGAGGAAATCGATGAAGCTGCGCACAGCACGCGGTGCCGGCCGGCCCTGGTCTGCCGCCTGGGCGAGGACAAAGTAGCGACGGAAGCCACCGGGCTCGCGGATCGCCGATGCGTCCAGGTCCGGGTCGATGGTGCTGGTGCGGGGCAGGTGCAGGCTCTCGCTGCGCGCGCGCTTGGGCACCCGCCGGCGGTTGTGGTGCGCCCAGCGGTAGACGTCGTCGGTGATGGCGCCGCCCTGCATCGTGTGTGGGCCCTGGTAGCCGTCGTCGGACGGCGTCGCCATCTCCTCGATGTTGTTGTCGTCGTCTGCTGCAGACAACGACGGCGAGTGCGAGGCGTCCGAGTCGGCGTGCGACGTGGGCCTCGACCGCGAGCGCGAGCCGTCGCGGCTGCGTCTTGCCGCGCCTCCTGCTGCGTCCACCCCTGGCTCGTCCTCGCCTCCCTCGGCCCTTGCGAGGCTGTATTAGTCTCACATCAGCGGCAGGTTCTCTCTCTCTCCACACGCCACCCTCTCCACCACCACTCACTGCCGCTCAATGATGCGCGCCTTTTGCTCGTCGCTCAACGGCAGCGAGTCGAGCTCGGCGAGATTGACCGGCGTCGGCACCTCACTCCCACCACCACCGCCGCCGCCGCCTGAGTTGTGCGCGGCCCGACTGTCCTGCGTGAGGGAGCGCGGAAACATGACGGGCGAGCGCAAGATCTCGTCGTGCGGCGAGCCGTGGCGCGGGGGGATGTTTGGGATCGGGGAGCCGCTGTATGCAGGCATCACTCCCCCTGCGCCTGTGCCTGGCGCACCACCAACGACCTCGCCCGACACCTGACGACCGCCGAGCGCAGGCCGGCTGCTGCTGCTGCCGCTGCTGCCGCTGCGCTTGCCGTCTTGTTCACCGCTCATGGCTGGTCGGTCAGTCAGTCAGTCAGTCAGTCGCTGAGGTGGGACTTGACCCAGTTTTGAACTGTAAGAAAGAAAGAGAAGAAAAGCCTTCAGGTGGAGTCGCCCAAAAGTTCAAGTTTCGCCCTGCGTCAGGAGCAGGCACCAGGGGCGGGCGGGCAGGCGCGTGCATCCACGTGGACGGCGGGCCACGCCAGGCCAGTAGCAGTAGTAGTAGCTGTAGCAGCAGCAGCCAGTGATAGCAGCCCTGTTTGCAACCAGGCCAGCCTTCCTCTCTGCTAACGAAGGTGCCTGTCCACGGCTCAAACAACATGCCATGGGGCTCATGCTCACGCTACTCAAACACTGTCTTGGAGTTCATGCAATTCTCATTTCTTTTATCACTCGTCGTCGTCCTTGGGAGCCGCGGCCGGTTGCTCGCCGTGGTAGCCATGCGAGACGGTGTTGAACCAGGGCAGGGTGCCTGGTGAAGCGAGACGCACTCTCAGTCTCCAGACACGTCACACAGAAGATCTCGATGCTGCTATAGCGTCCTACTCACTGAACTTGAGCTGGGAAAAGGCAGAGTTGCGGTGGGCGACGCCCTGCAGGTACGGGTCGAGGTCGCTCTTGGAGGCGTCTGTCCCCGGGGCCGGGCCCGCGGCGCTCTCTTGCTCCGCCTTGGCCTGCTCCACTGCGTTCTCCTTCCATCCCCAGAGCCGGACTGTGTTGGGACTCTCGTCAGCTTTTTCTCATTCCAGCACTGAGGGGAGGGACAAGGGAGAGGACACGCACAGCTGCTCCGTTGGTATGCAAAGAGGAAGCCGCCGCACGCGCCGAGGAACGTCGACAGGCGCAGCGCCGACCGGATCCCGCGCGGCGCCTTTGTCGGGTCAAACATCTCTGTTCAAAACCAGAGCATCGTCAGTGTGCAACATAGGGAGGAGCGCGAGAGTGAAGGACACGCACCCATCAGGTAGATCGACGAGGGAAAGGCAGCGGTGGCGCCGGCCCAGGCGACGTAGTCTGACTGGCGGAAGTTGCCCACGACGCGCCGAAAGTGCGGGTCGGTGTCGATGGGCGGGTAGGGTGTGTCGAAGGTCTTGGTCGCTGGGGGAGGGGAGACAATCTGCATCAGCTCTCGACTCTCGACGACGGCTCTGCAAAGTCCTCGCTTCCATTCTTTCTTTTGCGAGAGGAGACAAGTCTGTGTGTGAATCTGCTCGACACTCACGCATGATGAGAAGACGGACGAAGGTCAAGGGGCTGCGACGCTGACGATGGGAAGAAGCCAGAGAAGCCGACAATGCTCTAGGCGCGACGGGCGCTCTGGCTCACTCAAACACGTGATCCGGCAGGAGGAAAAAGGCAGTCGCGGTCCTTGGCTGGGCTTATTTTCTTTTGATTGGACTAAGAAGAAGAAGCAAGGGAGACGCCGCGCCGCACCTCTCGCCTTCGCTTCGGGCTTGGAAAAGGAAAGATATCACAATGATGGACGGAGCGGACGAGGAGGCGGAGCGACAGGCTGCGGCGGCGTCGACGTCGCAGATGCGCCTGGGGCTCGTGGCCAACGCAGAGGGCCTTTCTTCGGCGACGACGACGACGACGACGACGCCGTCGCGTGTTGGCAGGGCGCCCGTGGCTCGGCGATCGACGACGCTCGCGCATTCACCGTACCCAAAGTCATCGCCGAGGACGCCAAACCAGCGCGGGCGAGTGTCGCTGGTGGCGAAGAGAGAGGGGCTACCGCCGACATCGCCGCAGTCGCCTGCGATGAAGGCCGTCAGTGGCCTCCTGGGCCTGCTCTCGCCCTTTGGCTCGGGCAGGAGGGCCAAGCGCAGTGCTGCCTTTGGCGCAGACGACGTCGACGACGAGCGGGAGCAGGACGAGTCGATGGCGCAACCGTCGCCTGCGCAAGGATCACAGTCACAGACGGCCAAAGAGGAGGGACAGATAGAGGAGGCTCACGAGGAAAGGGGACACGAGGGCACCGCGTATCCCTCGCTGCCCGCACACGAGCGACAGCCACCCGCACCAGCGCATACACCGTCAACATTCGAGCAGGCACGCCAGGACACCCCCTCGCGGACCGGCTTTGGCGCACTGGCACGCTCTGCAAGGGCAAGCAACGTCTTTGGCGGCGGCGGCGGCGTACCCACTGCCCCGCCGCCTGTCTTTCACTTTGGCGCAGACCGGGACGAGGAGGAGGAGCAGGCGGGCATGGCCATACCCAGCGACATGTCGAGTCCGCTGGCGAGGAACTACAGCCTGCTGTCGCGCTTCTTTGCTGAGAAGGCGCAGGAGGAGGCTGCCGCGCGCCGTCGCAGGCGTGCGCCCTCGTCGACGATGCTCCACGACTTCGATGGCGATGATGGCGATGGCGACGAGGACGATGATCACGAAGAAACAGGACCAGGCCTCTCGGAGATCGAGCTGGCGGGGTGCATGCGCCTGATCGAGCAGAGCCTGGCCGAGGGCCGGGCCAGCGAGGTGGAGCGGCTGCGGGGCGAGGCCATCGCACGGGGCATGGCCGACGGCAGCATCGTCGGCCACGAGGACATGCTGCCTGTGCATGCGTTCGACAGCAGCAGCAGCATCCGCCGCCTCGCCAGCCGCAGCCCCAGCCTGCCGCTCGGTGCCGCCGCTGGCGAGACGCCCGTCGGCGCGAGGGGCGCGCTCGCCATGGCCAGCAATGGCTCGGCGTCGCTCTTTGGCAGAAGGAGCACCGCGCGAGTACCAGCCTCGCAGTCCTTTCTCGCACCCGCCGCCTCCTCTTCCTTTTTGTTGCCGGGCGACGACGGCGGCGACGAGGGCGTGCGACGGTCCCTGGCCCATGCCTTTGCACCGAGCGCGTATGGCCATGGGTCTGGGCCTGGTTCTGGGCCTGGGCTTGGCGGCAGCAGCAGCAGCAGCCGGCCTGGCGCGTCGGTGCTGCGGCAGGCGCCAGCGAGACGCCACCGTCCGCTGTACCTGGGCCCCGGCATGGGTGCCAGCACCTCGAGCTCGCTCCTCCGCCGCCACGAGCAGGCGCACCGGCGAGCCGCCGTGGCTGCCCAGCGACGCGCGCTCCAGCAGCCCGCCACCCTCACCCCGCCCTCGTCGCAGGAGGGCGAGGCGGGCGGCGGTGGCGGCGACGAGGCGACGGGCAAGCGGCGGCGCGTCGATGCCGATGATCGTACTGCTCCCTCGTCGTCCTCTTCCTTCAGCCCATTCTCGGCGCAGGCAGACGAAAGACCGTTTTCCTCTTCCTCCTCTCCAGTCGACGCCAGGGCAGCAAAGGCACCGGTGGCTCCAACAGCAACGACAGCAGCAGCGACAACAACCGCAACAACCCCAAGCAGAACAGCAACGGCCGATGCGATGCTGAGCATCCTCAGCTCGGGGCCCCAGCGGCCCGCGCGCGCTCGGCCATTGGCTCCTGCGGCCTCCTCGCCATCAGCAGCCGCCAGGACGGGTGCGTCTGCAGCGCCTACGTCTGCTGCGCCGCTCGCAGCCGAGTTTGTCAACCCGTACCAGCCGGCGTCGTCGCTTGGGCGCGCACCACGGCGCAGCACGCGCGAGAGCAGCAGCAGCAGCGTGACCAGTGGCACGGGCTCCGCGTCGCCCTCGTCGCTCACGAGTGCGCGCGAGAAGGAGCGGCAGCGGCTGCGCGAGGAGCGCGAGAAGCGCCAGCAGCAGAAGCAGCAGCAAAAGAAGCCGGTGGTGAGGGAGACGACGCTGGATCTGCTCGAGCGCACGGCGCCGGTCAAGGCTGGCAGCAGGCGGACGCGGAGAGAGGCCAGTGGGATCCGGCTCGAGGAGAGCGACGACGACGAGGATGGCGAGGGCGAGGGCGAGAGAGGCAAGCAGGAAGACAAGCAGGACGACGGTGCAGCAGCGAGGAAAGAGGAGGAGGAGCGGCAGGAGAGGCAGAAGCAGGAGGAGGCGAGCAAGCGCAAGCAAAAGACAGACGAGATCAAGAAGCGCATGGACGAGCTGGCGAGCCAGAAGAAGCCGCAGCAGCTCCAGCCACCACAGCAGCAGCCACTACAGCAGCCGCAGCCGCAGCAGCAATCACAAGCAGGCACACAGCAGCAGCAGCGAAAGTCGCTCAGCTTCAGCCCGGCGTTCGCGCCAAAGAAGCCCAGCCCGCTCTCGCAGGCGGCCACGAGGGCTGCGCCAGACTCGCCGGGCTCCTCCTCCTCGTCAGAGTCGGACCGAGAGACGGCGTTCTCGCCGCAGAAAAAGGTACCGCCGCCGGCATTCAGCTTTGGACAGAGCAGCAAGCCTGTCGAGGCTGACAAGGCCGCTGCGTCTGCGACCGCCCATCCACCTCCTCCAGCCAGCAAGCCGTCGCCGTTTGCCTTTACTACCCAGCCATCAGCGACGGCGAAGGCGACGACGGGCGAGACGACGGGCGAGACGTCGGGCAAGAGCAGCTCGAGTCCCTTCTCTTTTGGAGCGCCTGCGACGTCGGCCAAGCCTGCACCCGCGCCCTTTTCCTTCGGCACGCCGTCGAGCAGCCAGTCCGCCTCCACGTCGTCCTCAGCATCAGCACCAGCAACAGCTCCGTCAGCTCCGTCAGCTTCAGTAGCAGCACCATCAACAGCAGCACCAGCAGCGCCAGCCACGAGCAGTACAGCAGCCCAGCAGCCACAGGCAGAGGCTCTCCAGACGCCCGTCGCGTCGCTGCCCAAATTTGACTTTGCCCTCCAGCTCGTCGTGCCGAAAGCGAGCAAGGAAGAAGATGACGAGGTCCATCAAAGGGCGGCGCGCGAGGCGGCAGAGGCGTCCCTGCCGCGCTTCTCCTTTGACCTGCCTGCGACGTCTTCAGTCGCATCTTCGGCCACGGCTGCAGCACCGCCTGCAGCACCGCCTGCAGCACCACCTGCGGCCACCAGTGCACCATCAACGTCGACGGCTGCGACGGGCAGCAGCGCGGTGGCCGCATCCAGCTCGGCAAGTGCAGACTCATCCCCAGCACCGGCAGCCGACGAACAGGGAAAAGAGGGCAGCAGCAGCGGGCTCCTCTCGGGCCAGGGCGAAGGCGAGGAGGACGAGGAGACGGTCCACTCGGTCCGCGGCAAGCTCTGGAAGCTGACGAGCGGCAGCTGGACCGACCTGGGCATCGGCCAGATCAAGGTCAAGAAGCACCTGTCCAACTCGACCCGGCGCCTCCTCGTCCGCAGCGAGGGCAACGGCCGCGTCACGGTCAACTTCCGTCTGCTGCCCAGCTTCAAGCCGATGCGCCAGGCCAACGTCCTCACTTTTCTCGGCTTCGACGAGGCGGGTCAGCCGACAAATTTCCGATGCAAGGTCAAGCTCGAGCAGTGGGCCGAGGAGCTGAACGACGCCCTCGTCAAGCAGGCACAGGGATGAATGGCATGGCATACTGTGTTTCCCCCTCTGCCGTCTGACTGACGGACCAGAGTGCGTGCATGCGTGAGTGAATGTGACCGCGACGTAGTGAGTGTGAATGAGACGGACCACGTGAACAAAGGAAAGACAGCCCCCTCTCTATTTGACGTCCTAGCCTACACACAACCCGTGGCTAGCTGATCGTTGAAGAAGAGCAGGAAGATCCAAGCAATCCGAACCTGGGATTTTGGCGCGGGAAATACAAGGCGAATGTGCATCACGCTCCGTGCCTATTGAGTTGTTCGGCGACATTTCCATTTCATTCATTTCTCTTCTTCTTTGTCTGCAATTGGTACTGCTTCCCTGTTCTTTCTCCGTTTCTGTTCTGATGTGTCATTGATAATTGTCATTTTCAGTCCTCGTTGAAAAGACGGACGAGAAGTAAACAAAGGCGAAGGATGCATGCGACGCCTCCCAGTGACGCCCCGTCTCTGGGACGGAGGTCCTCTACATGCACTCTCCCCTTCGCAAAGGCCTCGTCCAAGATCGAACACTCTTCACCCCTCCTAGCTGGTGGCGACGTCATGGGAGCGCCAGTGCCCCGCACGGCTCCCCTTTCCTCGTGCGCTGCTGGCTTGCCTCTTTCTGATAAGGAGGATCGGGGAGGGCCTGATGGGGATGCTCATTGGGCCTAATCATGAGAGGACACTCTATCTTTCACTGCAGCCTGTCATTCACTTCAGTCTATCTTTCGCTGCAATCTATCTTTCGCTGCGACCTGTCATTGGCAGAGATAGTGACTAGCGTCCCGTCTGATGCGGGACCAGCCAACCACATTCGACCCAATGGAAACGCAAGAGAGGGCGATAGTGGTTCGTGTCATCGGGCAGAAAACGTCGTTATCTAGACGAGACCTGATTGGACAGGCGACAGCGAGAAGCCATGCTAATCTGATATCTCTCTCTCTCACCAGCACTTTGCTGGACGGGAGATTCTCAAAGAAGGTCCATCGAAGCAATCTAGCTTCTTTGGGACGGAACATGGCGATAAGATAGCTTTCGAGGTTTCTATCGCGGCGCACTCGAAGAGCCTCCTCTCGGGGCGACATGGATTAATCTACCACTAGCCTTTCTTCCTCCTTATCGTCCTTGTACGATTGCTGGGCTGAAGCTTCTCGATGACGAGCTTCTTCGCCAGTTCAGGAGAAGAAGCCTTGGCCTCACGCGACACAAGGCCCAAAGTGGAATGACCACCTTATGCATGCTTCCGTCAATCAGACAAAGCCAGTAGCGTATGGTGTGCTTTTTTCCTCCTCATCAATGTCGGATATATGCACTTTAGTGTTAGGGCATGTGAAGAGGAGCCAATGACGCGGTGCAAATTGCTAAGAGCGTCGCAGTGGGAAGGGAGGAGAGGAGAGGAAGCTAAAAATAAACGCATTACGCTCAAGGAAGCCAGATGATCAGCGGAGGCCTGTCTACAGTACTGTACATACAGGCAGGCAGGTGGACCGCACGATTTTCTGGCATTTGTCAGGGTCACGCCAGAAAGGAAAATTTAACGCGCATTCCTGCTGTCGCCTTGGCTGTGCTCGTGTGGCTTTGTGTAGTCGTCCTTTCCGGCCATTTTCTCGGAGCGCATCGCGACTCGAGGGCTGCAGCAGCCAGTGGTCCGGTGTCACAACGAAGCGGCCTTGGCTCGTTTGAGACCGAGACAGTACTCAAGCCATTAATCCGAGAGACGTAGAGGAGTAGTACTGTACGTGCAGCCGCGATGAATTGTGGGCAGATTATTGTTTGCGTGTCCCCCTCATGCACAAGCCTCGCCGGCACGATGGAAGAAGTACCGGGCGCGCTGACGTCGGCTGCTGTCAGAATCGAGGCACCGCCTTCATTTACCTGCCTGCTCTCCAATCTTGCCTTTGCATGGCTGTGTCGTACCGTGAACTTGAGCCATCCCTCCCTCCCTACTTCATCACCGACACTCGGGGCCTCCCTTCCGCGCTTACACTGGTTCCCTAACCCTCGCCGCGAGAATAAATTTGCGCAAACTCGGTGACGCAGGCACCCCCCTCCCTTCTTGGCGAGGCGCTTGGCAACGGAAAACGTTCTTCTCATAGCCAGCTACTACTACTACACCATACCCGTTAACTCGGTTTCTATTCTTCGCAAACACGGCGTGCGATTAACCCGTACGTCACGCACGGCCCCCGTCTAAACAAAAGGTCTGCTACGTTCAGTCCATCGCTCCCCCGTCGTCTGACAAAAAGACACAGCCTCGTAGGAGGTGAGTAGCGGGCCTGTGCGTGTGTGCAGGCGTGGCGTGCGAGAGATAGCAAGACAAGCTGTCGGAAAACAAGGGCGTGCGCTTTTCGGAGCAGCGGGCCGCCATATTGATTGACGTGAACCAGCCACCCTCGTGTATATCCTCGCTGGTCCGTGCCTGGCAGCTGCTGTCTGAACAAGGGACTAGAGACTTTGCTGGCTGGCGCCGCGCACTCGTCTGTCTGCTGGCCTGCTGTTCCACGGCGGTCGGTGTCCAGCTGTGCCAAGCGCGGGCCAAGGGGCGACGGGGCAGGCAGGCGATCGGGCGGAGGCGCAGCGTCATAGCTGGAAGAGTCCGGTCGAGACAAGCGGCGTGGCTGTTGCCCCTTGTCTTTCTTCCCTTGCCTCTTTTTTTTAAGTTGCGCCTTGTCCTCTTGTCTTTCTTTCTCCCTTTGTGTCTTCATCTCCTTGAACTCGACCCTGACCGTCGTGCAACCTCTCCCCTCTCCCTCAGCGACAGCAACTCAGCCTCCTCCTAGACCGTGACCCAACCCCAAGCTTAGACTGTGCACGGCGACCTGCGACAGTCAGGACCCATACAGCATGAAATTCTACGCTTACAAGCTCGCTGGCTTCGCCGCCCTCGCCGGACTCGCCTCGGCCCAGTACAGCTCCACGTTGGAGCCATCGTCGCCGCCCTCGCGCCCCTCGCGCTTCTCGCGGGTCTCCAGCAGCCCAGCCGTGCTCGCGACAGAGCCAGAGACGTCCGACTCGTACTGCTCCTCCGTGAGTGTGCCCCCTGCAGATGGACCTCTTTGGCCTCCTGGCTGAGCCGTAAGACGCCGTTTTCCATCTGCACAGCGCTTCTGCCTCACAGCCGTGTACAGCGCCGCGAGCAACGCCATCAACTACACCCTTGTTGTGCCCGCTGGCATGGGCGGGCCCGACAAGGGCTGGTACGGCGTCGGCCAGGGCGAGGGCATGTCCGGTGCCAACATGATGGTGAGTGCTCTTCCTCGCACTGCCAGAGACATAAAGCTCATCGCCTGTCTTTCTCAAGGTCGGCTGGGCAAACGCAGACGGAAGCATCACGACGTCGCAGCGCAGCGCCTCGGGCCACTCGATGCCCACCTCGTCCCTCGTGCGCGCATCGGCCTACACGCCCGACCAGCAGGCCAGCCGGACGACGGCCGACAAGGAGACGATCATCAGCTGGCAGTTTCCCCAGTCGAGCGCGCCCTCAAACAGCGTCGCTCACATCTTTGCCACGTCGCCCAACACACCGGCGTCGGCCGACAGCAATGCGCGCATCGGCATGCACGACTACACCGACCAGTTCACCCTCGACATGACAAAGGCATACACGGCTGCTGCCGCCGTCCCGGCTGGTCTCACGGGTGCGCAGCAGACGAGCAGCACCAGCAGCACCAGCAACTCGCAGAACAGCGCTCGCGAGCTGAACAAGAAAAACCGCCTCATCATCGTCCACATGGTCAGTCTCCTTTTCCCTCCCTAATGCAGAGACGCACGACACTGGCTGACACAGTGAGACCTCCTTCTCTCAGCTCTTCATGATCATCGGCTGGATGCTCCTGGCACCCATCGGCATGCTCCTGGCGCGCTATGGCCGCACCACGTTCAAGTGGTTCCCCTGGCACCGCAACGTGCAGTACGGCGCCGCCGTCTTTATCCTCATTGCCTTTATCCTCGGCATCGTCGCCGTCTCCGAGTCCACGGGCCTGGAACATTTCAGCGGCACCCACACGCGCCTCGGCCTCGCCCTCGTCATCCTCCTCGCCGTGCAGCTCAGCCTCGGCCAGGTGGCCCACGTCGTGCGCGCCCGCTTCGGCGTGCGCTACGTCGGCCTGCTCCATGCGCCCCTCGGCCTCACCCTCTTTGCGCTCTCCGTCTACAACATCCACAAGGGCTTCCGCTTCTGGCGCTGGCAGCCCACCATGGCCGCCGACTACATCATCTATGCCTGGGCCGCCCTCGTCGCCGTCCTGTACCTCGCCGGCGCCGCCCTTTTGCCACGCGAGATCCGCCAGGCAAAGGCAGACGCCGCCCACGCCCGCTCCGGCTCTGGTTCTGGCTCCCGCGACGACATTCTGCACAGCAGCAAAGAGGGCCAGTCGGCGGCTGCCTAGACATAGAGTCTCTCGACGCCCCCGAGACTCTTTTTCTCTTTTTTTCTCTCTCTTTCGTCTCTTTTGTTTATATCTAATAATACTCTTCGCTCTCTCTCTCTTCTCTCTCTCTTTCCTCTCACTCTCTGGGCTCTGGCTCTGGCTCTGGCTCTGGCGTGAGGATCCAAAAATTGTTCATTGTCTGTACGGGCTGCTTTTTCTAATGAGGTCGTTGAGCTTCGGCATCAGCATCGATGCGCTGGGGAAAGAGAGAGAAAGAAGGGGGAATGGCTCTAGGTAGGGGTGCTGCTGGTGTATCGTAGTAGAGGTAGGTGCATACAAGAGTAGGCGCATGCAAGCAAGCAAGCAAGGCGACTCAGAGCTTGCTCTGCGAGTCGACAATGGCCGTGCCGGCGGTGGAGCCGACGAGGCCGCGCGGCGGGATCGGCTTGCCCGTCTTCTGGTCAAAGTCGACGATTTCGCCGCTGCGCACGGCATAGGTGAGGCCCGTGGCGATGCGTGCCGCCTCGACGGCATCGTTGAGCGTGACGCACATGTCGGCGCCGTCGAGGCAACCGGCGACAAACTCGCGCGCCTCGGTGACAAAGGCCTGCTCGAAGCGCTCAAAGTACGTCGGGGTCGACTCGGTTCGGACGCCGTGGCCATCGAGGATCTGGACCCGGTTCATGGCTGGGTTCTGGTTGACAAAGACGCGACCCTTTGTGCCGATGATTTCGCACGAGCACTCGTGGCCGTGGATGGCGGTGCGGCCGAGGTTAAAGGTGAAGCTGCGGCCGTCGGTGAGCTGGACGACGCCCGTGGCATTGTCTGCGTCGCCGTAGCGGCCCAGCTCCGGGTGGAGGGCATTGTAGCCAATGGCAAAGCAGCGCTTGACGCGCGCCGACGAGCGCTGCCGCACGCCCTGGGCATCCGAGAGGCCAAGCATCCAGCGGGCAATGTCAATGTCGTGAATACCGCAGTCGATAAAGATGCCGCCGCTCTTGAGCGAGTAGGGCACAAACCAGCCCGACTCGTCGTACTGGTCCACCGTGGCGCTCTTGACGAGGAAAGCCTCGCCGAGCTCGCCGGACTGGAGCCGGTCAAAGGCGGCGCGGTACGAGGCGTCGAAGCGCCGGCTGAGGGCGACGACGACGCGGACATCGGGCCGCGCCTTGCTGGCGGCCAGTACCTGTTCGTCGCCCGCAGCATCGATGCTGATGGGCTTCTCGAGGAGCACGTGGACGCCGCGGCCGATGGCATCGCAGGCCAGCGTCGCATGGAAGGCCGTCTCGGTGGAGATGACGACGGCGTCGAGGGCGCCGCTCGACGGCTTGCCGCCCACGGGGCAGGGATACCGCGCGTAGAGGTCCTCGGGCGTGCGCAGGACCGGCAAGTCAGGCGAGATGTTGGTGCGGACCCAGTCGGCCGTCGTCGGTGCTGGGTCGACGATGGCGACGACATCGCAGCGCGGCGTCGACATGGCAAACTGTATGCGCGTCTCGTCAGTCACCGACCAAGACATCTTGCAGGGTGAGATGAAAAATGTAGCCAGAGGGACAAGAGCGAGGAGAAGTGCGATGTTCTCTCACGAAAAAGAATAGGTGCCCACTCTGGCTCGACAGAATAATCTTCTTCTTCTTCCCAACGAATGAGGGTCGCGAGGGGTAGAGAAACAAAGCCCCAGTCGCAACCCAATTTAGAAGGGGTAAGGTATACTGTATCTCACTCACGTTGAGCGCGTGCACCTTTCCCTGGCGGCCGCAGCCGATGAGGGCGACACGGAGCTTGCGTTGCGAGGCGGGCGCCATTGTGCTGTCAGAAGGAGGAGGAGGAGGAGGAGGAGGAGGAGGAGGAGGAGGAGGAGAGGGAGGAAGTGGTGGTTCTGTGGGGCAAAGATCTTCTCTGGCTTGGATATCCCCTTTTCTAGCTGTACATCCGGATCTTCTCCTGTCTCGTCTTGGTCGCCGTCGTCTGTCCGTGCCTGTATATGTGCGTCGCAGGAAGGAGACTCTCTCTCTTTCAAGGTGGGGGATCCCGGAAGAGAGAAAGAGGGAAAAAAAAATAGAAAAAAAGCCACGCACGCGCGTCTTGGCCCGCGCTCTTGCCAGGCCTGCCTCCTGCTCGGTCAATTCGCGGCGTGTTAAAAGAGCGCGCAAATGCCACGCGAGTGAAAAGTCCAGTCTCTCCACGGCAGGCAGCAGGTCATGCAGGCATGCAGGCACGCTCACAGACGCGGACAATAATGGATAGGCATTGATTGGCTCTGGTGTGTGTGTCTTTGTGTGGGGTATCGAATCACAAGAGGTGCATCTGCTCCGGACTGCTGCTGTCACCGCGAAAGGCCATTCTGCGCAGGATGAGGGACCACATGGTCAGGTAGCCCAGCAGCGCAATCGGCAGCACGTTTCTGCGCAGGGCCACGTCCCAGTGAAAGACGCGTCGGACGACGGTCTCGTGCTCCTGCTGCAGCTCCTCCTCTTCCAGCAGGTCTTCGTCGTCCTCTTCTTCATCGAGCTCGTCCTGACTGTGCAGCGCATTGCCGTTGCTTGAATGAATGCGCGCACTGCCGTTGCTCCTGTGCTCTGAAGTGCCTGCATCGCGCGATGACGACGACGAGGGACCTCCCACGACGGCACGCCAAAAGGCGCTTCCGCGCTGTCTGTCGCCTCGCTTCTTGACGAGCCTGTGCTTGCTTCCATTGCCATGCTGCTGCTGCTGCTGCTGTTGAGGTTGTTGATGTTGCAGCTGGGCATCCTCGGCGGCATCGACGTCGGCCAGGTTGCTCGTGACCCACCGGGCGACGGTGTCGCTGAGGGCCGTCGTGGTGCCGACAACGACCCACGCGCCCGTGGGCTCGTCGGGGCCAGCGACGTACAGCGTCAGGCGCACGAGGGGCCAGCAGATGGCCTGAAGTGCGACGAGACGGATGAGCGAGGGCACGAGCGAGTAGTAGAGCAGCCAGCGACGGAGGAGGAGCGTGGTGAAGGACAGGGCGTGGTAGGCCGTCGTGATGCTCTGTGTGTCCGCTGTCAGCTCCTTCTCTCTCAACAAGACAAAAGAGTACACTCACCCAGAGGCAGGCAAGGAAAAAGTCGAGGGCGCAGGGCCTGTCGAGGGACGCGTGGCCATCGCCGCGGCCATCGGCACGGCCCAGGAAGCCGTCGCCGTGCCAGAGGAGGAGGACGGCATTGCGGAGGAGCCAAAAGGTGCCGATGCAGCCGGGCACGGCGGCGAGGAGGCGGAGCGGATGGAGGAGCCAGCGCATGACAAAGCGGCGCACCGTCGTCTCGTCCTGCATGCGCTGCCAGAGCCAGAGGGGCACCGCGAGCAGGCCGCCGCCGCCGCCGCCGCTGCTGCCGTCGCGCTCGTGGGCCCGTGCTCGCCGTCTCCGCCGTCTCCCCTTGTCGTTTCTCGCCGTCGTCGTCGCTCGCCTTGTCCTTTCATCATCGCCACGCTCGTCGTCGTCGGGTGAGAGGAGCGTCTCGCCACCCGAGGTGATGCCGCCGTCGTCTGGCCCTGACCGCAGCCCGTCGTCGTTGTCGTCGTCTCGCTCACTATCCCTCTGCCCCGGCCAGTCCTGGATCCTCGTCGGGTTCGACGAGGCCCTCCTCCGTGATCGCGTAGTCGCCACCGCCGGCGATGGCTCAATGGCCGAGGCTGTTGCCGTCGCCGTCGCAGCCGCCGCCGCGGCTGCAGACTCAGCATTGATCTGCTCCGGCGCCGCGACAAGGCTGCGGCGTGACGCTCCCTCGTCTCGTCTCCTGCGCCGAGCGACGGCAAAACTCAGCCCATCGTCCTCCTGCTCCTCGTGCGCTGCTGTTCCCACCGTCGTCGTCATCGGAGTGGCCGTCGTTGGAGTGGCCGCCGCCGTGATAGAGGCAGGCAGAGAGGGCGAGGCCGTCAGCGAGGCCGAGGCCGAGGCCGAGTCCGAGTCGGACGAACCGCCAAGCAAGCGGAGATCGATGGCGCTCGCGCTGTACGGCGGCGGGCTCTCCATCTGCCCCGCGGCCGCTGCTGCAGCTGCTGCCACGGCGGCGACGGCAAAGTTGGGCGGGAGGGCAAAGTAGCCGTCAAGCAGCGCCGCCGCGTCGGCCTCGTGGTCGGTGCCGTCAAAGATGCCGGCGAGCTGGGGCGTCGATCGGCTCCGGGCGGGCGGGGCAGCTGCATGCGCCATGCTGGCAGAGAGATGTGGCGGTTGCGGCGGGGGTGCACGGTCACGGTGGTGGTGATGTTGATGATGATGCTGCTGCTGCTGCTGCTGCTGCTGCTGTCTCCGCTGGCGGGATGATGTGCCTGCGGAGCCCGTGGAGGAGACGGATCGCGACGACGACGCCGAGTTCGATCGGGCCCTTCCTCCTCCTCCTCCTCCTGGCTGTGTCTCGGCCGACCACGCCTCTGCGACCTGGCCGACAGGCACGCCCGGCGACGATGCATGGCGCTGCTGGTGCTGGTGATTGGCAGGAGCCGTCGAGGGACTCGTGGCCGGCGTAAAGGCAGCGCCTGGCGTAAAGACCCATGACCTGGCACGGGCGCGCCGGGTACGGAGCTGCTCGGCCGTGAGCCCGCCCGCGGCTGCCTGGGGACGCCGCTCGATGGGTGAAGGAGGCCGTGTTGCGGCACGCCGGGCCGGATAGGCAGCGCCGCCCAGGGCGAGTGAGGAGGACGCTGCGAGCGACGACGACGGTGATGCTGATGATGACGCAGCAGGAAGCGAAGGATTCAGCAGAGGCGAGGGCGGCGTGGAGCGCGACGAGGAGCGCCTCGGTCTCGACGCAGCCGCGGCCATGCTCGTGCTCGTGCTTGACGACGACGACGGTGGCACAGCCTCGGCGCCGGCAGGGAAGCGGTGGGCCGACTGGGCGTGCGAGGCGAGCCGGTCGAGGTGCTCGGCAAACGAGGGCGAGCGCGAGGCAGGCGCCGAGAGCGAGCGGAGCAGTTCGCGCCTCGCCCGTGTCGGAGATGAAGATGATGAAGAGGGCGGCCCAGACCCAGGCCCAGGTGCGCGCGCCGTCGTCGCAGAGGCGTCCGAGTCGGCCCCGGACTCTGTCCCTGTCTCTGTTTCTGTCTCTGTTTCCGTCTCTGTCTCTGTCTCTGCCTCGGACGACGAGCTGGACTCTTCAGAGGAGGAGGACGAGGAGGACGAGGAAGACGACGCGCGCGGAGAAGCAGACGCACGGCGGTGCGACGCCGCGCCGCCGAGCATCTCCCTCACCGACGACACCCGCTGCATCCCATCTCCAGTGCCCCGCTGCGGCTATCTGTCGTGCTGTACCTCTTCTGCGCTGCGAGCGCTTGCAACAACCCGCTTCTTGCCCAATGAAGCCTGCACAGATTGGAGGGTGGAAGGGTTGAGCAGCAGCAGACAGGTCTGGACACAGCTGCGTCTTGTTCTTGAAGGAAAGCCTGCGTCTCTCTTTTCTCAATCTGAGCGAAAGATTAAAAAAAAAGAAGAGCTAAATTTCACACCAAGGATACCTAAAGTAAACCAGATCAAGATTGGCTGTAGGCGCGCGCCCGGGCTTGCCTCTTGCCAGAGAAACGTGGCTAAGGGCCAGCCAGGGAGGGTTCTCACAACCTCTCTATCACTCTCTCTTGTGATTGCGGACAGCCGAGGTTTGCCCGCCCGCATGTTGGTGGCCCGGCTGCCGGTGCGGTTCCCAGGGTCTTGGTCACGGTCAGGGCCAGGGTCGAGCTAGAGCTAGTAGCCGTCGCATGCATGCGCTCGCTTCGTATGTGAAAGAAAGCGAGCGGGCAGGGCGATCGAGAGCTGCGTCCCTCCCATCGAAAACTTTCCATTCCGGTCTCTTCCTCGTCGAGTTTTCCCTTCGCGATGTGCCTACCACCCAGCCCACTGCATCAGACGTCCACGTGTGATCATGAAATGGTATGAGGATTTCATCAGGATGACGTCTCCAAAGCGCAAGCAAGTACTCGTAGAGCGGGTAAGCTACGAAAAGAGGAGAAAAGCCCAAGAGGAAGAGACAAAAAAAGAAAAGAGAAGCGCAAGGCATTTATAGACAGATTAAGGGTTGGGCAAGGGCTGTTGTTGTGTGAAGTGGAAGAATAATGACTTGCTCTTTTGTATACAAGGAGGAGGAGGAGGAGGAGGAGCGAAGGCGAATCTAGTGGAGGGCAGCAGCCGTCTCCTGGCCGAGGCCGTTCTTCTCGGCAAGCTCCTGGCGGTACTTCTCGTCGGGGTCAACACCCTTGGTCTCGGGCAGGCAGACGATGGTGATGATGGCACCGAGGATGGAGATACCGAAGAAGATCCAGAAGACGTTGGCCGTGCCGAAGGGCTGGTTGGACAGGTAGCTGAAGAGGAGCGAGGCGAGGATGGCACCGCACTTGCCGCAGGCGGCCGAGAAACCGTGGGCAGTGGCGCGGACCGCGGTGGGGAACACCTCGGCGGGGTAGAGGAAGGTGGTGGCGTTGGCACCGAAGTTGAAGAAGAACTGGAGGAAGACGAAGAGGGGGAAGATCTGGTTGGTGTGTGCCTTGTACTCGTTGTACTTGCCCGCGAGGATGCCGAGGAAGAGGGCGTTCATGGTGAAGCCCATGATCTGGATCGGCTTGCGGCCAACGACGTCGACGAGGCCGATGGTGAAGAAGTAGCCGGGGAGGAAACCAGCGACGGTGATGATCAGGTTGCCGGTAGCGGTCTTCATGAGCTTGCCGTAGGTGTTGCCGTTGGTGAAGCCAATAGCCGTGAGAATCGACGACTGGTTGAGGTTGATGCCGTAGAAGGTGATGTCGACGAGGAACCAGCAGGCGGCGGTGCCGAAGAGGGTGAGGGCGTGGCGCGGGTTGCTGAAGTACTCGAAGAACTCGTTCTTGGGCTTCTTGCCAACGGTGGCCAGCTTGAGGCCGACGGCTTCGGGCTCAGGGGCGATGATGTCCGAGTTGCTCGAGCTGAGCTTCTTCTCGCCGTTGCCAGCGTACTCGGACTCGTCCTCGCTGACAATGACACCGGCAGCCGAGGCCTTGTTGAGCAGCTCGGGGTCGTCCTGGATGGCACGGGCCTGGGTGAAGCGGGTGGACTCGACGAGCGTCAGGCGGAAGTAGAGGACGGCAAAGGCGGGGATGAGGGCGAGGCCCTGCATGATGCGCCAGGCGCCCGAGAGCTTGTGCAGGTCGCCGGCGAGGACGGGGCCGCGGTAGGCAGCAATGACAACGACGGCGACGATGGCACCGAGCAGGTTGCCCCAGCCCTGGTTGGAGAAGATGATGGCGAGCAGGCGACCGCGGTTCCTGAGGTTGGCACGGTCCGAGACAACCGAGGCCGACATGGGGTAGTCACCGCCAATGCCGATACCCATGAGCACACGGAAGGCGAAGATCCAGGCAGTGACACCGACACCGCCGAGGTAGTCGGGCGCGCTGATGATCATGATGACACCGACGATGATGATGATGAGCTCCTTGCCGTAGACGGCCGAGCGGCCGAAGTAGTCACCGAGGAAACCGAAGAGAACCTGGCCGAGGACGTTACCGATGTTGGCCGAGGCCTTGAGCACACCACCGTCGAGACCCCAGGTGACGTTGGCCTTGCGTGTCTTGGTAGCGTGGAACTCGGGGTAGGCGACGATGATGACTGCGTACATCTGTAATTGTCGACATATCAGCCAATTGATCCTTATCTCTATCTATCGGGGCACAACTCACCATGTTGATGATGAACAGGTCGTAGGCGTCCATGAGGAAACCAACACCAGCGATCATGAGCAGCTTGACCTCGCCCCAGGAGATGCCGAGGAAGCGGGCGCCCCGCTTCTTCTCGAGCAGGCCGAGAGTGGTGTGGGCATTGGTGTAGTTGTCGAGGTCGGCACCGAAAGCCATTTTTGCAGCTTTGTATGCGAGGGTGGTGGTGGTGGTGGTGGAGGTGGTAGTAGAGAGAGGTGAGGTGAGGTGAGGTGAGAGTCTAGCAAGGGAGTCAGTCACGCTCTCTTATAGAACGACAGCCGGGCTGATGGAAGGTGGTGGGCTGGCGGAGAGGAGTGGTGGGCGCGAGTGCTCCTTGGCTTGCTTCTGAGGGGAGTTTCCAGATGGTGCGACATCAGACGCCCTTTTTATCTGTTGGCGAAGGGCGGCGATGGCACGTTCTGAGTGCAAATTCCCCCCTCGTCAATGGCTCTCTCTCCTCGGCCTCGTCCTTCCTATTCCCGTCCCTTTGCGAGCCTCGAGTCTCTTGCGGCGTTTGACCGGAGTATCAAGCCGCATGCCTACTGCGATCAAGTGGCAGCACAGTTGCGGCCGGCAAAAGTAAATAAAAAAATCCTGGTCTGACCGTCGCTGGGCCTCGATCACACTAGAAGAAAGTGCATGGACATTGATCCTCCGGGGGGCACTTGGCCACTCTGCACCTGTGCAGCAGGCAAAATTCCCGTCCGCCCATTTCGCCATCGCTACCGAAGGTGCCAACCCTTCTCCTACGGATGCAATCGCTGAATCACGCAGCAGCCAAGCCCAGGACCAACGGTCCGTTATCCTCGAATCCCACTACTTGTTGTGGCAATGGTCTCGAACAACCGCATCTTAAATTTTTTTAAATTGGGCTCAGGTAGGTACGCTAATGGAGTTCATCTATCTGTCAGCCAGGAGAGCCGGCACAGCTCCAGTCCAGTCGCTCTTCTCAGCCACCAGACCAGGGACAGGCCTTGCAGTCTCTGGCCTGGTTCCCGGGAAGGGCAAGAACGTGCTCGCTCACGATTGCGGATATAGGTTGTCCTTCTGCTTGTAGCAAGTTCGAGGCACAAAAGTAGATATAAAAAAAAAGATGGAGCGAGATGCATCGGTGCATGAGCGAACGTGTCAAGATTCCACGCATCTGATTGGCTGACGGACGCCCTTTTGACACTCTAAATCTGAAAGCGCGAATTCATGGCTTGGGGAAAAAGGTGGAAAATTTAAGCAAAACTCTCCGGTGGTCGGGAGTTGGCACTCCGCCGAGGGGGGGTCGCTGCTTGCGACTGCTGGGGAATAACAAATCGTTGCTGCACTATTGTCGTCTGGTCAGCCGGCTGCTAGCTTTCCCCCTTGCTCTCGGACGGGCTTGGCAGGGCAGAACTCTTCTGCAGGTACCAGGCGCCGGCCCGCGCGGTCCCAGAGCGGCGGCGGACGCGGTCGACGGAGAGAGTTGCGAAGCCACAGGCGGAACCGTGAACCGTGAGCGCGACCAGGAGCAGGTCACCACTCTGGCATAGCGACTGCACCCGACTATGCGTGTGAGAGTGTATGTCGTGTGGCCCCGGTTTGCGAACAAGTTGCTTCAAGTTCGCCTCCCATCGGATGGGTAAATTAGCATGGATTTAAAGTCCGACGATAAATGGGATGCACGGACAGCATTCACGGCAATCGTGGCTCTGTCTCTTTTCGCATGCGATGGTGATGGCCAGCTCGGGTGATGTAGGAAACCAAAAAAAAGGCCCTTTTGCCACAATGGATAAGCAAAGCACGGGAAGCTCGAGAGTTCTGCTCATCGAGGGCGATAAGTAGTGGCAAAGCCAAAGGAAGGACGAAGCACGTTCGCTGCCACCGGCGTTCTAGACGCGTTCTCGACGCTATCCTGCTAGTGACCGAGGAAGCTCATTATTTCCAGTCCTGCCTTTTCGGCTTGGCTCAATCTGCCCTGTCACCCATCTTGGAGCTTGCCGGCGATTGGCCTAGTCTGCCGCTAGCGACCGTGGGGACGGCCACACTACTCTGACGGCTATATTTCTGGCTCTGGCTTTTCGGCGACAATTAATTGACTTTTTTTTGTTGTTCCAATTTCCGGAAGCGCAACTTGTGGCATGCCAAGATTGACGAGATGCCGTCAGGCCTAGCCCTTTCAGAATACACACCTCTCTCTGCATCGTAGATCTCCAGCCTGCTGCCACCCCACCATCAATAAGTCTCTCTCTCTCTCCATCCACTTTCAAAGTCCGCCTCGGTAATTGTGATGCAGAGGACGCTTCCACAGCGGCCTGCCTTCTTTCCGAGTTCTTCTTGATGTCACCGAGGCCTCGCCCTCTCTCCACAAGGCCCACCACTAGCTACACTGTCGCGCTTCTCCTTGCCTTGCCTAGATCTCGAATTGCACGTCAGCGCGCGCAAAACGTGCGCAACTATCCACTACATTCATGCCCTTTGCCCCGCGCGAGCCTGCTTCCCACGGCCCGGCAAGATCCAGGACGCCGCGGGCGTGGTGAGAAAGAGGCCGCTTGCGGCCAGCGCGTCCTCTTGGTGCGACGGTCAATCACCTCATTCTAGAATCACATCACACAGTCTCTCTTTCCCCCCCTTGGCAAACCGAATGCCGGACTCCGAAGAAGTTGATGCATGCCGTCCTCTTACCGCGTGTCCTATCTCTCTCAGAGGAGGAAGAAGAAGATGGCCTGTGTATATTTTTGGGGTCGCAAAAGTGTCAATTTACTTTGCCACTCAATAGTTCTTTGTCGTTGCTTCGATCTTCTCAACGATCGCGAGACTGTTTGTGCAGGACATCGTGGCAACAAAGAAAGTGACTGACTGTATGAGATCTTTTTCGAGATCACTCTCGGCCGATTGGTCTCGGTCCTGTCGCATTGACTTCCCATTGATGCTGTCATTCGCAGATGTGCTATTGCAAGAGAGAAGAAAGAATGCTTATAGAACTATTGAGCGTCGCTGATCGATCAATGATGAAAGGGAAGGAGAGAAGATTATCGAAGAAGATAAAGGTGATAAAAGTACAAAAGGCGATCCAAAGAACGGCCGTCGTCGTATGCTTCGGGGACCATGTTGCGGTGGGGATATCTATCTAATCACAGCTGTACTTTCTCCTGTACTCTTCCTCGCGCCTCGCAGCAGTCTGCTCGTCGGCGATGCTGCCGTGCTCGTGCGTCGAGGAATCATCGACGACGTCGCTCTGCAGCGACTCGATGCGCGTGGCCTTCTCAAATGGCGGCGGGGGCGAGTCAGACGCTGTGCCCGTCTCCCTCGCCTTGCCCTTGTTCGAGTCGCTGCTCCCGTTGCTGCTCGCGTCGGCCGCCTGCTGCTGCTGCTGCTGAGTCTGAGCGCTGCCAGAGTTGGCGCGGCTCATCGCCGTGGGCGTCGTGGCCGTCAGTGGCGACGGCGTGGCCTCTCGGATGGCGCTGAGGTGGTAGTGCTGGCCAAGGGACGGCCGCTGAAGCCGTGAGTTAACATGCCCCTCGCCCTCGTCGGCAGCGGCGTCGTCCTGCTGCGCCTCTTCCTGCGTCGTATTCTCGACAATGTAGCTCAGATCCTTAAAGTCCCTGCCGTCGTCGTCGTCAAATTGCTGCTGCTCGCCGCCGCTGCCCAGGACGAGGCGGGAGGGGACGCGCTCGAGGCTCTCGCTGCGCGCCCGCACGGTGCGCGGCGTAAACGTCGTCGCCGGATTCGTGGCGCCCGTGGCGCTGCGCGGGAAAAAGGAGTTGCTGGCCGTGGGCGCAAACGTGTTTCGGCTGCGCAGGTGGCCAGTCTCGTCGAGGACCAGGTCGGCCTGGTTGAGGTCGTCCTCGTACTCGAGGTCGCTGGGAAGCAAAATGGCGCGGTCGATGGCGACGGGCAGGCCACGGTGGCGGCCACGGAGCATGACGGCAATGACGACGAGCTTGGAGAGGGTGCTGAAGCGGCCCGACAGGCTAAAGTTGTCGTACGGCGTGCCCGTGCTGAGACCGACGGTGCCGTAGGCCGACGTGAGCTCAAAGAGGCACGAAAAGACGGTGAACCAGCCGTTGCTGGCCGGGTCCTCGATGTTGGTCTTTTCGATGATGCAGATGAGCCAGAGGGCAAAGCCGAGCCACCAGATGTCAAAGGCGAGCTGGCGGCGCGCGTGGGCAGCCAGGTAGGTGCCCCAGACCTTGGCGCCGCCCGTGTTGAGGGCACCGTCGTCGTACGCCGGCGGCGTCTCGTCGCTGTCGTTGTAGATGCCCAGGGAGCGCTCCTCGTAGACGTTGGTGTTGCGCACGGACATGGCGATGGGATAGGCGGAGATGTACATCATGACAATGTAGAGGAACTGGACGGCGGGTGCGAGGGCGAGGAGCGAGATGATCTGGAAGCCAGCAGCGCGCACGGCAATCGACTGGAACAGGCCGTCAAACGTGCGCTGGCCCACGGACCAAGCCTCGATGACCGGGTTGCCAATGTCGAGGACCTGGAAAAAGATCCAGTCGGTCGAGTTGAGGACGACGAGGACGAGGAGGAGGAACCAGGTCTGGGCGCTGGGAAAGAGGTAGACAAAGCAGCGGCGCGGGTGGTCGAGGAGGAAGCGCAGCGTCTCGTAGACGCGCGACGACTTGGGCACGCAGAGGGAGCAGAGCCAGATGAAGAAGCGGAGAAAGATGGGAAAGGCCGTGTTGCCGGCGAGGATGAGGAGGCCGATGGGGATCAGCATAAAGTACTGGTCGGCCATCTGGATCATGGATGTGTCGATGAGGCTGAAGCCGGTGTTGGAGTAGGCCGAGATGACCTGGAAGAACCAGAACCAGGTCGTGTCGGGTGCGGTGGCGCCCTGCTCGGCAAAGACGCGGTGCACGGTGACGGCCGAGGCGCTGGCGAGCCAGGGCGCGACGAGGACGACCATGAGAAAGTTGATGCCGAACCAGTAGGCGGGCAGCAGCTTGGCGAGCAGATCAATGGCGCGGTACTCGACGCCGCCGAGCTCGTCGCGCTGCGTCTCGGTGAGCTCGTGGAAGCGCGAGTTGCGCGAGACGGTGGCGTCAAAGGAGAGGTAGGGCGCCGAGCGCGTGTTGGGGTCCACGTTTGCGCCCGTGGCCGAGTAGGTCGAGGCAAAGGTGGCGGTGCGCGGCATCGTCGTCGAGCGTGAGAAGCGTTCCTCGAGCTGGGGCAGGGCCTTTTTGAGGGCAAAGCCGGCAATCTCAAAGGGCGTGGGAAAGCCACCGAAGCCGCGCTCCTTGGACGTCGTCTGGGTGCGCGTCATGGGCACGCCCGTGTTGCGCCGTCCGTAGCCACCGTAGCCGTAGCCGCCCTGACCAGTCGAGGAGCGCATGGTGGGCGTCCGCTCAAAGTCGAGCGTGGGCACGCGGTTGCGCAGCGAGGCGGAGCCTGGGCCGAGCGATTGCGCTGCGCCGGGCGAAAAGGCTGTCGTGGTGGCCGCCGAGCGGTCGTGATTGACCGAGCGCCGTTCCCTGTCTACGTATGGCTCCGAGAACTCGACGGTCTGTGCGCGTGGAAAGTCAGGGGCGGGCCGCGTGACAAGGGGCCGGATCGCGCCGACGTCGGAGCCGTGGCGGGCGTGGTGGGTCAACTGGCCGCCGCGCGTTGGGTCCGATGTGCGCCGGGCAGGCCGCCTCTCGTCAGCAGCAGCGTCGTCGTCGTCTGCGGCGTCGCTGAATCGCGTCCGGTGTGGCTCGGCCGTCCTGGGCATGGCCTCACCGCCATCTGCTGCGAGTCGAAAGGGGGGGATGCTGCCCCTGCGCCGCTTGGATCCTCCTCCTCCTGAGCTTGAGCCCGAACCCGAGCCGGCGCCTAACCCAGATCCAGACCCCGTCCCCGACCCAGTGGCAGCGGCATTCGGCGGCGAGAGCAGGTTCGAATCCGTGCTCAGCTCCTCGGGCGACTCGACGGTGACGTTGGACCGGCGGCGCTGGCTCTCGTCGGGCAGCGCGATACGCACGTTTGGCTGCTGGTCGTCGCCGCCGCTCTCGTCGGGCCCGCCTCCGCTGCTGGCGAGGATGCCGCCGCCGCCGCCAGTCGACGCAGCGAAGTGTGCACTTGGCGACCTGCTCATCACAGACTGCTGCTGCTGCTGCTGCTGCTGCTGCTCCGGCGTCGGCTGCTCCGGCGGCGGCTGCTCCGGCGTCGGCTCGCGCACGGCCGTCGAGGGCATGCCCATGGGGTTGATGAGCACCGCGGGCTGGTCCATGCGCTTGATCATGTCTGCGCGCAGCGGGCCCTTCTTGTGCTTTGTCGCCTTTTTCTTGCGCTCGGCCCGCAGCTCGGCAGACGCAATCGAGTCGGTCGATGCGCTGCTCCGCGGGCTGCCTTCTCCCCCTACTGCTGCACCTCCCTCGCCGCGCCTCGGCGTCGAGCTGGGGCTGTCGTCGCCATCGATGTCGTCACCGTCGTCATCGCCGTCGTGGTGCCCACGATGGCGCCGGTGGCGCTTGCGCAAGCCCACGAGGCGCTGCAGCCGGATGAGCTCCTTGCGCTTCTCCTTCTGGTGCGCCACCTCGACGTCCTGCATGCGCTTGCGCGCGCGCGCACTCTTGCGGATCACGTCGTCGAACTTGAGCCGGAAAAAGTGGCGGCGGATGAGGACCATTGTGATCGACACGGCGCTGATGTTGCCGATGCACATGAGGAAAAAGAGAATGGCCTGCTGCCAGGGCGTGCTGATGCTCAGGTTGATCGGCGTCAGGCCCGTCACGGTCATGGCCGAGACGCATACAAAGAGGCAGTCGATGTACTTGATCTCCGTCGTGTTGGAGGCCCAGTAGATGGCCGAGAAGACGAGCGGGGTGAGCGTAAAGACGGTGAGGTGGATCCGGTAGAAGTTGAGGTTGTTGGCGAGAAAGGACCAGAGCTTCTGGCTGGCACCCTTGACCCGTGGCGTCGGCTTGAGAAAGTCGGGCACGCTGCCTGCGCGCGACATCCGTCGCTTCTTCTTCTTTGCTAATCCATCCTCGTCTTCGTCTTCCTCCTCGCTCCCTCTTCTCTCGTGGCCATTGGCGGTGCCCTGCTCGTCGGCTGCCGTCGCCTCGAGTGGCCTTCCCTGGGCCTCGTCCTTTTGCCGCTGCACCTCGTCGTCGCCCGACGAGACGGAGCCCAGCTTGCGCTTCTCGTGCGAGCTCTCGCTCTCCGACTGCGCTGCCGCGAGAGGGTGTCCTACGCCGAGAGCAGCCGCAGCATCGTCGTCCTTCGTGGCCGCTGGTTCATGGTTCGTCGACATGGTGTGGTTATGTTGCGTGCAGAGAGCACCGCCGCTGCTTCAGAGAGAGAGGCTGCGATGGACCTGGCCCGGGTAGCAAGAAGCCGCAGGGGAGAGCTGATGCTACAAAAGCATGGAGGGTAGACTGATATGACTTGTAACGATGTTGGTGTTGGTGGTGCAGACCGCGGCCGTGGCTTTAGCTAGTGGGAAGACACCAGCTAGCAGTCTCGTCTCCTCAGGGCCAGCCCTGTCAAAGTGGAAAAATCGATGGAAAAAAAAGTGACCAAAATAAACCCCCCTGCAAAGTGGCTCGCTCGCGGGCTCTCTCTCGGGCTGGCCCTTTCTGGCTGAATTTCGAAAATGAAGCAGGCAGTGTTTATATTGGCGGAAAGCGCGCATAGTCACCAGGCATAGGCCGGGCCTTCTCACTCTCGCTCTCTCGCTCACACTCTGTCTCAGCCCTTTCTTGGGCTGCGTCGAAAAAAAAATCTCTTTTGGGACGTGGGGACAGGCCGGCCAGTGGGTCAATTGAGTGGCTGCCGCATGACTACTCAGAGAGGCGTCATTGTGAGCTACCGTCGCGCCCCTATTCTACCGATCTTGTCTCGTCACAGCGATTCACTGGTCAGCCCGCGAGTCAAATCGCGCCGAATGGTGACCGAGGATCGCTTGGACACTCTGCGCCTGCTTGCAGAAGCATGACGTCGACAGACCAGCCCTCTACCTCAATCGGCAACCTAAAGGCCACGGCAAAGCTCCTCGAGTGGTTTGAGGACAAGGAGATCGAAAGTGGCAGAGCCCACGTGCGACGACGCGAAGTGGAGGGGCAGTGACGCGAGCGTGGAGATCGCGCGATAATCCCTCGCCCAGCCAAGTAGCAGCTGCCTTGCTCTGCGACAGGCGGCTTCCCCTCCGTCTCCGTCTCGTGTGCGCTCTCGGACAGGCTGTGGGACCTCAGGGAGCATCGATGCTCGCTCGCCCCTTTCGCTGCATGATGCAGGATTGTGACGCGTCTGCTGCTCAGGCTCGTCACCCATAGGCTTTAGACTAAGATGGAGTGACTCGAGAGAAGTTGTAGGTAGTGGATTGGTAGTAGAAAGAAGAACATCGGTGTGTGCGTAGTGGTGCGCGACGAATAGGGGGAGAATGGTCAACAGACACACAGAGAGACACATCGTGGCTGGTCCTGAGGGTTTCAGCTGATTTGGCCCGGGCCGGGTTTTTAGCAGGAAGAGTGATGGTTGGAGGCTTGCTTGGTGCATAGGAAGTGAAGGTCGTTGGCGTCCGCCGAATTCGTCTGCTTCCTGCATTCGTCAGCATTGACGCCTGCTTTCAAGAGAGTAGCGCCGCTGTCCGTGCATCATGCTGGGCATTCAGACCTTTCGAAGCACGAATTGGGGTCGTAGGTCTCACAAGACGTGGTGGTGATGCATTTTGGTATCCTTTTTGTCGGATTGTCGACCAGTACGTTGTCGCATTCGCAGCACACCTGGTTTTTGCCGCAAGCCGCATTGACGGACAAGGCGATGGACAGGAGAAGAAGAGCGCAGGCCTGCACCGAGATGGATTTCATGGCTGTTGCTGCAATGCAGTGATGCGTCGGGAGCCTTTTCGAACGGCGTTGATGGTGTGACGAAATCGTGTCGAAGGAGGATGAGGAATTTGTCGGCAAGCCTCGCGCAGTCTCTCTTTATAGCACGACCCGGCCGGAATTGACGGGCCGTGAGTGTCTTTGGACCTCGGAGGAGGCGCACTCGCGCTTTTTTCTCCGCTGCCAAGCTCCCACCGCAGCTCGGCGCCTGTCTGGAATTGGCGGACTTAAAGTATCATTTCAAGAAGTTGACTCAATAATGGACAGTGTGGTGGATCGAGGAGGAAAGGGCCGGAAAGGGGCATATCGTTGAGGAAGGACTGTCGGTGAATATATCGATGAGAGAGCATTCCTGGCAGGACAGACGGAGAGACCGCGGTCGCTGCCTTTGCCATCAGAATCGTATTTTGCTGTCAAGGTCCAGTTGTCAGCTCAAAAAGAAGGGAGAGGTGGTGTCGGCCAAACTATGGCATGGAAAGAAGAGACTTACCAATGATGATCTTTGCCACAGGCCTCTTGCTTGGGTCTTGTGCAGACTCTACTCTCGAGAAAGACAGCGCCCGAGCCAACGCCGCGTCATGACGTCGATCAACAACTGAAGACCTCCTCACAACCACTTTCAACAAGATCGCAGCTGCTGTGCGGATAGCACTTTGCGTGGAGAGTTTCGCCTTCGTGATCTGAATCTGGGCACTCGCAGCACACCTTCCTGAATTTATGACCTTTGTAAATCATGTCACCACACCTCGCAGTCGCACTGCCGGCCAGGACAGTTGCCAGGAGGAAGAGGCTGATGTGCATCGTCGTGAGCCTCATGTTGGCTGCTTCCGAATGTAGACGTACAGCGTGCTAGGCCGTATGGCGCTGATGGTGTGGTACCTTCTTGAACGGAAAAGAGTCTTTGCCTCGGTGGAATGGTGGTGGTACAGGGAAGAGATGTCAAGAGCCAGATGCCTGGTCTTTTATACACCGCGAACCGTATAATCTACAGGGGAGGAGAAAGCACAGGGGCTTGCCCTGCGATTGTGACGACGGAAGCAGAGTCAACGGACCGTGCCGTTCCTGAACTCCGACGAGGCACTCTCGCCCTTTGTGTCCTCCGCTACCAAGCTGCCAAGGCTGCCAGTGCCTCTCACGGCATGTCGGGTATCTCGTTGATACGGAATTTTTCCGAAGTATTGATTGCCGCTCCAGCGCCCCGCCACAACCAATCCCACGACAGGGGTGAAGGGGAGTCCGCAGAAGTTCCGTGAGGGCGTGCGCAAGAGTGACGGGCCGTGACGCTCGTCCTGTCACTCTCTCGGCCGAGAGATTCACTAACCTTAAGGTCCACTTTTTCTGGTTGGTGTCTGCGAAGACGTGAGTGCCCATTTGAGCGCGACCCCTCCCAAAGTCCCATGTCGGTGCCCCTCTCGTCGGCCTTCTTCGCCGGCGGCGTCCTCGTAGGAGCGACAGGCGCGTTCCTGCTCCGTCCTTCGCCCTCGCCTGCGCCGACCCAACCTAGCTCGCCTCCCCCACCGCCGCCCGGGGCGCCGCAGACGCTGGCGGGCCACAGCCTCATCGACGCCTCCTCGCTGACGCTCACCGATGCCGCGGGCCAGCCGGTGGTGCGCGCAGGCTCCGTGGGGCCGATCGTGGACCTGCTCAGGAACACGGCCTACATCTCGGCGTATGACCGCCGTCTTCGCCACCCTGCGTGGACCGCCGAGCACCTGACCGCGGCCTCGTTTGCCCCGCCTGCAAGCGGCGGCGGCGACGGAGGAAGTGGCGGCGTGGACCGACGGTACAGCGTCTTCAAGGAGGACCCGCGGATCCCGGAGCTGTTCCGTGCGCGCCTCGCCGACTACTTTCGCTCGGGCTACGACCGCGGCCACATGGTGCCGGCCGCCGATGCCAAGACGAGCCAGACGGCCATGGACGAGACGTTTTTCCTCTCCAACATTGCCCCCCAGGTCGGCGAGGGCTTTAACCGCGACTACTGGGCCCACCTCGAGGATTTCACGCGCCGGCTCGCCAAGGCCAGTGCCGATGGGCGCGCACCGCGGTGGAAGAACGTGTACGTGTTCACGGTCCCGCTCTACCTCCCGCGGTCCTACCTCGAGCCGGCGCCGACGGCGACGGGAGGCGGTAGTAGCAGCGCAGTCGACGAGCGCCGGGAGCGCTTCCGTGTCAGCTACGAAGTCATTGGCTCGCCACCATCGATTAGCGTGCCCACGCACTTTGCCAAAGTCATCTACGCCCTCCCTGCCTCGTCCTCCTCCTCGCTCCTTTCCCGAGGCGGCGGCGGCGTGCTCGGCGCATTCGTGCTGCCGAATGCGCGCATCCCCAACGAGGTACCCCTGCGCCAGTTTCTCGTGCCTGTCGAGTCCGTCGAGCGCGCTGCGGGTCTCACGCTCTTTTCCGACGACGTCAAACGCGGTGCACGGCCGCTGTGCGACAGCGTCGATTGCAGCATCGTCGTACGCGAGTTCAACGACATTCGCAAAAAGACGCTCTCGGCGCCGCCTCCCACGCCGGCAGCGGCGGCAGCCACCGCATCGCAGGCTCAGGCTCAGGCTCAGGCGTGGCAGCCACGACCAACAACAACAGCAAGTAAGGCTCAGTGAAGTGTCACATTTGTAGTAGTAACAAGGGACGTTTCTAGTAATAAAGTAAGCTGAATGACAAGAGAAGGGGGGCCAAAGTATTAGGCGGGAATAACAGTATAAAGAAAGGGGGGGGGGGAGGGATGATCGATGATGGTGGTGGAAGGAACGCCGAACTCTCCATGAGCTGAGCGAACTGTGATCGCGACCTGACTGTTCTACAAGAGAAGAGAGACGAATAAAGTGAGGAAACAGAACCGTGGTGACGGCCTTTAGTAAGTTGTTGTCCGTAATGAAGCCGGTTTTAAGGATGTTGGAACGGCTGGATGCTGGAATAGAAAGGCGAATAAGATGCTGGGTTGGTGGATTATCATTGCCAATCAGGGTGGATGCCAAAGGGCCGCTGGTGCTGCGATGCGGCAGCGTATGCGGCCTGGTGCTGGTGCTGGTGCTGTTGGTATTGCTGCTGCTGGTGACGGTACGCAGCGGCCGCCTCCTGTGCGGCTCGCTCATGCTGCTGCTGCTGCTGCTGCTGTGGGTACGCAGGCTGGCGCGCATACTGCTCGCTGTACTTGGACAGCGGCGCAAAGTGACCGTCGATGTGGGCGCTGCTGTTGCTCGATGACCGTCGGACTCGCGCCTCCTGGCCGGTCCAGCACGGGCTGCCCGTCAGCTCCGACGCCGGCGTCTCGGGCGAGGTGCAGCTGCTGGAGCCAGTGTGCGAGGGCGAGGGCGTCATGGAGCCGCTGGCGAGCGAGTAGCCGCTGAGCGATGAGATGCTGCCACGTGACGACGACGAGGCGTACGACTGCTGGTATGATGCGGCCGCCGAAGCAGCGGCAGCCATGGCGGCGGCCTGCTGCTGCTGCTGCTGCTGCTGCTGCTGGTGCGCGTCGAGCGAGGCCGTCTGCGCAGGCATCGTGTAGCTCTGGTTGCGCGTCGTGGGGAACGAGTAGCCAGACATGCTCGCGCTTCGAGCCAGTCCTGCGCTGTAGACGTTGGGCGCAGACACGGCGGCGGCCTGCTGGTGGTAGACGTCGCGAAGCGTTTGCTGGTGCTGGTGTTGATGCTGGTGGTGGTGCTGTTGTTGTTGCTGCTGCTGCTGGAGATGGTGGCTCTGGCCATGGGCAGGGATGGCGACGGCGGCGTGGCCCTGGTGGCTACGGCTGTATTGCCTCGGCTTCGTTGTGGGCGAGACAGACATGTCATCGGCGACCTTGGCATCCTCTGCGTCGTCGTCGTCGTCCTCGTCGAGGCTCGTGCTCGGTGAGACCGAATGCTCCTCGTCGATGTCGTGCTGCGAAGGCAGCTCTCCATCGCTGTTGTCCTCTTCGTCATCGACATCTGCCTCGTCATCGACATCGTGCGACGACGAAGTCGAGCCTGCGTCGTCTGCGCCTGTCTGCACGGGCGAAGACTGTGCTGGGGGTGGCATCGTCGAGACGGTGTCGACAATCTTGCCCTGGTTGAGGCCGTCGACAAAGATCTCCAGCTCCTCATTCTCCACGTTGACCTTGTAGCCGAGGTAGCCAAACAGTTCGCGCTCCATCTGGTTGACCTCGCGCAGCGTAAAGAGGCCCTGGCCGACGACGGTCCAGCTCTTGTTGCTGTACGTGTCGTCGCAGCTGCTCTTGCTCGCCAGCATGAGGGCCGAGATAAAGAGGCGGTGGCCCGAGGAGCCGCGTGCCGCTGGGAAGCGGCTCTTGAGCCTCTTGAGCAGGAACAGTGCCTGGTGCGTCACCGCCAGCGGAAGCCGGGTGCGGTGGAGTGCATAGGCGATGAACTCGCCAAGCCGTGGGGCAGCGCGCCCGTCGTTGGCCTGCTGCTGCTGGCTGACCGACGAGGCGGCCGAGTCGAGTGGGCAGCTGAAGAGGGCCATGATGACCTGTTCGCACAGCTCAGAGAGCTCCCGATGCCCATAGAAGCGGTCGTACTGCTCGGCCGAACGCGACGACGAGTGGTGCTTCGAAGATCCCCGCTGGCTAGTCCTCTGTTGGTGCGCCGACGATGATGACGGAGCAGCCGTCGCTGTCGCAGTCGTGGTGGCAGCGGCCACGGCAGGTGGCGCCGGGTATTGTGTCGCAGCAGTAGCCATGATGCGAGGCTGGTATCTCTAAGCGATGGTGAAGGAAACGGATGGGGTCGGATGGGCTTGGCTGCACAACGATGCCGGAGCGGTCGTGGTGGCGGTGTAGCAGAGAAGAGCGAGTAGGCGAAAAGACGAAGGCAGCAAGCGAAGAAGAGAAGATGAGGAGAGAGAGAGAGAGAGAGAGAAAAGAGAGGGAGAAAGGAGGAAGGTGTCTCGAGGTTGACTTGCTCTACGCTTGTCGCATCTGCTGTGCACGAAGACGCGGGGATGCCAAGGTGAGCGACGACAGGTGTCTAGCGACGAATCGTTCCCGGACTCCTTTTATGAATATGTGTGCGGGCGGTCAAAGCGGCCCTTTTCCTAATCCCTCCTTGCGACCGCTGGAGAGGCAGAGAGAGGCGAGGCGAATTTGCAGAGCCGTTCGCAGAGCCGTTTGATGAGCCTCGCGGGATAGCGGTGCTCTCCTTCTATTATTTTTTATTTTTTTTCCTCTGCACTTTTCGTGTTCTCCTTCGAGACGGAGACACACACGCGGATTCTCGAGCAACGACCGGACCGATGGGTGCAGCAGCGGACGGGCGGGGCAGGCGAGTCGAGGGCAAAACGGTGAGGAGGTAGCAGAGAATTGAGACGGGGGAAAGACGGCCAGCAGCGAGTAGGGATAGTAGTGTATATATGGTCCTCGCACAGAGTGACGGATGGCAGCAGCAGTCGGTCAGTGGTAGCACAATTCAGCGTCCCAGTACAGCAAGTAATTAGTATTGTGCACTACAACAGGCCTTCGAGACACTCTAGTGATGGGTGCGTAATTTCTGTCCATCATCAATTTGCTTGCTATGCTTGTCAGATAACTGAGTCCGAGGCGAGACAGTTTCAGCATACATTGTACTAATGGCAAGTCTCTCTTGCCATTATCGGAGCGGCAATTGACCCCATCAACTCCACCGCCTAGCGCATGGCCTCGCCTTCCGTGTGCTGCCGCCGCCTTCACGCGTCTCTTCTCGCCTCGGGGGATGGGGGAGAGGCGGCAAAGGACAGAGACAAGGTTTCGATTTAGCAATAGAGCACAAGTAGTGTGCTGCACAGCTGCTTCGTGTGCTGCAATTCTAGCCCCTCTTTTTTCTTTTCCTCGCTTTCCTCTTTGTGCGACTTATTCCAGGGAAAAAGGAGTTTCATGTGGATTTGAAATTTTCAGGTCCCGAAAGGCTGGAAAGCAAGCACAGAAAAAAGGAAAAGAAAAAGGAGGAAAAACTTTCTCTTTGAAGTGATCACACAGAGACAGAAGAGAAAAAAAAATGGATCCAAAAAGACGGGGCCTAAACGCACAGTCAGTCCGCCCAATGAGGAAGTTTGCAGTTTCAACGCCCGCGCGAGGAGAAGAGACATGCCACATTAGCGCCTGGATCGCTTTTTTCACCATTACCAAAAAGGGGCGAATTTTTGCCGAGGTGGGGCGTCACACCCCTGCACCGACCGGCGAATGTCTAGTTCAGTACGTAGTAGTAGTAGTACGTAGTGATTTGCGACACCCATGACGCGACGGCAAGTTTCCCGGGCCTCGTCTCCCCCACACAATGCACTACAGCAGAGAATCACCGCGTCATCAGTTCACCAAGAACCTCCGGTCCGCTAAGCATACATGATGGCCATCGCTCGATTGCCTCCCCACCAGCTATACAGCTTTTTTGGTTCCCATGTTTGATGAAGCGCTAAATTGCTCATCGTAATTAAATGACGGTGTTCTCTATGGTACCATTGCCCACTAAGCTAGCTAGCTACCAACGCTCAATACAAGCACTCTTTTTCCTGTTAAGGTGTCTCTGCCCCGCATAATAATCCCACGATAAAGACGCCGCCGACAACGCAGACCAAAGAGGAAAAACAAAGCAAGGGGGGTCCGTGTCCACCCTGCTCTTCCCGATCAAAAGGAGCTAGCGCTTCGGCTGGCCACTTGTGATTGGACAGAGATGAGCGCCAGGATGGATGCATATGCGATGGCAATGTGCTTTCTTCACAGTAGCAGTGGGCGGATGCACAACTGAGCAGCCTCTCGCGCAGGCGTCTATGCTGCCTCCTAGTCCTTCGCCCCTCCCGCAGCCATGCAAGCTGTTCGTGAGCCAATTAAAGGCCCGTTAGTTGTACCGCTGGGATCCAAAGTAGGCAAGACTGATTGTGCGCCACCAAATTAAATCCCCTCAATGCGCTGAACTATACGTATATGGCTCCATCTTGCCTCGCTTCAAGCGCAGAACAAAGGCCGGCGTGCTGCATGTAACCCACCGACCAAAGGTGCAGGATGCAGGATGCACCCGCCCCCTATTCGAGCTCCCCATTCATCACTACTAAACGCTGTCGCCCAGACCTCTTTTGGGCTCCACAGTTCGCAAGCACGCAAAGCGAGGGCCCATAGCGCTTCATCTAGACTCTCTCGGCTACCCCAAGTTGCAATGTCAATTTTGTCAAAAGAGGGGTGATTGCCAATCTTCTTGTTGAAAGCGCAATTTGCTGGCCCTTCGGCAGAGAGTGCCAAGAATTGGCTCGTCCGAGAGCCCGGCCAACGAAGGAAGTGCGAATCAAGTTCAAAATTTCTCGGGGCCAGTGGCTCACAAGAACCTCAATCACACGAGCAGCGCTCGCCTATGTGGTCCAGTGGTAATGAAGCGCAAAGCAGTCGAGGAGCAAGTCTCGCTCTTGATTGCAGCGTGTCGGAGTGAATGCAGACTCCGAAGTGCTGTGCGTGCTCTATAGTGGCAATTTCGCCTGGATCTCCCCTCCAAAAGCAAGATAATGGGAAGCAGACGGCTTTGTTTCACTCCCAGCTTGTCCCTTTCCTGCTTAAATATTTTGTCATTGTGTTCTCATTGTTTTCCGTCACTGCTCTAGCTGGAGCCATCGCTTGACACTCGCGGGACCGAAACGCGATTGGACTGGGTGAGCTTTGTCTAGTCTGCTAGACGTACAGCGGGAATTCGATCAAAACGCTTCATCGTGTTTTTCGGTTCGGATCCAATGGGCCCGTACGCAAGGCTAGCCCCAGATCTGTGCGCCAACGAAGTGGGACAACTCACAAAAGGGGGAAACAGCAGCCCAGAACAAAGAGTGCCCGGAACAAACAATGGGAAGAAATGTGACTACACCGTGAGTATGGTACAGGCGCGGCGGACGGGCCTCTCTCCGAACTAGCCCCTTTCGCGGGCCATTTCCAAATGCATCATCACAGCGAAGCGTCGGTGTAGAGCCACCCTCTGCAAGTCGCGGCCATGCAGAGGCACCTTGCCATTGTGGCTCCTACTGCTTGCTCCTCTCTGCCAGTTGTGGATTGCCCTCCGCCGCTTTCGCCGCTGCTGCTGCTGCCGTCACTGTAGTCGAAAGAGAGTTGCTCTCCCGCTGCAATGTCTCGCTTTGCAAACAGCGCAGCTCGAGGAGGGCTGGGCGCCCTGACTTGCTCAGATTGTGAGGTCAGCTGAATTGACCCGTCAACTCGGACCGGAAGCATGACGAGGTTCGCGTCACACGAATGATTGATGAAGCGCCTGAGCAAGACAAGCCGTCAGCGCTCTTCACACCACAATAAACATAATAGTGAACAAGGGAGAGGCTCACGCGGCATTGCCAACCCGTGTCGGGTCGATGTTCGTGCGCAGAATGTGGCCCTCGGAGTGCTCCTTGACGGCGAGGATGTAATTGCCCACGACGTTTTCGTCCATCGCATAGGCCTCCCACCTCTGTCGGGCCTCGTGGTCGGAGACAATCTCACCGGCGTACTCGATGACGAAGTGGCCCTTTGAGATGCTGTGTGTCGTTTGCAGGCCGAGTCCCATTGACGGTCCGGCGTCGACGACGGTGAGTGCGGCGCGCAGGCCTCGACCTACAACGCGGTTCGCGCAGCCCTTGGTGGAGCAGGCACACTCGTCGGAGCACTCCACGAGCGCGTGCCTTGCGGGGATCGCATCCAAGAGCAGGGTCGGCGAAGCTGGCTGGTCCACGTAGAAGTTGCCGTAGGTCCCCACGCAGTCGCACGACTCGGACGTGGCAGAGCAGGCCTGGCCCGCCTCGTCTGGCTCGCAGCTACATCCTGCCTCGTCGTACTCGTCATCAGTACCCCGCTCTGCCTCGTGGCGAAGCTTCACCGTCTCGTTCAGGCGACTGGCGAGGTAGGACTCATGGAGCTTGCACGTCGGCAAATACTGCAGCAGATGCCGTCTCAGACTTGATGAATTCCTACTTTTGGTTCTCGTTATGTTACAATAGTGACAGCAACGCACCTCCCTGAAGGATGCCGCCAGCCGTCTCGTGAGCTCCTGCGAGACGCTCTCGCCGAGCCGGACCTCGACCGCCTCCCTCCCGCCCGCCAGATCGACCATCTCGCGGCGTTCCTCCTGCGCCCGGTAAGACCAAGAGGACGCTCGAGCACCCGGGTCTCGGAAGTGGGAGAGGGATGTCAGCGCGCCACGTGGCCTCACTATCTCGACTCGCGCACAGGCAGAGACAGAGACAGTAGTAGTAGTAGTAGCGCACGAAAAAATACAGTTTAGTGCAGCCCATTGTTCTCTCGAGCGCTGTGCATCCCTTTGTCCGTCCCTTTGTTTCCCAGGGCCCATTGTCTTCTTTTTGCGGCGCGCAGGGCGGACGATGGACCGGGAGATAGGAATACAAAGGGGTCGAGTGAGACAAAGGGAGGTGTGAGATGGACTGTGCGGTGCCTGACGACGAGAGACGGGGAGGAGTAGGTGTGGCTTTCCTCCTCGTTCTCTCTCTCTCTCTATATCCCCTCCTCATCGCAATCTTCTGACAGGACGAATAAGAGAAGATGATGAGGAGGAAGTCCAAAGAACGGGCGACAGAAGAGGGCAAGAAGAAGCGAAAGAAGCCAAAGACGATGGCAACATACCACACGCTGTTCTCGACGCTGCATCGGCGAGATGCGCCCCTGGTAGGCCTCGCGCTGTTCCTCTCAATTGCGTCGGGCGCCATGCCGACGCTCATGACGCTCGTCATTGGTGACGCTTTTGACGCCTACACGGCCTACAATCCGCATGGCGATGTGCCATCGTCGATCTCGCAAGACAGAAAGGACGCGCTGATGCGGGGGGTAGCTCGAAGCGTCTGGCAGCTCTGCATCTTGGCCGCGGGCACCATGGCGCTCAGCACGTCGATGATCTCGGCGTGGATCATTGTAAGCGAACGGGTCGCGCTGGGCTGGCGGAGGCGGGTTTACAGCGCTGTGTCGGCCAAGACGATGGCGTGGTTCGACAAGGGCGTGGACGGTGCTGGGGCCAGCTCGGGTGCGGGCGGGCTCATGACCAAGTTTGCGAGGTGAGAGCTGTGCTAGGTAGCATTCATAGTGAGAATCAAGTCGAAGCTGATCGATCCTCTCGAGCAGAGACACCGACGAGGTACGGCAGGCCACGTCGCAGACGGCTGGACAGCTGGTCCAGTACGTGACGACGCTGCTGTCGTGCCTGTGCCTGGCCCTGTCCAAGGACTGGTCGCTCACCCTCATTGTGCTCGCCTCGATCCCGCTGACGGCGACGCTGGCGACGGTGAGCGAGCGCCTCACTGCGCCGCACCTGATGCAAGAGCGCGCGCACATGGCCAAGGCATCGAGCATCGTCGAGCGCAGCGTCAATGCCATCGCGACCGTAAAGGCATTTAACGCGCAGCCATTCGAGCAGCAGCAGTTTCAGCACCTCCTCGACCAGTCCTTTGACGCATGGACCCGGCTCGCGGCGATATGGGCCGCACGCATCGGCATGACGGGCACCCTAACCTTTGCCATGTTCACCAGCGGCTTCTGGTACGGCAGCCACCAGGTCCAGGCGGGCAGCAAGAGCCCGGGCACGATCCTGACCGTCTTCTGGGCCAGCCTGCTCGCGGTGGGCCACCTGCAGATGATCATCATGCGCCTCAGCATCGTCGAAAAGGGCAAGCAGGCCGCGAGCAGCCTCCATGCGCTCACCGAGAAGGACGACGAGGTGGTCCAGGCTGCTTCGGCGCCCGTCATTGCCACAAGCAGCAGTGAGAGTAGCACGGCTGGCAAGGTAGAGGACAAGGACAAGGACAAGGACTCGGCGTCGGACTCGCACTCGCTCCTCTCGCTCCCCGATCTCGGCCAGAAGTCGAGTCCAACAACACCGACGACGATGACAATGACGCCCATCTCGCCACGCAGCCGCACGCCTTCCTCGCCCCTCTTCCGGACCGGCCTGGCTGCTCGGCCACCGGTCTACCAGCCCCTGCGCAAGATCTGGCCGACGGGCCGCTGCCACGGCGAGATCAATTTGCGCGGCGTCTCATTTGCATACCCCTCGCGGCCCCAGACGGCGGTGCTGCGAGACGTCGACATCTTCATCCCTGCCGGCGAGACGACATTCATCGTCGGCGGCAGCGGGTCTGGCAAGTCGACGATCGCCCACCTGCTGCTGCGCCTGTACGAGCCGAGTGCGGGCAGCATCGAGATCGACGACCAGGACGTGCGCTTCCTCGACGTCGACTGGTGCCGCGCCAACATGGCCGCCGTGGACCAGCAGCCGATCGTGTTTGACCTGAGCGTGCACGACAACGTCGCCTTGGGTCTCTGTGGCGTGCGTGGCGAGCAGCTAAAACAGCAGCGTCTCGGCCCCAACCACGTGCCCCATGCCAGCAGCGACGACGTCGAGGCGGCGTGCCGGATGGCGCTGCTCCACGACTTTGTCCGCGACCTGGAGCAGGGCTACGAGACGGTGCTGGGCACGCGCGGCGCGAGCCTGTCGGGCGGGCAGAAGCAGCGCCTGGCCCTCGCGCGCGCCCGGCTGCGCGACCCGCCGGTGCTGATCCTCGATGAATGCACGTCGGCGCTCGACGTCACGTCGCGCCTCCTCGTCAACGAGGCCATCAAGCGCTGGCGGCACGGCAAGACGACCGTCGTCATCACCCACGACCTCCAGCAGGTCGCCGACGACGACTTTGTCTACCTGCTCGAGCAGGGACGCGTGGCTGAGCAGGGCTACCGCGCCGACCTCGAGAAGAACGCAGCGGGTGCCTTTTCGGTGCTCGCGCAGACGCAGAGCGGCAAAGGCGGCAAGGGAGGCGAAGGAGGGAGGAAGAAGGATGACGTCGACGAAGAGCCAGTCGAAGCATTCATCGACGAGGAGCCGAGTCCGACGGGGCTTGACTACCGAGCATCAAGGGCACTCGCGAGGGAGGAAAAGCGCTTTGGAGCGCAGCAGCAGGGCAAGGGAGCACAGTCGCACTCGAGGGCGAGCCGGTGGGCGAAGGACTTTGTTGTGCAGGAAGAACAGCCGCCGCTCCCCTCGTCCTTTGTCTATGGTGATGGTGATGCAACTTCTGCCGCTGCTGCTGCTGCAGGCTGGACCATTGAGAGGGCGGCGCCGAGGAGGGGCGGCCACTCGAGGGTCAGGTATGGCTGGTCGAGCGGGAGCACGTCCGCGTCCAGCTGTGGCGACAGTGTATGCACCACTCTCACCAATTCGACGACGACGACAACGACGGCAGGAGGCTCCATCTCTGGGCTGAAGCCGCTGCGATTGGCTGCCGAGCGGCAGAAGAAGCTCGTCGACGAGGAGGGCGCAGAGGCGTGGCTCGAGGAGGCCAGCGTCGCCGTCAGCCTCCGTCGGCCGATACAGCAGCAGCGCGCAGCGAGGAGGATCTGGAACGACGACGACCTGCGAAAGGCCTCGGGAGACGCTCCCCTGACTTCTCCTTCGTCGTCGAGGCTCCACCGTCGCCGCAGGAGAGACAGACGCAAAGGCAGTACCGCGGTCACGATGGACGAGGACCACGGCAAGCAGACGCATCCGCCCGCGCGACCAAAGGTGTTTACGATCCTGTGGATGGCCTGGCGCACTCAGCCATCCAAGCTCATCCTCGTTGCCGGCCTTGTATGCGCGGTGCTCTCGGGCGCCGTGACGCCAGCCTTTTCCGTCGTGCTGGCCCGGCTCATGGCGACGATGGGCAAAGAGGGCCAGTCGCACGCCGTCGTCGTCTTCTCGCTCATCGTCCTCGGCATTGCGCTCCTCGACGGCCTCCTCTCCTTTTCCCGCTTCTTTCTCCTCGAGCAGTCGGCAAACCTGTGGGTCCGCGAGCTGCGGAGAAAGGCCTACGCCAGGGTCCTTGCCCAGGATAAGGCCTGGTTCGACCGCGAGGAGAACAAGGCGAGCAACCTCATGATGCGCATCGTCAAGGACGCCGAGGATGCGCGCTGGCTCATCAACCGCATCATGGGAAGCCTCATCCTCGTCGCATCCATGATCTCCATCGCTCTCGTCTGGTCCCTCGCCGTGGGCTGGCAGCTGACGCTGGCCGGCCTGGCGATTGCGCCTCTGTTCATTGGCGCCACGTCGCTCCAGACGCGCTTCGTCCAGAGGAGAGAGGCACTCAACAAGGTCAAGCGCGAGCAGGTCTCGAAGCGCTTCTACGACATGGCCGCCAACGTGCGCGGCATCCGCTCCATGGCGCTCGAGGCCGTCTTTCTCGCAAACTACGAAGACGCACTGGCGGCGTGCCAGTCATGTGCTCTCAAGGCGGCCCCACTTTCTGGCTTTGGCTTTGGCATGGGCGAGGCGCTGACATATCTCTCCGAGGCCTTTCTCTACTACATTGGCGCCGTCCTCATCATCAAGGGCCTCTACGACTTTGAGCGCATGGTCCTGGTGTTCAACCTCCTCCTCTTTGCCGTCACCTTTGCCGCCCAGACGATGGCCTACCTGCCCGGCCTCACCAAGTCGGTCCAGGCGGCAAGCGACCTCGGCCGGCTGCTCGCGCTGCGCCTCGACGACACGAGCGAGTCTTGCTTTCAACCAGCAGCAGCTGCCACTGTCGACATTGACGGCGGCATCGAGTTCAGGGATGTGCACTTTGCCTACCCTCTCCGGCCAACTAATGCCGTGCTGCGCGGCGTCAGCTTCAGCATCGCAAAGGGCGAGCGCATCGCCCTCGTTGGACGCTCGGGCTGCGGCAAGAGCACCATCGCGGCGCTGCTCCAGCGGCTGTACGAGCCGACGCAGGGCCATATTGTCCTCGATGGCGCGCGCGACCTGGCCTCGATCGACGTCGAGGCCCTCCGGCGACAGCTGGCCGTTGTGAGCCAGCATCCAAATCTCTTTGACGACACGGTCCGCGCCAACATCCTCTACGGCCTTCCTGCCGGCTGCTTTGCCGTCGGCGAGGTGCAGCTGCGGAGCGCCGCGGCGCGCGCCCACGCCCTCGACTTTGTCGACGCGCTCGAGGCCGGCTTCGACACACGCCTCGGCAGCGACGCGAGCCAGCTGTCGGGCGGGCAGAAGCAGCGCCTGGCCATTGCGCGCGCCCTCGTCCGCGTCGACGCGGGCCTCGCCCGGCTCCTCGTCCTCGACGAGTGCACCTCGGCCCTGGATGCTGTCAACCAGGAGGCCGTCGCGCGCAGCTTGCTTCAAGACGACAACGCGGGCGAGCGCCTGACGACGGTCATTGTCACGCACAAGCTCGAGCTCATGAAGCGCTGCGACCGCATCCTCGTCGTCGAGCACGGCCGCGTCGTCCAGAGCGGGCCCTTCGCCAGCTTGGTCCAGCAGCGCGGCGGCGCCTTTGCGCAGCTCGCCAGCGCCGGCGAGTGGGGCGCGTAGAGCGTAGAGCTAGGTTCTAGAGCGCACAGCCTAATGAGGAGGGGGCAGGGTAGATGCGATGCGATGCAATTGACCGTGGTTCACACATTGTAATTGTAGGTACACACACGCATACATTCACAAGCAATATCACGAGGACGTGGTTTATTTCACTCTTGCGATGCCTGCCTTTGGTTATACCGCTGCTGATGTTGGTGCTGCTGCTGCTGCTGCTGCTGCTGGTTGGAGCCGAGCCTCCGTACGGCTCGCTTGCCCTTGTCGTGTTGGTCTGCGATCCATGCGCGCCGCTGCAGGCCCTCTTGGCCAGCGCGGCTGAGCACGCCGAGGACAAGCTCGGCAGTGCGCACGCTCTCGTCGTTGGCGGGGATGGCATACGTGACGATGCGCGGGTCCACGTCCGTGTCGACGATGCCGACGGTGGGGATGCCCCGCTCGGTGGCCTCGCGGATCGCGTGCAGGTTCGCCTTGGGGTTCAGCACGACGACGAGGTCGGGCACGAGGACCTGCGAGGCGAGCGTCGCGGCATCCGGCTCCTCTGCCCTCCGCCGGCCGGGGCCATCATTGCTGCCGTTCCTCTGCTGCTGCTGCTGCTGCTGCTGCTGCTGTTGCATGCCCTCGGTGTATGCGGCCATGTCGCCCAGGATGGCGCGTCCGAGCAGCTTGGGTGCGTTGGAGATGACGCCGGGCATCCACCGCTCCTTTGTGACGTGGTACCCGTTCTGGCCCAGCCGCTTGGCGGCGTCGAGCACGGCCCGCTGCGTGCCGGGGGCGGTGCCGAGGAAGAGGACGACGCCGTCGCGCGAGGCGACGTCGCGCACGACGGCGGCCGCGCGCTTGAGCGCCGGGAGCGTGTGCCGCTCGACGTCGATGATGGCCACGTCGTGGCGCTTGCCGTAGACGAATGCCGATGCGGCGCGGTTGAGCGACGAGAGACGGTGGCCGACGTGCGCCGTCGCAGCGAGCAGGTGCGACACGGTGAGCTCGTGCGCGCCGACGGGATCGAGCCGAGTCCGGTGCGGCCGGAAGGACGAGGCGCGCGTCTGGGTGGAGCCGCTGCCCGTGGACTCGAGGTTGCGGAGCGTCACGCTGCGCAGCCGCAGCTTCTCGCGCGCAGCATCGAGCGCCACCTTGCGTGGGTCCTCGTACTGCGGCGTGCTCGGCTGGGATGCAGCAACGGCACCGGCAGAGACGACATCGTCTACGAGTTCATGTTGTTGCTGCTGCTGCTGCTGCTGAGGTGATGCGAGAGAGGGCTCCTCTTCTCCGACACCCGCTGGAAGCGAGGTTGCCGACGATGTGACCAGCCGCTGCCGCACCCTGCCAGCGGCAGCGGGCAAGCTGCTGCCGAGCCGGAGCCGCGAAGTCGAGGCCAGCGGGCTGGCCATCCTTTGTGATCTTCTTGCGGCCCGTGAGTGATGTCGGCCCTAGAGTGATGTCGGCCCTTTAGTGATGTCGGCCCGTGTGTGACCAGGGCGAGGGCGTTGCGAAGACTCGAGAGAAAGGCGACCCAGCTTTTCTCGGCCGAACTTCAGATGGCAAATACAATAGTCGCGCCCTATGTTGGACCGAAAGTTCAAACAGGCCTCTGTGCCAATCCGCAGCATTGAATATTGCCTTTTTGGAAGCTGGAATATCTGTATTCGCCTCCCATTTTTCAAGCCCGCGCCGCCCGCCCCCTCCGTTCGCTTTAGGCTCGCACAGAGAGACTGGAGGGCAGGCAGTAGTGGTGGGCCACGCTCTCGAGAAGAAATTTGAACATTTTTTTTTTTCCTTGCCTCGCCTAGCTCTTCACCGACGTACAGGTCTTTGCTCTTACCCCTTTGCAACTTCCCCCTTCCGGCCCCCCTACACCTTCCTTTCATCATGTCCGTCGAGACCCCCTCTGCAAACGACGACGTCTACCAGGGCGCCATCGGTATCGGTGAGGAGACGTGAAACCGAGCCGGCGGGCTTCTCTTTTGTGGGAAAAACGATTGGCTGACCGCATGTACCTGTGCAGACCTTGGTACCACGTACTCGTGCGTTGGATGGTGGACCAACGAGCGAGTCGAGATCATTGCCAATGACCGTGGGTATCAGATGGAGAGATGCGATTTGAAGAGAAGAAATTGGGGGAGAAAGAGGATTCAAGAAAGAGCTGACTTGGGAGTTTGCCTGCAGAGGGAAACCGCACGACGCCTTCGTACGTCGCCTTTACCGAGTCGGAGCGACTGATTGGTGATGCGGCCAAGAACCAGGCTGCGATGAACCCGCGCCAGACGGTGTTTGACGCCAAGCGACTGATTGGCCGCCGGTACGATGACCCCGACGTCAAGAAGGACATGCAGAGCTGGCCCTTTACCGTCGTCGACAAGGACGGCAGCCCGTTCATTGCCGTCGACTACCTCGGCGAGAAGAAGCAGTTCAGCCCCCAGGAGATCTCGGCCATGGTCCTGACCAAGATGAAGGAGATTGCCGAGGCCAAGATCGGAAAGGAGGTCAAGAAGGCCGTCGTCACCGTCCCCGCCTACTTCAACGACTCGCAGAGGCTCGCCACCAAGGATGCCGGTGAGTAGCACAGGTCTGGAGGCGAAGCGGGAGGCCACAAGGAGGAAAATGAGGAGGCAAGGATAGGCGCGCATGGACGGCAGTGATTACACCAAACATTCCATGCTAAAACCGAGGGGGGGCCATGTCCCTTTCCTGTGGCGAGAGCGTGTTACTTCTTATTCGAAGGGAATGAGCTCTTGCGGAAGAGGAGGAAGGAAGATTGGGAGAACGGTGGTCGCAGCACTGCATACTGACCCGTATTCTCCTGCTAGGTGCCATTGCTGGTCTTGATGTCCTCCGTATCATCAACGAGCCCACGGCCGCTGCCATCGCATACGGCCTCGACTCCAAGTCGTCGACGGAGAAGAACGTTCTCATCTTCGACCTGGGTGGTGGTACGTTCGATGTCTCGCTCCTCAACATCACCGGTGGTGTCTTTGCCGTCAAGGCCACCGCTGGTGACACCCACCTCGGTGGTGAGGACTTTGACAACGCCCTCCTGGAGCACTTCAAGAAGGAGTTTGAGCGCAAGAACAAGCTCGACATCTCGGGCGACCCAAGGGCGACGAGGCGGCTGAGGAGCGCCTGCGAGCGTGCGAAGCGGACGCTGTCGAGCGTCACCCAGACGACCGTCGAGGTCGACTCGCTCTTCCAGGGCACCGACTTCCAGGCCAACATCACCCGTGCCCGCTTCGAGGAGCTCAACGCGACCTTCTTCAAGAGCACCATGGACCCCGTCCAGAAGGTGCTCAAGGACGCCAAGATGGCTGCCGAGAAGGTCGACGACATTGTCCTCGTCGGTGGCTCCACCCGTATCCCCAAGATCCAATCGATGGTCTCGGAGTTCTTCGGTGGCCGCCAGCTCAACAAGAGCATCAACCCCGACGAGGCCGTTGCCTACGGTGCCGCCGTCCAGGCCGCCGTGCTGACGAACCAGACGAGCGACAAGACGGCCGACCTGCTCCTGCTCGACGTTGCGCCCCTCTCGCTCGGTGTGGCCATGCAGGGCGACGTCTTTGGTGTCGTCGTGCCCCGCAACACGCCGATCCCCACGTCCAAGACGAGGACGTTCACCACCGTCGAGGACAACCAGCAGCAGGTTACGTTCCCCGTGTACGAGGGCGAGCGCACGCAGTGCAAGGAGAACAAGCTCCTCGGCGAGTTTGAGCTCACTGGCATCCCGCCCATGCCCAAGGGCCAGGCTGAGCTCATCTGCACCTTTGACGTCACCTCGGACGGCCTCCTCCGCGTCTCGGCCTCGGAGAAGACGTCGGGCCGCAAGGCCAACATCACCATCACCAACTCCGTCGGCCGGCTGTCGAGCACCGAGATTGAGCAGATGATCAAGGACTCGGAGCAATTCAAGGCCAGCGACAAGGAGTTCCAGGCCCGCCACGACGCCAAGCAGGAGCTGGCCCAGTACGCCGAGAGCGTCGAGGGCACCATCTCGGGCCCGGCCATCAACATGAAGAGGAACCTCAAGGTCCAGGTCGAGCAGGAGCTCGCCAAGGCCCTCGAGCTCCTCGAGCAGGAGGACGCCTCGGCAGACGACTACCGCCGCAGCTCGCTCCGCCTCAAGCGTGCCGTCCAGAAGGGCATGGCTGGCGCCGGCCGGTGATTTGCTTTATACGCATCCTTCTCCCACCTTTGCGCACTCTCCTCGCTCCTCTCCTCTCATCTCCTCCCTCATCTCATCTCATCACACCACACCACCCAAAAAAGATAAAAGATTGTCGCCAAAATTGAAATCTGATTCTTCTTTTATGTCCCGATCCTCTATGTTAGTTAGCAAGCCAAGAAAGACACCGCGAGGCGGGCTTGGTGGGGAAGCGAAGTGTGTAGCACAAACGGTAAGTTTCATCACGGCTCGTCGTCGCGGGCACGGGCCTCTTTGAGGCAGCGCTGGACGCGCACCACGTCGCGCTTCTGCGGCAGCTGGAAGCCCCTGCTGCGGGCCCAGGCGGTGAACGTGGTGGGGTAGTCGGTGATGAGGCCATCGACGCCGTGGGTGTACACGAGTTTCTCGGCCGTGTCGAGGCTGTCTGGCGTGTAGGGAATCACCTTCATGTCGACGTCGTGGGCGGCGCGGACCATGTCGGTGTCGACAAAGGGTGCATACCCGGGCTGGTTGACCTCGGTCCCGTTGAGGTTGTGGTTCGGCGAGAGGTAGGTTGCGTTGATGCTCTTTGCTGCGTGCACGATGCGCTGGGCCAGCGTCGAGCCCGGCTGCTGGTTCAGGTCGATGCCGCCGAGCCAGATCGGCTCGAGGTAGGATGCGTCGGAGGAGACGAGGGCCGAGAGGACGACTTCGGGGTGCTGCTCGCCCATGAGCTGGAGCGTGCGCCAGTCGAAGCTCTGAAAGACGACGCGGTCGACGACGCGGTGCTTGCGGAACGCGGCGTACATCTTGTCCACAAACACCTGCGGGCCCACGGTCGTGTTGGGCGTCGGCGGGCTGAGCTTGGACTCGATGTTGAAGCGGATCTTCTTGGCCGCGGGCAGGCCCGCATCGACGCACTGGGCAAACGTAAAGACCTGGTCGAGCGTCTGGATGCGCGCGCCCTTGCGTGTCTGCTGCAGCATAAAGTCGCTGCCGAGGCGCTGGGCGCCGCAGTCGAGCGACTTGATCTGCGACAGCGTCACATTGGCAATGTACTTGCCGACGACGTGGTCGCCCGACGGCGGATCGAGGCACTTGGCCGCCTGGATGTTCTCGTCGTGCCATGCGATCGGCACGCCGTCCTGTGTGGGTGTGAGTGAGGTCAGCATCTGTCCCGCACTAGGAAGTAAGAGCACCCACCGAGGTGATGCCGACGTCCCACTCGAGGTGCGTGGCACCGGCAAGAAAGGCGTCGGCGTACGCGGCCAGCGTCTCCTCGTTTGCCTCGCCTCGTCCACCGCGGTGGCCATGCACCTCGAGGTGCCTCTCCATGGCGCGAGGCGAGACAAACGCCTTTGTCTGCACCTTGGCACCGACAGGCAACGCCTGCACACGCGTCACCGCCAACAGCGCCGCGCCCAGCAGCGCCAGTTGAACCAAGCCGCCGACCTTCATCTTCTGTACGGAGAAAGAGAGGAGAGAAAGAGAAAGAGGAAGAGAGAGAGGATAGGTGGTAGGAGCGAGGAGAGAGGAGGCCCAGCCCCGGTCCCGTTGCTCTTCTGCTCTTTCTCGCTAGGACCTCATCTCAAAATTCTGCCTGTCGTCTCTGCATCGGCCGCTTTCCTTTGTTCGATTCTTCCGATTGACGCTTCGGTGTGCCAAGACCCAATCTCTCGGTTTAGGAACGTGCGTGGGGGGGAAGAGGCGCGTTTGTGATAAATGAATAAAATGCAAAAGCCACGCGACCGAGGCACACGCGTAGGCTTATTTAGGCGGCTGCTCCACTCTTACGGTGCGCTGCAGTCTTTGGCGCCGACCGTCGGATGGGCTGCCTCACCGCGCTCACAACTTCTACGGTGAGACGGCGGCGGAAATCCGATCGGGCTGACTAGATTCTACTTGGGTGATGGAGGCAAAGGGCCAGGCCAAGCACAGGCTTCGGCCAGATGCATTTTGAGATGATGAAAAGGGAAAAAGGGCGAGTGGGTCACCTCTGCTTCTCTTCACCATCACCACCAGTCACCTTCTCGTCCTTCTTCTTCTTCTTCTTTGTGCGGACTCTTGACTCTGGCAGTCAGACCGCATTGATACGTTGGCCTCTCGAACAGCAGCAACAATAGCAACAGTCACTTTACGTCCACTTGATACCTTCTCCTTCCAAGCGAAGAGAAGCTCTCCTGTTACGAGCGTCAGAGTCATCGTATTTCTTTTCCTTCTTCCTTCCTCCTCTTTTTCTTCTTTCCGTTTCGGATCCCGGCGATCACCTCTTTTCACCTCCTAATTAAACCAATGGCGACCTCCTCGATGTCTCCTGCTGCCGGTGGAATCCAGCAGAGGCGCAACCAAAAGGCCTTCAAGGGCCTCGGCGCCGTCGTTCTCGTCGCGCTCATTCTCGCCGCCTCGTCGACCCCGCAGCCAGTTCACGGTGCGCCCGCCAACCAGAGGCGCGATGCGGGCGCAGCTGCAGCGCAAGCGTACAGCGTGGGTGTCCCCTCGCAGGGCGGTAGTTGGTACGAGGCCCAGGTTGCTTCGCTTTCCGCGGCCGGCAAGGCAACGGCGGCTACGCCCACTAGCGCTGCTCCCGTCGCTGCTGTCCCTTCCTCTACCTCTTCCGCCGCGGAGGAGGTGGGTGACGGCGAGCAAAAGGCGTACAGCCAGGCCATTCCACAGCAGGGTGGAAGCTGGTACGAGGCCCAGCTGGCCTCGCTGAGCGCTGCTGGCAAGCCCACGGCTGCCACGCCCGTCGCCGACGCCAGCAGCGATGGCTTCTCGAGCGTCACAGACGTGCCCACCGAGCCCACCGTGACGGGCACCGTGCCCGTATCCGAGGGAAACACCGACCTTCCCGCTATCGGCAACCTGGCCGCCATTGCCGCTTCCTTCCCTCCCACTCCTAGCCCCAGCGCCAGTGTGACAGGCAAGGCCGCGGCGCCGGCGGCTACGCAGTCTGCCATCGGTGGCGATATGGCCATGTTTGAGCAAGTCGAGGGCGTGCAGCACCAAAAGGACATGGCTGCCTCGACGAGCACCCAGGCAAGCGCCGGTGGCGACATGGACCTCTTCTCGCAGGTAGAGGGCGTGCAGCGCCAAAAGGACATGGCCGACGCGGCCAGCGCGCCGGCGGCACCAGCAGCAGCCGCAGCCCCCGGTGGCGACATGGATCTCTTTTCGCAAGTCGCAGGCACGCAGCACCAGAAGGACATGTTTGCCGACAGCGCCGCGACGGTCAAGCGTGCAGTCAATGCGCACCTGCAGCGCGGATGGGCCAGGCAGCAGAAGAGGGAGGAGGGCGGTGCAGCTGCTGCCGCTGCTGCTGCTCCTTCGAGCGCCGCTCCCCAAGCTGCTGCTGCGCCTGTCTCCTCCTCGGCCGCCGCCGTTGCTGCCTCTGCTCCCGCCGCCGTCGCTTCGTCGGTGGCTGCACCAGTCGCAGCAGCTGCGCCTGCTTCGGCCGCTGCTCCTTCTGTCTCGGCACCTAGCGCAGCCGCTGTCGCCGCTTCTCCGTCCGCGTCTTCTGCCGCCGCCGTCGTCGCCTCGGCACCTGCTGCAGTCACGACTGCCGCCCCTTCGTCTGCCGCTGCCGCCGCGGCCCAGAACCCCGTCTACACGATCACCATGACGCTCAACGCCAAGCAAAAGGCAGCCCTCAAGGCGTCTGCGCTGGACCAGGACCCCCTCCAGCCCAAGTTCATGCTGCCCTCCGCCCCCGGCGACGACACGAGGGCGCCTGCCAAGCTCCAGTCGATTGTCGCCGCTTCTGCGTCCGCCTCGCTGCTCTCTCAGGTCGCCTCTGCTGCCCAGGCTACGGCTACGGCGGGCGCCGACGCCAAGGCGGCCGAGGCAGATGCGCCAGAGGGATACGAGACGCTCACCGTCCTCGTCCCCGCCGCTGCCATGAATGGGCGCATCGGCGCCACGGCTACCGCCACGCCCTCGATTGGTCTGGCTGATCTGCCGGCCATGTCGGCCTCGGCTTCCGTCAAGGCCTCGGCGTCGTCGTCGTCCTCCAAGAAGTCGTCGGACAAGGAGTCGATCCCCGAGGCCAGCGGCTCGCAGAAGGGCACCGCGCCCGCCGGCCAGTCCACGTTCCCCGTCGCAAGCACCGTGACGCGCAGCAGCGCCGCAAAGGCCAAGGCCACTTCGGCGGCGCCGGCCACGGCCACGAGCAAGCAGCAGCTCGCTGCCGAGGGCGACCTCGACAGCGCCACGTCGCTCGCTGCGAACTCAAAGCTGGACAAGCAGGGCACCGTCACGCAGTACAAGACGATCACCAAGCAGGTCACGCCCACGGCCTCTGCGTCGGACAAGGCCGCCGCGTCGTCGGCGTCGGCGCCTGCTCAGTCGAGCGCAGCCAAGAGCAACAGCGACGATGACGACGACGATGGGCCCCCACTGCTCAAGAACCCTTCGCAGAAGGCCTCGGCCTCGGCAGCTCCTGCCACTTCCTCGGCAGCAAAGGCCGCGTCGACGGCCTCTGCCTCGGCCTCTGCCTCTTCGTCGGCCGCACCAAAGGACGCCGCCAAGGCTGCTTCTTCCTCGGCCGTTCCCTCGTCCTCCGCTTCTGCAAAGGCTTCCTCCTCCGCCGCTCCCACAGCCAAGTCCTCGTCGGCCTCAGCTACGCCCTCGTCCTCGGCCGCCAACAAGGCCGCGTCCTCTTCATCTGCGTCTGCCCCGGCTCCCACCTCGACCGACGCGGCCAAGTCGGACTCGGACTCGGTCTGCGATGACGACGACGACAGCGACGCAAAGGTCAACCAGGCCTACAACTCGACCGACGACGACGACGAGGATGAAGACGACGAGGATGAGTACGACGATGACGACGAGTTCGAGGATGCGCAGGACAGCGACGGCACAGACCAGCAGTCGGCCGCACCCACCCTCGACGGATTCAAGCTCGACGACAATGCCTGGCACAAGCTCACTGGCCTCTTCTTTAGGCGCTCGTCTGCGGCCCCGTCTTCCGCCGCCGGCGCGATTGTGTACAGGCGCGATGTGTGATGCGTGAATAGCAAGGCGTCGCCGTACGCCTCTTTGGTCTTTACGGAGTCGGTCATTATAATCAATGTCATTGTATGTTTGCGATAGTCTGCTCGATGATATGCGTGTGCGTGTGATGTGATACAAGTGAAGAGAGAGAGAAAGAAGAAAAGGGTGAGGACTACTTGGAGTTCTTGCTGGGGGTAGATGCGCCTGAAGCACCGCCTGGGGCCGCGCCCGGGCCCTTGTTGTTTGCTGAAGCAGCAGCCGACGCCGCGGGAGTCCCAGCGGGTGCTTGAGGACCCTTGGGACCGCCCTGCTGCTGTTGCTGCTGCTGAGGAAGAGGTGGCCTCACGCCGGGCGGCTTCTGTTGCGCGGCTGCTGCTCCTTGGTTCTGGTTCGGACCCGCCTGCTGCTGCTGCGGGACCGGCGGCCTCCTCGCAGCCTGTTGTCCCTGTCCCTGAGCCTGACCTTGTCCCTGCTGCTGGTTCTGCTGGCCCTGCTGCTGCTGCTGCTGTTGTTGTTGTTGTTGCTGCTGCTGGCCCTGCTGAGCCTGGCGGAAGAGCTGCAAGGCGAGCTGCTGGATCTGCTCCTGCGTCAGGTTCGTCTGGTTGAGATTCTGCGTCAGCGATCGCTGCAGCGCCTGGAGCGGCAGGGGAAGCGGCTGGCCCGGCTGGAGGTTGAACGGGTTCGACGAGGGCGACGAGCCGGCCGAGGGCGCAGACGACGTCGCGGGACCCGATGAAGAGGCAGGCGCCTGCGACGTCGGAGCGGGACGCGCTTGGAAGTTCGTCGAAGCAGGTGCCCCGCTCGTGGCCGGCTGCTGGCTCTGATTCTGGCCCGGGGGCCGCGCGTAGTTCATCTGCGGCGTCGGCACGCGCTGGGGCGGCTGTGCGCCCTTTGCTTGAGGCGCCTGTTGACCTTGCTGCTGATGTTGCTGGGGAGGCTGACCTGGCCGCATGTTCGGCGTGGATGGGCGAGGCTGCTGCTGCGTCTGGGCATTGGCAAGCTGCTGCTGGGCAAAGCGCTGCTGTTGGGCTTGTTGTTGCTGGTTGGCGGCCTGCTGCTGTTGTTGTTGCTGCTGCTGCTGCTGTTGCGCTTGCTGTGGCTGTTGTGGCTGCTGCTGTTGCTGGGAAGGTTGCTGCTGCTGCTGCTGTGGCTGGCCTTGCTGTTGCTGAGCTTGCTGTTGCTGCTGTTGCTGCTGGGCAGCAGCAGCCACCGCAGCCGCTTGCGCTTGCGCCTGGGCCTGGGCTTGTGCCTGTGCCTGCGCGACAGCGGCCCTCTGCTGCTGCTGGTATGCCAGCACCTGCCTCATCTGCGCCTCGTCGCGCTCCGACTTGATCAGGCTGAGCTGCTGCGGCGTCGGAGCCGGCCCCGGCTTGAGTGGGGCGTGGGTCTCGTGCGACTGCAGATTCACTTTTTTAGACGGCGGCCGCTGCAGCATCTCTCTCCGCTTGGCGCACTTGCGCATCACCTCGGTGATGTTTACCCGCCGGAGCTTCTTGCGCGAGCCGTCGTACTTTTGTCCCAGCTTCTTTGTCAACTTCTCGCGCTTGGCTGCGAGCGTCTTGGGGTTGGCTGCTGCTGCTGCTCCCGCCGCCGACGATGCATCGTCCTGGGAGCGACCACCCTCTTCGGCCGATGCCAGCGCTGGGGCCGCAGGCGGCGGCTTCCCCTCGGCGGCTGCCGTCTGGATGCGGTTCCACCGGTCATAGCAGTCCCACGGCTCGCGCACGTCGGTGGGCACCGACAGCCTCGTGGCGTTGAACATGTCTGCAATGAGCTGCCAGTGCTGGCCGTACTGCTTGACGAGCGCCATCAGGTACTGGTCCTCCTCGGCGACCCAGTAGAACTGCGAGGCGCGCACGTCGGGATTGGTCGGTGCAACGGGCTGGCCCGTCGACGAGGTGCTCGTCTGCTCGTTGCGAGAGGCCTTGTTGGACTTGCGCGTGAAGAGGAGCGTGCCCGGGATCGGGGCCATGTCGAGCATCTCTGGCGTCAGGCCCTTGTTCGGGTCCGCCGCCTCGGCCGCAAGCATCCACTCGCCATCGTCACGCCACTGTCCCCTCGCCCGGTTCTTGGACGGCTGCAGCGTGGACACGAGCAGCGGCTTGCAGTCGAGGAGCCGGCTCACGTGGGCCAGCCGCGGGGGCTGGTTGAGGCTGCCGTCGTCCCACCGCCGGTCGTTCTTGCCGTCGTGCGCGGCCGAGGGCGGGTCCATGATCGGCAGCTCGGGGAACAGGCTCGACATCGACAGCTGGTCCATGTCCAGTGCTTCGCCGAGCCGTTCGACGGGCACGCCCAGCAGCTCGGCAATCGCCTCTGGATCCGATGACTCGACGAGGGCAGTGGGCGAGACAAAGGTGGCGGCGACGTTGGTCGAAAAGATCGGCGCTCGAATGGTGGAGATGACATTCATGGGAAGCATCGCCTGTCCTTCCTCGGCCAGCGTGGCATCCTTGGCAGGTGCGCCTGGCCGCACGCCACCGCGCTCGACGCTGCCGCTTGCCTCGCGCTGCTGCCCATCCTCCGGGCCATCTTCGTTGGCTGTCAACTGATGAGCGGCATCCTTGGACTTGTCCTCGGTCAGATCTGGCATGTGGCTCTCCTCCCTGGGCTCGTGCACGACCTCCAGCTTCTCCTTGTCCTCTCGGTCCGCTGCCAGCGACCTCGTGGCCGCCTCGACCTCGCCGTCATCATCCTCTCCCTCTGCGTCGATGTCCTCCTCCCCCGGCGCGTCCTCGTCTCCAGGCGCATCCTCGTCGGCATCGGCATCGGCATCGGCATCAGCGTCCGCATCAGCATCGGCGTCTGCGTCTGCATCTGCATCTTCATCGGCATCGGCGTCTGCCTCGACTTGTGCCCCCGCTTCGGCCTGAGCATCGTCATTCATCGCCTCGCCAGCCTCGTTGGGTTGGTCCTCTTGGACTCTGGAAGCGTCGACCATGGTCTCATCGCCATCGCCTGCCTCGTCGTCCACGGGCTCCTCCTTGACCGTGGCCTCCTTCTTCCTGTCCCTCTCCCATTCCTTCTCCTTGTCCCTCTGCTCCTGTTCCTGTTCCTGCTCTCTCTGCTCCCGCTGCTCCTGCTCGTCCTGCTCGTCCTGCTCCTGCTCCCTCTCCCGCCTCGCAGACTCCTCGTCCTCGGTGCCCAGGAAGCGGGGCGGCCTCGTCTTGACGCACAGCCGCTCCCGCGCCTCGGCCGTCCTGGCCCGGTGCCAGGCGCGCACAGCGTGGGCGAGGTCAAAGGCGACGGCAATCTTCCACCGGCGCTCCTCGCGGTAGTCGGTCTGCATCCACTTCATCTCGTCCAGCAGGTGGTCCCAGTGGGCGCGCCTTACAACGGGGCCCTTTTGCTTCTTGGGCTGCCGGAAGCTCCACTCGCCCTGCGACTTCATCTTTTCGATGCGCGCCATGGCCCTTATGAACTTCTGCTCGGTAAAGGCCACCTTCCAGTCCGTCGTCATGAGGCACTTGTCGGCCTTGCCCACCATTCCCCCGCCCGGGCTCGCGCGTGCACGCACCGCCCAGCGCCACAGGTCTGTGCCGCCTGCGCCGGCCGGTCCGCTCGGTGGAGGCACGCCGTTCTTGGCTGGCAGCTGGGGCGCCTTGCGTGGGCCGCGATGGTGGATGGCGCCGCCCCCGGTACCCGTGCCCGTGAACTTGCGAAAGGGATCGGGGGGAAGCGGGCGCATCGATGAGGCATAGGTGATCGAGAGCGGGTTCGGCGAGAGCTTCTGGAGCGTGGGGTGCAGCGGCGCATCGGCACCCGCAGGTCGGAGCAGCGGTGCAGGGGGCGCCGGCGAGGGAGGCGGATGCATCGACGGCGGCCGCTGCCGATCCGCCTTTGCCTTTTCCTTTTCCTTTTCCTGGGCCTGAGTCGACGGCTCGGCCTGCGACTGCGACTGAGACAAAGACACCGCTGCTGCCGTCGTCTGCGAAGAGCCGGTCTCGCTCGCTGCGGTTCCGAGCGCCGTCGTTGCAGTTGCAGCCGTCGTCTGCGACTGCTTGGCCTCCGTCGTTGCATCCGTCGCTTGCGTATCCGCGGCTGTCTGGGATGCTGCTGCTGCTGCTGTCTTGGCAGAGGGCGACGCCGTTCTCCTCGCCCGCTTTTCAGCGCTGCCTTCGTTGGCCTCGGCGCCAACGGTGGCCACCTTGCTCGATGACGGCGTTGACACCTCTGGCTTCGGTCTCTGAGGAAGGTTGAGCTTGCGCTTGGACCCGGCCTCTCTGGCTACACGCTCCCGCGTCTCCTCCAGCGACGGAATCGGGATCTCGCTGACCGATTTACCCCTTTTAGACCAGCCAGTGTCAGCGATCAGCTTTCCTTCTGTTGCGTGCCTCGAGGAGACTGCTCTCTTCAACTCACCCTTCCAACGCATACTCTTTCAAGAAGTGATCCGCGTGCTCCTCGTCCTGCTCTTCCTCGCCGCCCTTCTCGCCCTCCAAGACCCACCGGTCGTCGGCGGGAGGAATGGCCGGGCCGCCCTCGACGCCATAGCGCTCGCGCCGGGCCAGGAGGAAGCGCAGCTCTCGCAGCTCGGCGTCGCGCGCCCGTCGGAGGGCATCGAGTTGCGCGCGGCGTGCCGAGATGCGCCGCTGCTTGAGCGTGTCCAGCGTCACCTTGCTGCTCGACGCCTCGGCACTGCTCCCGCCTGCTGCTGCCGGCGCCGACGCCGGCTCTGCATCGGTCGACATGCTCTAAGAAACACAATTTAGGCCGGCGGCGCTCCTTGTATGCGCGCAATGTTCCCCTACGGACGCGTTTTTTGAAGGTGCGACGAACAGTCGGATTCTCTCTGCCTCTCCTACCCTAGTCCTGGCTTACGCTTGAAAGGTGTCGAGAGAGGACAGGCAGGGAAGAGGTAATTGTGTGGCAAACAGAGGGCCAATGCCTGCTGCCGTCGTTGGTGTGTCGCGGTGAGGGTCCAGGCGTGGATGTGTCGATGGATGTGGTGTGAAGGAGGAAGAAAAAGAGGAAGAAAAGTCGCCGGGAGAGAGAGGGAGAGAGAGAGACGAGAAAAATTGGAAAAAGTAAGCAGAGGAAAAGTCAGAAGATTGGAGATCGACGCGGTAGCAGCGCTGGGCAGCAAACAGAACGGGCGACGATGATGGCTCTCGTGATTGCTTGCTTTTGCTTGCTCGGATATCAGCTACATTGTATGATGGTTTGGGGAACTCTATGAGAGGGACAGCTCTGCGCCGATGGCAATGTGGTCACTGGCGCACACGCCCCGTCTGGGAATGCCAGGCTGCAGCACCGCCGTCTTGTGTGTGGGCAGGAGCGCCGTCACGGTCGGCGCCCCGTCTCTATCCGATGACGAGGGAGAAGGAGACTGGAGAGGAAAGAGAAAGATGTAGTCGAGCGTGAGAGAGAAGATGGAGCTAAAAAGCGTCCACATTGGTCTGTGAAGCGAGGCAAAGTCAGCAAGAGCAAGGCTTCGGGCAACGCATACAGAGCACTACGTACTCCTTGCTGGGTCCTAGATGGATGTTGGGTTGGCCCTCTTTCCATTCTGTGTCATCGTACCGCTCCTTTCCCCGTTCCTTCGACCCAAAGTAGTTGCCTGCCTGATCCTCCTGCAGCGAGCCAAAGTGTTGCCCATAGGCCGATGAGGCGCTCGAAGCACTGTGCAGCTCGACGAGCTCGTCAAAGGAGAGGAGGCCGTCCTGCTCCTTGGCCGCTCGGCAGTTCTTCAGCATCTGGTCGGACCCTTCTGCATTCTCGTCCTCCCCTTCTCCTTCTTCTTCCTCCTCCTCACCGTCTCCCTCCTCTTCCTTCTCTTCTTCCCCTGCCTCACCGCCCTTCTTTGGCGCGGCGGCCTCGCCAGCGATATCGAGCTTGCCAAGGTCCTTCACCGCCAGGTTGGCCCGCCTCTCGTCGACGCTGGTGTGCACGACGGTGCTCCGCTGCACCTCGTCTCGGCAGTGCGCGCTGATGTCGCTGGCCGTCATCAGCGCATGGGTGGCCGAGTGCGGCTGATCGTTAAAGTCGCCAGCGAGGACGACAGGCCATTTACGCCACGCCTCGTTGCTCTGCCTCCACTGCAGCAGGGCTCGCTTCAGCAGGCCCGACTGGCGCACGCGCTCGTATGCATGCATGGGGTGCCAAAAGAGGTGCGTGGTGGCCACGATGATGCCTCGCTGCTCGTCGCTGCCTTCCTCGTCCAGGGACAGGGCCGCAAAGAGACCGATGTTGCGGGTGACGCGCGAGAGGCCCGTCCTCTTTGCTTCTTTGTCGACGGTCTCGTCGTCGAGAAAGACTAGCTTGGACCCTGCCGGCTGCTCCTTGAACCGAGTCGTCCGCCAAGAAGATATATTCCACGCCACCATGAGCCCGTGCTGCTTGCGGGCATAGCCCTTAGCATACAGATATGCCCGCCCGCTCTCCTTGAGCTTGGGGCCGTGGTCTTCGATGCGGTCGACCTCCTGGAAGCAGCCCACGTCCCACGGGAGTGAGAGCATCTCTGCCGACAAGCCCTCCTCGCGGTCCTTCCAGCGCAGGCAGTCTGAGCCGGGAAACAGCTTTCGCCTGACGAGGCCCTGGGCAAGGATGTTCCAGCTGAGCACCTTGATCCTCTGCTTGTGCTCAACCCCTTCGCCGTGCGCACCGGCAACCGCGCTCCATTTTCTTGGCTCGAAAAGCTGTCGGCCGTCGGGGGACAGGACGGCTGCCCCGGCGCCTCCATCTGCCTCGAGCTGCAGCTGGCGTTGGCGCTGGGCCTCCTGGCGCTCACGCTCCTCGCGCGCCTTCTTCTCTGCGCGCTCTCGCCGCTTCGCCTCGATCTCTTCGGGCGAGGGCCGCTTGCTGCTGCTGCTGCTCGCACCCCCCGACGCCGCGTTCGATGCCTGTTTTCTCCCCTTTGCAGAGGCGCCGCCCTGCCCCTCGGAGTTGCCCATCGTCCGTCCGTCCGCGTGATGCTTCTTTACAGGACGCCTAGACATTCAGAAGTCGAATGTGCCTAAAGGGAAGCTGACTAATCCCACCTACGTCCGACTCCCGAGCGCGCGAGCTTTTGAGAAAGAAAGTCAGACGGTCGGTCGACGACAATCCCTGCGCGATTTTTTACTTCCTTCTCATCAGCCTTACGCAACGAGTCCGACGACACAGCACCACCATGGACCTCTCCTCGGCACTCTCTGGCATCAAGGGCGGCTCCGCGCAGGAGAAAAAGGAGGCGATCAAGGCCCAGGTCTCTTCCGAGATTGCCATGGCCAACGTTAGTGTCCTTGTCCTTTTCTTGCCTCGCAGCATGGCATGGCCAGAGCCACTTGCCTTGCCCCCCCATTTCCAATTACTGACTCTTGAGAGTGACCACAACAGGCCCAGCAGCTCATCACAAAAGCGACGGAAAAGTGTTTTGCAAAGTGCGTCACCTCGCCCTCGACGTCGCTCTCGTCCAAGGAGGAAAAGTGCCTGGGCAGCTGCCTCGAGCGCTACTTTGAGGCCTTTAACCTCGTCTCGTCCACCTATGTGCGCAGGGTCGCCGATCAGAGGGGCGCCGGTGCCGCTGATCTTGTGGCGTGATTCCCGCAACGATCGATTGATTGTTTGAAAAAGCGACCTACCGACCGACCGTCCGTCCGACCGGCTGAACGTTTGATTGACTGAGCGACACGCTGGCTGACTGATTGGCCGCTTGGGAGGCAGGGATGGACGAGACTTGCCCGACGGATGCTCTTTGTCTGCTGTAGCTATACTTCACCACTTTGCAACATGATTTGACAAGTCAAGAAGCGAGAGAGCGAGGGAGAGATTTGGGTCGTCAGCAACAGGTTTGATTGTCCGTGGGTAAGGTCATCTCGGTAAATACAACAAGTGAGATAGCGGGAGAGAAGCGAAAATGAGAACACATCCAAAGAGAGAAAGGTGCAAGTAAAGGTACAGAAGAGTGAGGGTGAGAGAGACAAAGAGAGAAAGAGATAGGGAGAGGGAGAGGGAGAGGGAGAGAGAGAGAGATCAACAGTTGTCCGTGAGCCGGTTACGAGCAAGCCCGTGCGGCCAGGTGGTCAAGTTGGGATTGGTGTAGACGTCCATGTGACGGTCGATGTAGTCTTTTGTAGGGAAGTCCGGAGGGTCGCACGACGTCTTTGGCGAGCTGTACGAAGATGGCTGGTACACCCTGACGTAGTCGATTCTCATGGTGGCAGGGAAGACGAGAGAACTAAAGTCGATTGTCTGGAAGCCCTTGGAGATGCCGAGGTTCATGATGATGCTCATGGGCTCCTGGGGGACTAGACGCTGCCCGATGTCGATGGCCTGCACCGGTGGCACCGAGGCTTCCGTCACTTTCCACGTCGTCTGACCGTCCATGTACCACGTCACCTGGCCTTTGCCGCCACCGGTAAAGTCGGGGGTGAACTCGACGCCGAATCTCGTGAATTCGTTGCCGCTCTTGGCGTACGACTTATCCTGTATCTTAGTCAGGCTAGACAGGGCTTCTTGGTAATGTCCGCCCGTGTAGGGATTGAAGCGCGTTTGGGTGGTGTCAGTGATCGTCGCCAGATCCTCATCCCACTTGTACTCGAGGTCAAATGGCGCGATTTGCAGCGACTGCGACGTCTCGCCCACATTGCTGTGCACCTGGGCCTCGAGGATGTCGAGCTCCGGTGCAGACCGGCCGACGTTGACGTTGGGTCCTGGGTGGTCTTCGCCAGCGCAGGTGCATGCGGGCGTGCGCATGCCACTCAGCCAATTGAGGCCGATGTTGTTACTGTACTTGTCTGCACTTGTGCTGACAGCATCGTAGCCTGGCCTGCCTGGTGCCGTCTGGTTGGGGAGGATGCCCGAGTCGCACGAGTTGTACGAGTACGGCCACATGCCATCGGTGGTGCCCAGGTGGCCGGCCCGGGCAAGATTGCCCTGAAGCCAGAGACCGGGCCAGTAACCCGTTTCCTGCATGCTTCCTGGCAGGACGGCGTTGAACTCACTGTGGAGAGGAGATTTACCGTGACTCCGTCAGCCTGCGAGAAAATAAAAGGAGGAAGAATGCAGGACAAACGCACATATAGCCACCCTGGAAGCAGAACTTGTTCCAGCTCTGCACCATGCCCGACTGGAAGTTGAGATTGTGTGCAGGAATGTCGGTCATGGTGATTTGCAGTGCGCCATTCGTCGTGTTGACGGCTTCGGGCGTGTACCATTCGAGATCGCCCGTGGCACCGTACCAGAGGTCCTGAGCCTCCCAAAAGGGGTCGTCGCCCGGCCAGAACGTCCTTCCTTCCTCGTTGAACTCGTCGCTGAACACGAGATTGTACTTCGTCCCCGTGGCAGAAGTCCACGTTCTCGCGCTCGACGGTGTGTCTCTGTCCTGCAGACCGAGGAGCTGCGAGATGACGGGCACCTGGCCCGTCCCGTTTGTTCCCCCGAGGTTGAAGCCGCCCATCTTGTCGCCGTGCCGTCGCGTCAGGTAGGAGATGATGGGATAGCCCGCAAAGAGAGCGAGTAGCCCGCAAACGAGGATGATGACGGATATCACGTTGAGGAAGCCACGGGGAGACCAGAACACGCATCCATCCTCGCGCCGCTTGTAGTTGGGATCGTGGAGAAAGTCGTCGGCTTCGATGTCCTCCTTGGAGCTGGAAAACAGGTTCGCCGCAGGGCCTGGTCCCCCATTGCGGCCGCCATAGTTCGACGTTCCCATGCCGGCTGTTGCAGCAGCGGCACCGCTCGCCGCCACCTTGCCGCCACCCCATTTTCCGCCTCGCCCACCTCCTTCACCTCGACGCTGACCAATTCGACCCATGCTGCCCTTCTTGATGTGAGAGTAAGGACCATACTCTCCATTCTCTTCGAACTCCTCGCCAGCGGTGGCTCTCCTGAGACCCGTCATGGACTCGGCACTGCCGCCGCTCGAGGATCCCGCACTGCCGCCTTGGGGCGATGGCTGCGCTGTTCTCGACGAGTAGCCTCCTCTCGGTTGGGCCACTCCATAGCGGCCACCGTTGTAAGCCGAGCTCGCCATGATGGTGCTGCTGTTGTTGTTGTAATTGTTGTTGTTGTTGTTGTTGATGTTGTTGTTGATGTTGTTGCTGGTGCCACTGCTGGGATTCGGGACACTCTGGTAGCGCGCGTTGGACATCTCAATCGGCGGCGAGACGACCAGTTGGTAGAGTCACCGTCAAATTGGAGACCGCAGCGGTGCTTGTGCAGTGTCTTTGACGGACTGCCTTCCCGCTTCGCTCTATTCCTTTTAAAGACGCTGTTGGGCAGCAATAGCAAAAAGTGTCAGCTCAGCCTACTTGCTAGCTCGACCAAGCCAGCCCAGCGGCACATCCACGGCAGAGAAAGGGGAAAGAACCCTTTTACTTCTCCTGCCGCCTTCGGACTCCCACTTTCAATGTATGCGTGCGCAGAGCACGCACCTCCGTCGACGGATTTCGGTCAACGACACATCCGACGCACCTCTATTTGCTCTCTTGTCAAAGGCGCACAGAGAGCAAGCCCGTCTAGACGACGGCAATGATCAAGGCTATGGTGATGCCGAGGAGGGGGAAAAGGTCAAGGAGGAGTAAAGGAGAGTCACACAGGTATATCAGCCCAGCTTAGTCCATCAACACGCTCTCGCGCTCTCTTCCCAGGCTTCCCCCTTCTCAGCGAAGGCAGAAATGGCATGATGGCATATAGTCAGTCTCTGCAAGCGGGATCTCCGAGAGACTGGACTCCCACCTCCGGGGGTCGACGGACTTGCGCTCCCAGGCAGGAACCCTCGAATCTTGTTGCAAACAACAAAAAAGGGGGAAAAGAAAAGGGAGAATAGAGAATAGTAAAGTGTCAATGTGTCTTGGTACTATTGCCTTCCGATTAGCTTCATCAGCAGGTCCTCTGCTTTCCTGCCCCTTCAGTCCCGATGATTGAGCTTTAGTAAGTAAGCATATCAACAAGTATTTCAGGGTACCACTGTATTGCCTGCAGAAAGGCAGTCTAGATCTAAACTTCTACACGCTAAAATCAATAGCTGGCATTAGCAGTACGTGTAGTAGTAGTAGCAGTGCTGCTACTACTACTACAGCTGTAGTGCATTCCTTCCATCTGCCGACTTCTCTTGCGTGGGACTGACGAGTATTCCAGGGTGTCTGTGGCCAAGGCCAGAGTCCTAGACTGGCCTGTTTACCCGCGAATCGGATCCCGGTCCCGTGGCGCGCTGCTTACTGGACGAAAAGGAGCCACTTGCTAGTCGACAAACGATCTAGCTTTGGAGGAGGATCAACACGCGTACAGTAGTGTGCAGTTAGTAGTTATTAGGCTCGTCGCGTTTAGCTCCTCCTCCCCCCTTGCACGCACAGATAAACGCACAGACTGGCTCGCGCACAGACGGCCGACGCACACAGATAGACGGAACAAGTTAATACCGTCGGGGTCTTGGCAAAGTGGTGATAGGATTGGCGCAGGAACAGATGATAAAGAAAGGTGTACATCCGGTTGACCTGTCATGTATTGATGCAGAGCAATCAAGGACATCTCAGGCCGAAAGGGCCTCCTCGAGCCACTTGGGCACTTCTACGTCTACCTCCCATGCCTTACGAATCTCATCGGTGGATAGGCCCACGGTGTCGTCACGCGGCACCATGGCAAAGACGGCCGAGACGAGGATGTGGCGGGCGCCGGGAGCGCGCGCGAGAGTCTTCTGCAGGCAGGCGACGCTCGTGCGTGGGGCAATGATGTTGGAGGAGGCATCGACGGGGACGACGACGCCCTGCGTGCGCTGCTTGTCGCTCTCAGAGGCGCTTCCGAGCGTGATGTCGCGGATGCCGACGGCGCCTTTGTGAGAAGCGACAAAGGCCGTCGAGGAGGACGTGTAAATGCTGTCGGCGCCCACCTGGTCGCGCTGCTCGAGCCTCCTCTTCTCGCCCTGCTGTGCGCGGTCAGAGACGGCGAAGCTGCCGTCAGAGATGAGCAGCGCGGCGGGCACCGTCGTCTTTGCCGCCGCGTCCGTCACGGTAACGCGATGGGCACGGACGTGCCAGGCGAGTGACGAGGGCGCGGGTGCGACGAGCCACGTCTCGACGAGGACGCCCGGCCAGGGCATCCACGACGAGGTGAGGCAGCCACGCGCCTCGTCGAGGTGTGCAGAGCGCAGCTGGCGGGGCACCTTGAACGTCTCACCACCGTCGTCGGAGAGAGCAAAGGTGCTGTCGAGTGCGTGCTGCTCGTCACCCGATGCACCCGTGGGCACGCTGTAGCCAAAGGCAGACGAGTACGCCAGCTTGCAGTCTGCGGGGGCGGAGGGGGAAAATGGGTGCCTGCGTCAGTGGGTGAGAAGAGAGCGAGAGGAGACGGAAGGCACACGCACACTTTTGCGCGCCGTGGCGCATCCTGTAGGCGGGCTGCTGACCCGCCGAGAGGACGTAGGCATGATTTCCACCGTGGCGGATGGCAATGTGACCCGGCGGCTTGAGTGCCTTGATCGACGGCAGCTCACTGCTCGGCAGTGCTTTTTCCTCGCTGCGCCACCAGGCGTGAGTCGAGGGCAAGGCGAGGGGCAGAAGGGCGAGAAAGGCCCAGTAGGGCGAGCCGGGCGAGTTGTAATTCTCCGTCAGGAACAGGTTCTCGTACGTGTAGCCGATTGAGAAGGTGCCATCGTCGCGGAGGACACCGCGCTGGCCGATGAACCAGCGGATGTTGCGGGCCCAGATGCCCTTGGTGACGCCGGCGTTGTTGAGCGGCTTGGCGGCGGCATCGGTGAGGCCGGCATAGGCCAGTGCGGGCCAGTAGGCGACCATGGCGAAGCGGTAGGTCATGGATCGCCCAAACGGCACGGCGCGGCCCGCGTCATCAAACCAGCAGACAAAGTCTCTGTGTGCGTGTGGAGAAAGGAAGCCGATGAGTTGCTCTTCGTCCACACATGCCCCGCGGGATGACAGTGAGAAAGAGGGGAGACGGGAGACTTACTCTGCAAATTGGGCCGCGCGCTTTCGGAAGCGCTGGCAGCGGGCCGCGTCGTCGCGCTGCGCCACCTCGTCGCACACGTACAGCAGGGGGGCGAACTGAAGTGCAAAGGAGGCGCTGTAGTAGTCCATCTGCTTGACACCTTCTTCGACAGGACCGTCTGCATTCCAGCCACGCTCTACGTGGAAGGTGTCCATGAAGTCGAGGTCCGCATACAGCACCTCGGCGCTGTACGTCGACGCGCCCACGGTGCGCAGGCCGATGTTGGCCATCACGCGGAACCAGCGCCAATTTGTCCGTGGCATTTCGCGTCCGTTGATGTCGCCCAGCCAGCGCGCGACATTTTCGCGCTGCTGCGAAGTGAGGGGCTCCCAGAAGACGCCAGGGAGCTTCGTCAGGGCAAAGCCGATGGCACACATCTCGACCATGCCTGTGGGAGAATCAGCCGGACTGCCACTACATTGAATGGAGATCGAGGGGGACACTCAACGCTGATCACGGTCGCGCACGGCGCCCCAGTACTCTGCGTGGGCTGGGTCGGTGCCATTGATGAGGCCGTCCCTCCAGGCGCACTCGATCTGGGCGATGAGGGCCGCGTCGACGCCGCTCGTCTCGGCGCGGTGGCCGGCCAGGAGCGGCACGACGCCCCAGAGTGCGCGCGAGTAGCCCTCGAGCTCAGCGGCCGTCTCGTCATAGTGGGTGCCTGTCCTGGAGCGTCAGTCTCCTTGCATTTTTTTTTCCCCCTTTGCCTACACGGGGCCGCCCATGGACTCACCCGTGTTACCCAGAAGCAGCCGCGCGCGGCCGGGCGAGAGGCGGGGCAGCAGGGCCGCGATGAGGGCTGCTGCTAGCTTGAAGCAGCCCGCACGAGTGGCGGGATCGCTCGAGTGGCAGATGTCAGCAAGTGGGACAGGCATCGTCGTTACCTTTGTTGTGGCTGAACGCAAGAGCTGGCACCATTTATCCCCCCAGTGCTGGCCTCGAGCTGCACTCGCACCTCCAACGACGATGGCGGTGGGGGTACGATGTCTTCGTTGATGGTCCGCGTGGGGGGCATTCTGAGCCGTGCTGACCTAGACAATACTTGGCCCCACTACAATAAAAAATAAAAAATGGGGAGAATTAATTCGAGAAACGACGACGTGGACGGCTGGCTCTGCCCAGGAACAGTGCTTTCTCGCCGGCCCTTCGCCCACTTTGTAACTATGGTTCTGTACAGTAGTTGTACCTACCTAGAAAGACTTTGTCGAAGCTTAACGAATCAGCTTTCTTTTTACTTTACCCTTGCCTGAATGCGATTCCCCAGGTTCCCAGCCACTTCTTTCCCCGCATCAGCTACCACGACCCTCTCCCCCGCCTTGTTCCTGTGGCTCTCCTTCGCCTTCCCCCGCTCTTTGTTCCCTTTGAGTAGTCGTCCACACTTTCTCCCCCCACTTTGACCGCAACGCTCAATCGCATTTATGGCATGACCGCGCCGTAACGGCCGCCCAATTTCCCCCTTTCCTTTACCCATCTCCGCCCCTCCCTTCCTCCTTCTCTTACTCTCCTCAACTCGACGTGTCGCACGCACGCACCACCGCACCATGGCGTCCGCACCAACGTTCATCAACCTTCATGTGTACTTCTTAGCCCTCGTCGCCTAGTGAGTAGCAAAGCCCTCGCATAATACCTCCGTCCCCTCCCGTCGCTCACACCGCCCTCAACAGCTGCGGCATCTTTCTCTTTGGCTGGTGCGTCTCTTACGCTTCTCTTGCACTTGCATCCGGCCCTGACACGTCTTTCTTTTGCACACACAGGGAGACGGGCGTAGCAGGTGGCGTCGTCAGTCAGCCAGGCTTCCGCACCGCCTTTCGCGTCCCCAACACGAAAAAGGCACACGATGCCGTCTCGGCCAACGTCGTCTCGGTTCTTCAAGCCGGTGCCTTCTTCGCTTCGCTCTGCGCCTGGTTCGTCAACGACCGTCTCGGTCGACGGTGGAGTCTGTTCATCTTCAACGCCTTCATCTGTGCGTCTCTCTTCTCCCTACCAAGTCTTCCTCAGCTGACACTGTAAATTTACTACAGTCCTCGGCTCGGTGCTCCAGACGATCCCCGCCAGCGGCTCTCTCGCCCTCATCTATGCCGGCCGCGCCATTGCTGGTTTCGGCGTCGGTGGTGTCTCGTCCATTGCACCTGGCTTTGTCGCCGAGTGCTCGCCCGCCAACGCTCGTGGTCGCATCACCGGTCTCTTCCAGGTGGGTCTGACCTTTCTCTCTCTTTCAAACACACACACATTCACAAGCTCATGACCACTTCCTCTTTCTGCCTCCGCTAGATCGTCGTCGCGCTGGGCGTGCTGCTGAGCTACTTTACAAACTACGGAGTCTCCAAGCACATTGCTCAGTCCGACCCGCGCATCCACCGTGTCCCCTTTGGCCTCCAGCTGGTTCCCTCGGGCCTCATGGCCATCGGCCTCATCTTTGTCAAGGAGTCGCCCCGCTGGCTCGCACGCAAGGGCAAGCGTGAGCAGTCGCTCAAGAACCTCGCCTTCCTCCGCCGCAAGCCCGTCCACGACGATGAAGTCATCCTCGAGTTTGCCGAGATCGAGGCATCGGCCAAGGAGGAAATCGAAGGCCGCTTCACCCTCTTCCAGGCCCTCAAGCAAAAGGGCACCCCCATCCGCTTCCTCATTGCCTTTGGCCTCTTTGTCTTCCAGCAATGGGCCGGCCAGAACTCGGTCAAGTGAGTCACTGCAATTGTCCTTACAGTTCTCTCCTTGCACGGAAAAGCTTACCGTGCACTTGGAAACAGCTACTTTGGTCCCCAGATCTTCCAGTCCATCGGCTACAACGGTACCACACCCGCGCTCCTCGCCACGGGCGTCTACGGCGTCGTCAAATTTGTCGCCACGCTCGTCAGCGTCAGCTTCGGCATCGAACGCTTCGGCCGACGCTGGTCCCTCCTTGGCTCGGCTGCAGGCATGGGCATCCTCTTCTACATCCTCGGTGCGCTCCTCAAGACCTACCCGCCCGATGTCAACGCCACGAGCCCTTCATCGGCAAGCAAGGGCATGGCTGGGCTCCTCTACATCTACTGTATCGCCTACTCGTTTGGATGGGGCCCCGTGCCTTGGGTCGTCGTCTCAGAGATCTTCAACAACCGTACCAGGGCCCACGGTGTCGCGTTTGCCTCGGCCACCCAGTGGCTCTTTAACTTTTCCCTGTCGCAGGCCACGCCACGGATGGTGACGGCGCTCGGCTGGAAGCTCTTCATCTTTTTCGCCAGCATCAACATGGTCATGATTGTCTTTTCCTACCTCCTGCCCGAGACAAAGGGCAAGAGTCTCGAGGAGATGGACGTCCTCTTTGGCACCATCGATGCCTCTGAGCAGCGCCAGAAGGTCGAGCAGGAGGAGCGCGTCATTGAGCACCAGCTCGCGGCAGACGGCGAGAACATGCTCGACTATACAGCCGATGGCGGATCTTCCAAGGGAGGGAGTGCTGACGACAAGGACCGCCACCCAGTCTCGACAATGACCAAGGATGCGGCACCGTAAACTTTAGCAATCTTACTTGTCATGCGCAATACCTTTCTGTTGATGTTCTCTCTCGCCAAGTCATTTACGATGTCTCCTTGTCCTTGATGTCCTGCCTACATACATTTGCGAATGATCGTGATTGAATAAGAAGTAGCACCGAGCACGGATCACGGTCCCCGGATGATGACGACAACGATGAGGAGGTTAGAAGCCACGTGGGAAAAAGAAACTTGATCGCGCGGTATTCCCAAAGTCCAGCCCCCCCTCCTGGCTGATTGCCTCTTTCGACAAACAACACTCCACCGAACCTCGAGCGCCTTCTCCTCGACTTCGGTAGCTTCCACTTTTCTCTTTGTCCTTTGTTTCTTTCCTATCCACCAAGAGCGGGCTGTTCCTCGTCCCACACACATACACACACCTAATTCGATACCTGGGCCCACATAGGACGGTGCCCCCCTTTCCCCTCCGGACACCCCGACCGATAAGACCTTGGCAGTGGCGTTGAGCGTTGCGACCGACTGACAATGGCTACACGAAAGAAGGTCCTTCTCAAGGTGAGATGCGACCCTGCCATTGGGCGTCTGTCGTGCTCTAGAACTTGCTGTACTGACGTATCTAATGCTTTCCTTGCAGGTCATCGTGAGTTCCGATACGGCCGAATGTATGCGAAATTACCTTGCTCCGATGCTGACCACCAGACCGCGTCTCTGTCTTCCGACGACAGATCCTTGGTGACTCGGGGTGAGTTCGGTGGCGCAGCTCGAGACGGACACGCGCTCCAGAACCAGGAAGGCTGACGTTGTGAGGGGTGATGCAGTGTCGGCAAGACTTCGCTCATGAACCAATGTGGGTGACCCCCTGCCTCTTCACTGTGGCCGTCGGGCGAGCCGGGTGGCTGACATTGCTGTTGCTTTCCTCCTCCAGATGTCAACAAGCGCTTCTCTTCGGCATACAAGGCCACGATTGGGGCCGACTTTCTCACAAGAGAAGTCATGGTCGATGACCGACTCGTGACAATGCAGGTGCGTCTTGCCACCCTTGAGTGCAGCGGTCGAAATTGTCCGAAAAGATGAACGCTGAATCTCGATACCAGCTCTGGGACACGGCAGGACAGGAGCGCTTCCAGTCGCTCGGCGTGGCCTTCTACCGCGGCGCCGACTGCTGCGTGCTCGTGTACGACGTCAACAGCGCAAAGTCGTTTGAGACGCTCGACTCGTGGCGCGACGAGTTCCTCATTCAGGCCAGCCCGCATGACCCGGAAAACTTCCCCTTTGTTGTCCTGGGCAACAAGATTGACGTCGAGGAGTCGAAGCGCATGGTGTCGCAGAAGCGGGCCATGACGTGGTGCCAGAGCAAGGGAAATATCCCGTACTTTGAGACGAGCTCAAAAGAGGCCATCAACGTCGAGCAGGCTTTCCAGACGATTGCAAAGAATGCCCTCCAGCAGGAGGCTGAGGCCGAGATGTGAGTGTGGAGTGTGGAGAGAGCGAGCACGCATGCTGACTTGGTGCTTCCTCCTACTTAGGTACGCCGACTACCCTGACCCGATCAGAATCGACAGCGACACGACGCAGAACGGATGCAGCTGCTGAGCGCTCCATTGTCGTCTCATCTCACACAGGGGACTCTTTTCGTTCCGTCCCCTCGCCCTCGACAGTCGTATTCCCACCCCCATTTTTCTGGCCTGCCTCTCGCCCTGTCCCATCTCGTGTCCATCCTCGGGCATCCACACTCGCTCGCTCCCGTTTTCATCGGCCTCGGCCGCTCACTTTTTCTGCAATTGAATATAATCATACAGACACAAACACAATCACGCAGAGCATCGCAGAGCAGCGCAGAGCAGAGCGAATGGACCTTGGCAGGGCTGTCTCTGGACGGCACTGGGCGTGGTGGAGAGACGGCATGCTTCTGTTGAAAAGGAGAGAACGACGAATGCATGCATTCCGTGCAAATTTGAATGGTAAAAGAGGGGATGACGGAGGGCAGGTTGATGAAGGTGTCTCTTTGGTACAAGAAGGAAGCAAGAAGGGGACAACTATGCACCACAGCAGTGGTGCACGGCAAGAGATGAGAGAGAGAGGTAGTGATCGAGAGAAGGTGGGGGGTTAGGGCGCTATAAGAGGACGGCGCCGCCGCCGACGAGGGCGGCGGCAGCGGCGGCAAAGTAAGCCGTGTAGCCGAGCCCCGCGTGCGTGAGCAGCCGTGCGGCGCCGTCGGGCGAGCCGCTGGAGGAGCTGGCGGGGCTTGACGAGGAGGAGCTCGAGCTTGAGCTTGATGAGGATGAGGTAGAAGACGAGGAGGTGGAAGAGGTGGTGGGAGAGGAGGTAGTGGAGGACGTCACTGCGGTAGACGACGAGCCCGCGGCGCCTTCGCTCGTGCTGCTGCTGCCGCCTTCGCTCGACGATGTAGTTGTCGGCACGACACTGTGCTCCGCGGTGTTAGTTCTGCTGGAGTCTGACCAGGAAAGAATAGCAGCGAGAGAGAGGAAAGAAGAGAGGGGAGCACTCACGAGGAGAAGCTGTCGGTAATGGGCGGGAGATAGTACTTGCTCGAGAGGGACGCAGCCACGGAGCTCTGCGATGGGTTCAGCGAGGTGAGCTGCGCGGCGGCGAGGCCGGCGGCCGTGAGTGTCAGCGCTGGGTAGGTAAGTCGCATCGTCGCTTGCGTTCTATCTCTCGTTCGTGGCAATGGTGGTGTGGAAAAGGCTAGGTGCGCGCACTTGTGTGTGTGTGTGGGGAGGATCAGCGCTTTCTTTATTTTCTACCGTTATTAGCCGCACGTAAGGAGACTGAGACTGCCATGGTTTTAGATCTTGAAAGGTCCTACGTCAGTGTACAGAGCGCTGCAGAGCGCGCGGGAACGCGAAACGACGGCAGGCTTCGCCGGCAATTAGAAGATCCAAAATTTAAGGCTTTCTTGAATCTTCATCTCTTGTCGTTCGCTGCTTTGCCTTGGAAAACGAGTCGACAGACAGGGTACGGCCTCTTAGAGATGAATGCCAAGAAAAAAAAACAATGATTGATTGAGCGCAGGAGACATGGCTTAGGGAACAAGTAGAGTTTTGTGGCTTGAGCGACCCTCTCCTTCTCAGGCGAGATCTGGGCGGCGCGGCGGAGGACCAGGCGGAGGGCCAGGCGGAGGGCCGCGGCGTTCCGGCTCCTCGGGCACGGGGCTTCGGCGGCGATCATCGTCGGCTTCAGATACCGAGGGAGATGGGCTGTCCCTGGGCGCAGCTCGTCGTGGAGTCGGCGATGGTGAGCGACTTGTCTCCTTTCGACTGCGCGGAGGGGGCGTGAGGCTCGCCGAAGGCGAACGTCGCCGGCGTCTTGGCGGTGGCGACACACTTCCCGACGACGGGGAGCGACGTCGTCGAGCACGTGGAGCTGGGGAAACACTGTCCGAGGGCGAGCGACGCCGGCTGCGAGTCGGTGGAGTCATGCTGTCGGCAGAGGGAGAGCGCCGACGTTGCCTTCGCGGTGGGGGCGAGGGGCTCCGGCTGTCGACTGAGCTTCCTCGCCGGCGCCGACGCGGTGGCGGGCTGGGGCTGCGACTGAACGACGGCGACCTTATTCTACGAGCTCTTCCACCCTCTTCCTCCTCGTCGCTCTTCGCCGGGCTGTACCGACCTCGCTTGGCCCCTCTCGCAGGAGGGCTGGGCGACAGACTGTCATCGCGAGGCGCGCGGCGTCGGGGAGGTGGCGACCTCGAGGGTCTGCCCTCCTCTCTTGCTGGCCGCTCCCTCTCCTTTTCCTTTGCCCTCGCCCTATCCTTCTGCTCCTGTTCCTGCTCTTCCTTGCGCCGCTTCCAGGCCACCTCCCTCTCCCTTCTCGCCTCCTCGCGCTCCTGATCCCGCCGCTTGCGCTCCTCGATGCGCTCCTGCTTGAGCTTCTCCTGCAGATCGCGATCGAATGCATCGCCTTCGCGGTACCCTTCTCTGATGCCCAGCGCACGTTGCATGCTCTCCGTCTCGGCGCGCTTGGCGGCGCCCAGTGCATGTACATCTGAGGGACGCAGCGCCTTTGTCTCTTGCCTCGTCGGTCCACCAAAGATTGCTGGCTGCCTCTCGAACTGGGCGAGCAGCGTCTTTCTCAGTTCCTGGACCTGTTCTTCAATCTCAGCGTCGCCGAATCTGTTATAGAAAGAGACAGCGTAAGCTCGCGTGTAGAGTCGACGTGAGATTTGGACGCACCCTTCATCCTCGAGCTTGATCCTCAGCTCCATGCAGCCAACCTCGACCTTGCGCTTCCGCTCATGCTCGAGAATACCTGCATCCGGTTCCCGCTGCTTGGCCTTGTCGTCCCGCCAGCTGTCGGTCTTCTTGGATCGGTAGTCATCACGAGGCCGGACGTGCGAGAGGTTCTTTTGGATGTAGCCGTTTGTCCCGCTGTTGAATGGTTACCTTGTCAGTCAGTCACTTATTTATCCACTGCAACCGGAACAGAGCACCACTCACGTTCCTCGAGCCGTCGGCAGGCCGATGCCGTTGTAGGACATGGTGGATGCAGGACTGGGGGCCAGTCGTCGTCGCTGTCGTTGTTGCTGATGCCGTCGTCGCGAAGAGAAAAAGATGGGCCCCGTCTCCACTGGCGTCGCGAGCCACGTGATTTTCCGGCTTTCGGAAATGGCCTCAGCCGTGACTGACTGACTGTCTCCACGCTTAGACGACAGACGGCACACGACGACGACGACGACGGCGACCAGCGTAGGACAGGCAGCATGTCGACGTCGACGTCCTCTGCCGCTTCTACGGCATCGACTTTGAAGATGCAAAAGCCTGACTCGATGTATGCGTCGCTCTCGGCGCTGCTCGCGTCGGGCGCCTCGTCGGCATCCGAACACCTTGCGCTGCTGCCGCCATCCAGCCTCTCATCGTCCATCACCCACTACCTCGCAACGCTCCCGACAGACGAGGCCGCCAAATTTGCACGTTCGATTGCTTCCAGTCCGGCGCTGTGGAGCGGCGGCGACGACAGAGTCAAGGTGCTGGAGCGGGCACGGCTTGTTTACGAGGCGTGCGCCCGTGCCGTCCTTGGCCGGATTCAGGCCATTGTCAATGAGCGCGTCGGCTCCGTTGGGTGGACCTCTCGTCGCGGCCTGATCTCGTGGCTGCGTGCGCTGGCCGATGCGGTGCACCTCGACGCCGACGCGATTCCCAAGCGCTTCGACGAGGTGCCCCTGCCCGGCCTTGCGATCCACACGGGCCTCGTCGCTGGCCTGCAGGCCGCACGCGCCCAGCGCCGGAGGGAGGAAGGCCGCGGCATGAGTGTCGGCTACGCACTTTCAAGGGCCGAGGACGAGTGGTGTGTCGCGCTGGCCGAGTGTCTGGAGCCTCTCGCGGCCAAGCGGTCGTCGACGCAGGACGAGACAGACGAGTGGGAGCTCGAATTCAAGAAGCGCATGGGGGCGCATCCGTCGTCGGACGAGGACCGCACAGAGGTGGCGACGCTCTTTTTGGCTGCACAGGTCGCTCCGCTCATTCCACAGAAGAAGCTCGAGGCGCTTGCGTCCGAGCCTCTCGTCGGTGTCATGTCCGACGTCGTCCTGGGTCTCTTTGAGGAGAGCCATCTGCTCGACTCGATCCGCGAGGATCTGGTCCAGGGCAGCGACGGCCTCGTGGGCTTGCGAGATGCAGCAAAGACAGTAGAGCGGAGCGGCATGATGACGAGACACCCGCTCTTCTCGCTCCTGGGCCCGCTGTCGAGGATGCTGTCCCTCAGCCTGTCATCCGTCGTCCGATCCCTTCCTTCTGCTGGTCTCCACGACATTCTCTTTGCGGAAGACGGCGAAAATGGCCCAGCCATGGCGACGCGGATGAAGAGCATCGCAGGCAGATGGCAGTCTCAGTGGCTCAGCAGCCGGCTCTCTGGCCTGACAGAGGATCAGATTGGTAAGCAGGAAATCAGAACAGATCATTGCGATGGAAACCCCAGGGCTGACGTTCGTCGCTTCTTAGCACCCGATGCTCGGCCGCGGACGACGGAAATGTGGAGTGTGTTCAAGACAATGCTGTTCAGCTTTACCATGATCTTTGACGCCCTCATGGAGGCTGTTGTCGATGTGTGCCCCAGCCCGACAATCACGACGCCGATCGATGCATCGACACCGCCACAAGAGGGACAGAAGTGGCCTGCGACATCGACATCCAATATACCCCTGCCCCTGCTGGAAGTCACGTCGACGATTCTCATTACCTACTCGCGCTTGTCTTGGATCACCTCGTCGTTTGGCAGCTCGACATTCGAAGCCTACCGCCGCGTCTTTTTCGAGGCTTTGGACGTCATTGGCCGAGACGGCGAAGCCTCACTCGCACTGCTCGACTTCATCCGGCCCGACGCACCGGGCACGCTCGAGGCCAACCGGGCACGGCGGGCCAAGGCGACGTACTACATGGACGTCGTCGAGCAGCTCATCCCTTCGCTCTCTGACGAAGTCATTGAAGGCGAGCTGCTCCCCATCTGTCGTCCTTACCTCGTCGATCGCGCCTCGAACGAGGCCGCGAACAAGGATGCCTTTGAGTCGGCCCACTCGGTCCTGCTCAGTGTCTTTGCGAGTAGCAAGCGCGCCGTCAAGGATCTCGCGCCCTTTTATGCACGCTTGCTCCTCGATGGCTTTGGGGCCGAGAAGCTCAACGAGGGCCAGCTCGTCCATGCGTACTCGACAATGGTCGACGCGGTTTCGGACATCGACGACGGTCTTGCCTGGCTCGTCGTCGACCTGCTCTGGACGAGGATAGGGCAGGCAAGAATGGCCCAATATGCAGCATCGTCTCTGGTCTCAGCAGCGACAGCAGTTGAGGGCGGACTGAGCGAGGAGGGCCGGCTCGGGCTCGCGAGGTGCTTCATTGCACAGCTGCCCAACGTCAATCTCGTCCTGCTCCGCTCGATGCTCGACCGCGTCAGGAGACTCATCGTGGATGCGCCTGCGTACGGCAGCGTGGCGAAGCCGCCGGTGGTGGAAGAAGAGCAGGAGCAAAACAAGAAGAAGAAGAAGCAGGCTCAAGACGAAGGGAGAAGCACAGGCGAGGAGACAAGGAGAGAACTGTGCGAGAGGACGTTTGATGCGCTCGGTGGTCTGGATGCCAGCACAAGAGAAGAAGGCCTCAGGTGGTGGTTGGACCATCGCAAGGAATTTGGCGTATGAGCAAACTGTCTGCGCTCTAATACATGGAAATATTCTTCCTTATCCGATCTGTCTGACATGCCCGCTGACCGGCCTTGTGCTCGAGGTGGTGAGGAACCCTGTCAGTACCGTATAGTGACCAAGATGTCAGGAGAAACGGAAGCCGCGAACTCATATGACAGCATCACAATTTGTAGATTCAGAGCACTTTTAGGTCGAAAGCAAAGTCTCTCCTCGGTCTTTGATGAGGAGTAAGCAGTGACAAGTTGACCTGCTACCAATACCGATCGAGCGACAAAGTCCGAAGAGATGGAAAAATTAAGGCCAGGCTGCATGCATGAACTAGGCGCTCGGAAGAAAGGCGAGTGCGATTTGTGTGGAGCGCATGTGGAGCACTGTGTGGGGAACACATGACCATAGGGCGAGAGGCCGGCATCACTTGGAGCGGGTGCGGCATCCTGACTTTTTAAAAGTGGAAGGTGTTGCTTTCAAGCGTTTGCCTCACCACTAGCTCCTACCCCTGTGCACCGACGACGAACACGATCACGAAAATGACGGATCTAGCCCGCGACAAGCTCAAGGACCCTTCGCTGTATGAGCCTGGCAAGGCGTACATCAACGGCAAATGGGTCACCGCCAAGAACGGCAAGACCTTTGACGTCGTGGGTGAGTCCTCTGTTCCGAAATGGACCGCTCGGTACAGTCCAGGAATAGCCAGAAGGCACGATGCTGACAATCGGCGGCAGACCCCTTTACCCGCAAGATCATCGGCACCTGCCCCGAGATGGGCAAGGAGGACGTCGATGAGGCCTGCGCAGCCGCCCACGCGGCCTTTCCCGCTTTCAGTCGCAAGACGGGGCGGGAGCGGGCAAAGATGCTGCGCAAGTTTGACGAGGCCTTCAACGCCAACCGTGCCGACCTGGTGCACCTGCTGATCAAGGAAATCGGCAAGACAAAGGCCGAGGCCGAGGCCGAGATCACCTACGCCTCGTCCTTCTTTGACTGGTTTGCCGGCGAGGCAGAGAGGATGTACGGCGACACGATCCCCGCGGCGAACCCGGTCATGCGGATACACACGATGAAGCAGGCCGTTGGGCCCGTGGCCGCCATGTGCCCGTGGAATCTGCCCCTGGCCATGCTTGCCAGAAAGGTCGGAGCAGCCCTCGCGGCCGGTTGCACCGTCGTTGCCAAGCCGGCGGGAGAGTCGCCACTGTCGACGCTGGCCATGGCAGAGATTGCGACGAGGAGCGGCTACCCGCCTGGCGTGCTCTCCGTCGTCACCTGCCTGGACCGTACGGCAGAGGTGGGCGAGGCCCTCTGTCGCAATGAGCACATCCGCAAGGTCACTTTCACCGGCTCGACTCGCGTGGGCAAGCTCCTGGCTCGCTACAGTGCAGACGGGCTCAAGAAGCTCTCGATGGAGTGCGGCGGAGTGAGTTGTCGTTTTCTTAGCTCTTGAAGCTGCGACGCTTATCATCTGGACTTCTCTAGAATGCTGCCACGATTGTCTTTGACAGCTGCGACATTGAAAAGGCCGTGACGGTGAGATTCTTTTCCTCTCCTGTCCTGCTTGACTCACGAAGACTGACGATTGCAATCGTCTCAGTCGGTCATCACGTCCAAGACACGGAATGCCGGACAGACGTGCGTCGCAGCGAACCGCATCTTTGTCCAGAGCGGCATCCACGACGAGTTTGTCAAGCGCTTCATTGCCAAGCTCAGCACCATGAAGCAGGGCGACGGCTATGCCGCCGGTACCATGATGGGGCCCCTGATCCACGAGCGGGCCGTCGACAAGGCCCGCCTACACGTGCAGGACGCACTGCAGAAGGGCGCCAAGCTCGAGTACGGCCCGGCCAAGGCCCCGCCCCTGGGCCCCGACGACGGCTTCTTCTACCCGCCGACCGTGCTGACGAACCTGCAGAGCGACATGCTCATCAGCCACGAGGAGACGTTTGCACCCGTGGCCGCCATTCGCAAGTTCAACACAGAGGAAGAGGTCATCAAGGAGGCCAACAACAGCTCCGTCGGCCTGGGCGCCTACGTCTTCACCACCGACCTGCGCGTGGCCACGAGGATGAGCGAGGCCCTCGAGTCGGGCATGGTCGGCATCAACACGGGCATCCTCTCGGCCTCGGAGGGCGCCTTTGGCGGCGTCAAGGAGAGCGGCTACGGGAGAGAAGGCAGCAAGTGGGGCCTCGATGACTACACGACCCTCAAGAGCGTGACCACGGATGTGTCATAAGCGCAGCTCCGACGGCTGGCCTGCCTCGTCATTCTTCTCGAAATGGGCTTCTAAATACAAAGTACGACAATGTCTCCTTCTACCTCTGTGCACCGCCTATTCTTGCGATAGTATCGATGTCTCTGTTGATGTAGTCGATCACGTCTGGCTTCCATCTCTTGTTCATGTTTCTCTCTTGAGCGAACATCTCTTGCTCGTACGGCTCGGCTCGGCTTCAATCAATCAATCAATCAATCGATCGACAGAAGTTCATCGAGTCTCTCGAAGCGTCCATTCATGACGTCGGACTCGGACGTCCAGATGTCCCCGTCCTGCTCGCTCGCTTGGCTCTCCAGCCTGCCAATCAGCGTCCCGCGCGCGGCGCCCGTGACGAACCTCTTTGAGCTGACGACAATGACGAGGCGCTTGCAGCGCGTCAGGAGCACATTGGTCCTCCGCTGGTTCCTGAGAAAGCCCACTGTCGCCCTGGCTTGGTTTTCGGTCGTCTGCGTCGTCGCGACGATGCCGTCGCGGACCAGGCTGGCGACGACGACGTCTGTCTCCTGTCCCTGAAACGCATCGATGTTGAAGACGACATCGCCGGACCCACTCAATCCCTGCTTCTTGAGCCTCGTCTCGATCTCGTTCCGCTGTGCGTCGTAGGCCGTCAGGACCTTGAACCCAATCGCCTTGGTGCGCAGGTAGCGGACGAGGCGAACGACGGTCTCGGCCTCGTGCGTGTTGACGAGCGACGGTGTCGTGCGTCCCTTGACGTGGCGACCGCGATCGACATCGACAAAGGCCACGCACTCGCTCAGCGCTCGATTCGAGACGGTCTGCGCGGCGTGGAGCTCGCCTCCGTACACGGCCTCGCTGATAAAGTCGCACAGACCGCGAGGCAGGCGGTACGAGGTGTCGAGCAGGTGGGCGTGCGCGCGGAGGTGCTCGAGCTCAAACACGCTCTGGCCAGCCTGGGCAACATCGTCAGACCCAAAGGGCGCCAGCTGCTCGTCGTCGCCAAAGAAGACGACTCTGGACAGTGTGTTTTCGAAGCGCCGGAGGATGTGCGGATAGGCTGACAGGTGGATCTGTGAGGCTTCATCGACGAGGAGCATGCGCATCCTCTTTGCCTCAAACAGGGGCACCGAGGTCGTGTATCGCGCAGCCGAGAGCCCAGAGACGGTCATGAGAATCACCATGCTGGATCCTAGCTGCTCCCGAAATGCTTGCGGGCTCGCCATGAGCCGGTCGGTCACGAGGAGGCGCGCCTTAATGGCCGCATACAGATCCTCGTGCCAGTCGACGTAGAAGTTTGGCGAGACGAGAATCTTGAAGTCGACGCCGGCCCGCTCGAGTGCCTCGCCGATGTTCTTGACGGCCGTGTTGGACTGGCAGGCGGCGTAGATGGCCTCGTCGGTCCGCGATCCGCCAGCGAGGACGGCAAACTGCTTGCAGACGGTTGCAATGACCTTTGTCTTGCCCGTGCCCGGTGGACCGTGGACGAGCAGGATCCTGGGGTCGTGCGGACACTGGCGCCAGTCGTGCGACGGCAGGTGCGCAAAGACGGCTTCCGCGGCCAAGCGCTGAGACTCATTGAGAGTGTCGGAAGCAATTGCGGCAAGCGAGCTCGAGCTCGAGTTCGAGCTGAGGATGCTGCTTGGGCTGTGTTTTGGATGAAAGTGCGGCACTCGGTGGTTGAACAGCAGAGCGCCGCAAAGGCCTGACAGGCTGTTGGCCATCTCGACGGGCACCATCTCGCCCGTCTGGCTGTCCTGGCCGATCTCGACGACGCGCAGCAGGTCCGTCCAGTGGCGCACCATCGAGCTGTAGTCGCTCGCCCGATCAGGCCTGCCCATGACCTCGACCGAGGCAATCTTGAGGTTGGCCAGGCCTGCCGTGACGCCGTGAATGTCCAGCGTGCTCGTCCTCCCTTCACTCCTTGTCGTCTTGGCACGCAGCACCGCGCCGTCCAGCGTGGAGATCTTGAGCCCCTGCCGACTGCTTGTGCCCAGCTTTGTCCGGAAGTCGGTGTTGGTCACGCAGATGGACGACCGGCCCTCTTGGTGGGTATACTCGACGCTGGATCCATTGGCATCCATAGCCAGGTTGGCCGTCTGCGTCTTGCCTGCCATGAGGTGCAAGGCCGAGTGGACCTGTGCGCAGGTCGAGAGATGGTCGACCACTTGCTGTGCGACGCACCTCGTCGAGACGATTGCCGATTCGTAGTTGGTCTGCGACGCTGCAAAAGGCTCCAGCTCGACGCCCGTGCTGGACCACCTGCTGTAGTGCAGGGCGACGAGGTGCGCAGAGATGGTCAGACGCATGGTGGCGAGAAAGCCTCGGAGGGGCTGCTTGAGGTTGAGTGCGGCATCGATGACGAGAAAGCGTTCATACGGCAGACGGCCCAGCTTTGCTGCAGCATCGATGCCGAGACGGGCTTGGATCAGCTGGAAGTCGGACGACTCTGAAGATTTTGACGAGCGACAGGACAGGTCGACGACGCTGAAGCGCAGCTTGAGCGTCTGGTAGAGGAGGAGCGCGAGGATGGCGCCCTGGAAGCAGACCAGCACGACGCGGTACTCCTGCTGCTGCTGCTGCTGCTGCCGTGAGTCGCTCGACGAGGCCGCCGACGACAGCGTGTGTCGGCTCAAGTCGGCGAGGAAGCGGGCGACGTGGCTCATCATCTCGAGGCTCGCCCTCTTCTTTGTGTAGATGGACTTGAAGCGGATGACGAGAAGGCGTTTCGCATACGACAGCACGATTGCATCGGGCACCGAGCGGCCTCGGACTGACACGCCCACGCCGACGTAGCAGCACCGTACGTCGTCTTCTTCGTTCTCTGACGACGACATTTCTGAACATGGCTCGGGGCAGACGAGCCAGTCGACGTGCGCTTTGGACGGCAGGTCATGGCCGCTGCCCACGACTTTGACATCAAAATGTGCCGGCAGCTGATCCAGTGGCACCATCTCTGCTTGGGGTGAATGGGGCGGCAAGCAAGAATCAGCAGTGGCGATGGGGACGGGAAAGGCGAGGTGAAATCACGGGCCGCCTCTTATGTGAAAAAGCAGCAAGGGCCGCCGGTGCTCTCGGAGCCGCCTAGGAACGCACCGCTCTGTAACGCTGCCTCACTCTGCCTGTTGCCCGATAGATCTGCGACGGGCCCAATTTCTGTTTTGGTGCTGAGGCTCTTGCGCCACTGCAACTATGCGTGTGCATCCCTTTGTTTTCTTGTTACGGTTACGCTCTCCCTTTGTCCTCCCTTACGAACACTGTCTGTAGAACGAAGATACCAATTGCCCTCACGATATGTGTCGCCTTTCGCTGGTTGCGGAGATCAAAGGATAGACCCCTGTCCTCTCGCACGATGGCCAGCTCCGTTAAGAATGTACGTCAGCGGCCGCTGACTGTACCAGGGTGACCGCTCCTGTCTGCCTCTTCCTCTACGCCCTGCCTTCTCCCCGCCTGGCAGACGACAGAAGCCCCGCCGTCGGCCAGCTAACATCTGATAACCCTCGTCTCGTCTCATCATCGCGTCTGCATTGGCCCGCTCCGCGCCCAGCGCTGCGTCCAGCTCCGCGACTGCGTCAAGGGTCGGAGTGGAGACACGGCGAATGAGGATTGGTATTGGCGATACAAGTACAGCAATGCGTGCCTGAAAAGGGAAGAGGGCGGGGCTGACTGGCTAGGCGCTGCTCATCTTGGACATCTTTCGGACCTTTTCGTCGACGACTGCCTTGCCGCACATGGCGCAGAGGCCCTTTTTGAAGGCGCATTCTGTCACGGCTGCTGTCAGCATCGCCTAAGAACCCAGCGCGGGCAGAGAGGGAAGGCGCACGACTCACGCTGGCAGTACTTGGCCTTGTCCTGCTGTACATTGGCCTTACACAGCGTGCACTGGAGGAAGGAGGGACAAGAGGAGCGATCAGTATGCGTGTCATGTAGCAAAGGGCAGAGATTGAAAAGGGAGAGGCGACGGAGGCCAGACAGGAGACGCACCCTGGCTGCCATGGGGCTGTACCAGTTCTTTGCGCCGAGCAGCTTGTTCTTGCCCACGTCTCGCACGCTGCTCGACGACGTCGACGAGGCCGAGGGCCCGCCCCTCGACGGCCCAGCGCTGCCCAGGCCGGACGAGACGACGGCGCCTTGCGTGTTGCGATTGCGCTGTGATCAGGACCGGCGCGTCAGCCCTCCTTCACTCTCTACCCCTGCTAAAAGTGGCGACTCACAAATGGATCGGCTGCCGACACCTTTCCCAGCTTCTTTTCGCACGTCTTGCACACCATTGCCCTTGCCTGTCCGTCACACGGTGCCCTTTGTGCTTGCCTGTGTCTCCTGGTCGCCTGTCGACGAAGCAGTGTTTGGGTCGTGAGACACTCCAAGTCACGTCACGTTTGACTTTCCTCCACTTTGAGAATTTCTTCGTGTGGACTGTAACTTTTTTTTTTCTTTTCTCTTTCTTTTTCGCTGCAGCTTCTTCTTCTTCTTAGCTTCTTCCGGGGTCAGTCAGTAGTTCACTCCATCCACGATGAGCAACAACGCTTCGAAGCGAAAGGCGGCCGACGACGGCGGCGGGTCCGACTCGGACGACTCGTCGTCGTCGTACGACCCCTCGGTGATCAACGTCGACTTTGACTTCCAGGCGCCGTCCGAGATTGACTTTCAGGCCATCAAGCGCCTCCTCCAGCAGCTCTTCTACACCCACGCCGCCTCGGGCGACATTGATCTCTCTGTCCTCGCGCAGCATGTGCTCGACATGGCCGCCAGCGCCGAGGCAAGCCTGGGCACCGTCATCAAGGTCGAGGGCGACGAGGACATGGATCCGTTTGCCTTTATCAGCGCTGTTGATCTCTCGGTGCGTTTCTACCTGCTCTACATGCTTTAGATCTACTTAGCTAACGAGGCCGCTTTTCTCTCAAACAGAAAGCGACATCATCAGCAGCAGGCCGCGAGCTGACCAAGTACTTTCAAGCGCGCCTCGCCTCGTCGTCGTCGTCACTGCCACAGAGCAAGGCGATGCAGGACCTCTTTACGTCTGCGTCGGCGAGACCGCTGCTGGTCCTGCACGAGCGCATGATCAACCTGCCCCCCGCGACGGCCCCGCCGCTGTACCGCATGGTCATGGACGAGGTGGCGCAGGCCAAGGACCTCAGCGAGTACACCCACCTCGTCTTTTTCTCCCGCGTCTTTTCCTCGGACGCCTTTTCTGACGACGACGACGATGATGACGATGGCGAGGGCGAGGAAGAGAATGGCAGAGACAGGGCGCGGGGAGAGGGTGCAGGTGGAAAAAGGAGCGCAGGCGCGACGCGGGCCAAGCGGAGAAAGGCACAGGCAAAGCAGGCCATCAAGAACGAGACGATTGCCAAGGGCGCCGTGGGCACCGAGGACGAAGAGATGGGCCTATTCCACCCCGAGGACGCCCTCATCGCACGCCGGGCGGCCCACACGCACACATTCCGCTTCCCGGCGCCCAAGGATGCGGCAAAGGACTTTGAGGCGCCCATGTTTGGCCGAATCGCCGTCGTGGCCCGCGCAAGGGACAACAACATGGCCCAGCTCATCGAAGAGATGCAGGCTGCCTTTGAAGGCACAGCACCCATGGCAGTCGAGTAATTCGCTTCTCTCTCTCTCTTTCTCTTTCTCCTTCTTCTGTAATGCCTATTTGTACAAGCGTGACTGGATGGATGGATGACTGCCTACCACTTTCGCGCCTCCATGCCGTCGGGCGGCTTCGTCTCCACGCGCGCCTTGCTGACCTCGCCCCAGTTCGTCGAGAGATGGGTGCCGCCGCTCTCCTGGTACGACTTCATCATCGCCCGGCGCGTGTCGTCGTCGGCGTCGGCATAGAGCTTCTGGAAAAAGTCTTGCAGTTCGCCGTTTCCATTCTCTTCGCCGCCCTGGCCTGGGCCGTTTTCGTCGACGTCGAGCGTGTCCCATTTGTTGCGTGTGCTCCTCTTGCGTGCGTCTAGGCTGCCACCGTCGCTCGGTGCCGTCGACACACCGCTGGCTGCAGACGACGAGACGGAGGCAGCAGCGACAGGATTAGAACCAGGGCTCGCCTCGAGTGCGTCCCAGCGCGCAGGCTGGGCCTTGACGAGCGTGACGTCGACCTTGGTCGCGAGGACCTTGAAGCTGCTCTCGTCGGGGCGAATGGCGTCGCGCAGGTGCTCGACGACGAGCCGCTGTGCCCGGCTCGGGACGTCGAATGTCATCTGTACACCCCAAGTGGCGCATTTGCAGTCACAATCGATCGATCAGTCAGTCAAGGAAGCAGGTATGGACGAGCTCGACAAGCCAGAGCAGCAGACGCACAGAGGTGGGCGCGAGGCTGAGGCTGACGTCGGACGGGCTGAGGCCCTTGATGTAGATGCTCAGCGTCAGCACCGTGTCCGTCTGGTAGAAGTCGTGCCTGGGAACCTTGTCAGTGATGCAGCCGAACAGAGGAGCGGAACTTATGCAGAGGAGCGCTCACCGAGGCGTGCTCGGCGCCGTTGGAGCGGCCATGATGCGTGTGCGAGCGTGCGAGCGTGCGTGGAGAGCGATCGGGTCTAAGAAGAAGACCTCCAAAAAATATAAAAATAAGAATGAAAAAGGGCGGCCCCTTCTGGACGCGTCTCGCCGTCGCTCTTTGCTCGCTCAACGCTGGGGTGGGTCACACGATCAAAGCCCGGATGAAATTACGCCCGTCTATGACTATTGAGGAACCGACAAGAGTGGTGGGGGAAAATGAGGAGGTCGAGAAGGGAGGAAGAGCTTGAAGGAGAAGACACGAGAAATAAATACACTGTTTGAAGAACCCTGAAAGCCGACACGCAAGCGAGAAAGAGGTCGAGAAAGGGGGGAAAGAGTTGAGGGAGGAGGAGGACTGATCATCGTGTCGTTCTGTTCGTTTGTTTGATCGTCGCGCGTTGCTCATTGAATGAATAAGTAGTCGTCGTTCGTGTGTGTGTCGTCGTTGCATTTCGCTGACTATTGCCGCTTGGAGTTGACCCACTTCTTGAAAGCGTTGCGGATCCTCTGGGCGCCGCCGCTGCTGTTGCCGGTCCTCCTGCCGGTGCGGACGCTCCTCACGCTCGGCGTGCTTCCCCTGGCGCCAGCCTGGGCCTGGACCTGCTGCAGGTGGTGGCGCGGCTGCGTGTAGGGCGTCGTGGTGCTCGCGACGGAGCAGAGCTCGTCAAAGTCCTCCTCGACGCTCATGAGCCTCGCCGCCGCTGCCGCCGCCGCGGTAGACCGCTGCTGTTGTTGTTCCTCCGAGAGGATGCTTGCGGCGCTGCGCTGCCGCGCACTGGCGGCGGCGTAGTAGCGGATAGAGCCGACGAGCGTGGCGTCGTCGGACCAGGCTCGCTGGTAGGCGCGCTCCCTCAGGGCGCGCCACCGTGCATCGCGGCGGTCGAGCTCCTCGCGCGTGACGCGATGGGCCGGGTCGAGGAAGAAGGCGCCGCCCGGATGTGTGAGGCTGCGTGGCATCAGGTGCGTCGAGGGGGCCATGAGCAGCATCGGCATCTTTTTTTTTTTCCTCTCTCTTAAGAACGAGGGGGTAGCAAGGGAAAAAGGTGGTCCTTCCTTGCTGGAAATGGCGAGCCAAAATGAAGAAGAGGGAAAAAGGACAGTGGGCCGGGACGGGGGGAGCAAAATAAATGGAGCGGAGAAAGGGTCGAGGAAGGGGCGGGGTGGAAGAAGGATGAAGCGGAGGCGAGAGCGAGACGAGACGAGACGAGACACGAGGGCACAGGGCCGGCTTGGGTCTCAGATAAGGAAAGGAGAAGGAAGGGGGAGTGGGGGGAGAGCAAAAAGGTGGTGGTGGTGTGATGGTGATGTTAGAAAAGGAGTGTTCTTTTTTCACTTATCCCGGCACTGTGCCGTAGGCAAGTCCTCTCTCGTCATCGGGCTTGATAGAGTGGGGCCTTTTGCTGATCATCTACTACTGTAGTTCCATAAGCATCCGGATTCCTTGGGCTCCGACCGATACGGCTGGAATGGGGGGGTTCAAAGGGAGCGAAAAATAAAATAAAGGGTCTAACGAAGACGCGGGCTGGGCGAGGCCCGTGCGACCAGGCTCGATATCGGCGAAGAGACTGGCCCACTGCCCCAGGTGCAGTGTCCGCTCTCCCCCCATTTCTTTTTGGCTTATCGGCCCTCGAAACGCGCACTAAGTACCGATTCCTCTGCTGCAACTACGTATACACTAGCTACACTACACTACTAGCTACTGTACTCTACTACTAGCTGCTACTACTAGCTGCTACTACTAATGACGAGGTTGACCGATACACTACAAGTCGTATCGCAATCACAGCCACACGCAATTTGACGTGATCAGAGGACGGGCCGCACCCTTGCCTTGCGAGCACTCTTCGCACAATTCTCCGCGGCTAGCGAGCAAGCGGGACTGGCCGAAGCCGGAGCCCGAGAGGCGATGTGATGACGTGACACAGAGAGACAAAGAGAGAGACTTGGATCCAATTGCAGAGTCAGATTGAGACATATGTGGGAGAGAGAGGAGCGAGCAGGTTGAGTGGGGAAACAACAGAGCTAATCATTAGGAGAGTGAAGGCGAGTGAATCAAGCCTTCACTTGGTGAGCGTGGCATTGTTGAAGATGAGGTAGTTGGGGCTGTCCTGGCCAATGTCGTTGAGCTTGCCGCTGGTGGAGAGCTTGATCATTGCCTTCTTGAGGTCAGCAGGGTGCAGGACCGAGGCCACGTCGGGCTTCTTGGGCACGGGGGCCATGGCAACCTGAGCACTGCTGCTCTTCTTGGCACCGCCAAAGAGGCCAGAGACGAAGTCAAAGGCGAGCGAAGAGAAGGGCATGATCGAGTGGAGCTTGCTGGCCACAGAGTCGGTGAAGTCGGTCATGTCGAGCGACTGGGCTTCGGAGCTGAAGGGAAGGCCGCCAGAGAGCGACGTCTCGACGATGTCAAACTCTTCGGAGCCGTAGATGGAGAGGAGGTAGGCGAGCATGCCGACGACGTGGGGCGAGGCCATCGAGGTGCCCGAGATGGTGTTGGTCGACGTGTTGCCCGAGTTCCAGGTGCTGAGAATGTTGAGGCCGGGTGCAAAGACGTCGACGCACTTGCCCCAGTTGGAGAAGCTGGCGCCGACGTCAGCCAGCGTCATGGCGCCCACCGTCACGGGGTTCGAGGCGCCAGCAGGGGAGACGTTGCATGCCTGCGCGTCGTCGCAAGCCGTCAGTTCAGGATGCAAAAGCAGAAGAGAAGACATGATGTGTACTCACATCCTGGTTCTCGTTGCCGGCAGCGACGCCAAAGTGCATGCCGCTGGCCACGGCGCCATTGACGGCACGGTCAAGCGTGGGGCTCTTGCCACCGCCCAGGCTCATGTTGGCAACAAACCCACGGTGCTTCTTTGCCTTTTCAGAGTTGGGGCTCGCCGCCATGGCCTTTGTCTTCTTCTTGGCATCCTCGACGGCCCAGAGGACACCGCCGGTGACATCGGACATGGAACCGGAGCCGCTGGAGCTGAGCACCTTGACGGCGACGAGCTCGGCCTTCTTGGCGACGCCGTACTTGCGCGAGCCAATGGTGCCGGCGCAGTGCGTGCCGTGGCCATTGCCGTCCTTGTCCTCGTCGTTGACGGGCATCGTCTTGCCCCAGGTGGCGCGGCCCTCGAACTCGACGTGGTCGATGTTGATGCCCGTGTCGATGATGTAGGCAGTCACGCCCTCGCCGCCCTGGCCCTGGTAGAGGTACTGGCCAAAGTTCTTGAACGAGACGGCGTCGCGGTGCGAGACGCGGACGAGGCCCCAGGGAGCGCCCTTTTCGAGCGACTGCTTCGAGAGCTGGGGCGCGCCCAGGGCCGAAAAGGCATCCTCGATCTTGACGTCGTAGCCAACATCCCAGACGTTGTTGCCGTCGTCGGGCATCTCCATCGTCGTCACTTCCGAGTCCTGCTCGACGTACTCGACCTCGGGGTGGGCACGGATGTAGGAGAGGACGTCGTCGGAGAACTTGCCGGCGTAGCCCTGCAGCTGGCCCTCGAGGTCGTAGACGTGGCGGATGCCTCGCTCCTCTGCGTCGGCCAGGTGGGCATCGGCCGTCGACTGGGCGGCGGCAACCGTCTGGCGGTGGAGTGCAAACGTGGCCATGTCAACACCGGGCTTGAGAATGACCATGTACTGGCCCTTGAGGGCCTTGCGCGACGACTGCGCGTGGAACGCGGCGGGTGCATGAGCAGTGTCGTAGTGGAGCTGCATGGGGACAAACTCGAGGGGCGTGCCGGTGTTGGAGACGGGCACGGCCATTGCGGCCGAAACGGCGACGGCGAGGCCGACGAGGGTTGCGCGCAGCTGCATCGTTGCGTTGGGGCGAGGGGTGGCGCTCTCTTATGTATGTGGAGCAGTGCTATCTATTACAAGACGAGTCGTGCAGTAGCGAGGTACGGGATCACGTAGCAGGGCAGGGCTGTGGAAGACAGCCGGAAGACGCTCTTGTGTGTGTGTGTGTGTGTGCGTGCGCTGGCCCCCTCTGTTGCGCGAGGGTGGATGGATGGATGGAGATGGAGTGGTGGGTGGGAGAGGGGTGGGATAGATAGGGCGTTGGGCGGGGGCACCTTGGCCAAAGCCGCGTCAGCAAGCAGCAGGGTGTGACTAGATAGGCATCACGCGAGCGAGACGTGCCCAAGGCGCCCAGCCAGTGTGCATGGGCCACCTGAGACCTCTGCGCAAAATCAGGGGTGCAATACAATCCGACATTTCCATTAGTGCTATTTATTAGAGCAAAATTAAAGCGGCGCTCCATTTGGTGTATTGCAGTGACCAAATCGAGCAGCAAGATCAGATTGATTCAAGTTCTCCTGGTTGGTGGTGACACGAGGCTGGACGGAGCCTGATGGACGAGGTCCAGCTCGAGGCCGTCGAGCTCCTCGACGCAGTCCTGGGCCTGATGGCGGACGAGTGCATCGGTGTCTCTCCACTTGAGGAAGCCGCACACCGCCTTGGCCCGGGCGAGAAGCCTGGAAGGAAACAGGTGGAGCTCATCAGAGGGTGCCTGACGGTGTCCAAGGATCCCCGCGCCGCTGCCGGGCAATCTCAGAGCCTCGAGGTTGTGAGACTCTCGACCCAATCCAATGAAGTCGTCTTCTGGGCCTTGTGGTGCTTCCAGCTGGTTCCGCGTGCCCCTGATAAGGAGCGCCAAGAGAAGCAGGGCGGACCGCCTGAGCTGTGGCAGCTTCGCGTCAACATCGACGGCATCGTCGTGGCCCGGGGCAAACTTTCTCCTCTTTTCCTTTTCCCTTGCGTCGATGATGATGTCGCCCTCCTCCTCTCCATCTAGTGGTGGTTCCTTGCTCTTGTCCCCAATCGATGAAGGCCTCTCGACACTCTCGATGCTGGCGAGGTCCAGCATGGCGCCGGCGAGTGTATGCGAATAGCCCTGGGAGGCCATGGCGGTGGGAGCTGCCTCGACACACGTCCCCAATAGCGAAACAACCGAGGACCTGACTGTGGCCGGCAAGTACCTATTGCGCAGCGCAGCCATCAGAGGAGGCACCACGTCGGCGACGTGGGCCGACATGGCCTCGTCGAGGTGCTGGATGACCTGCAGGAGCGCCTCGCCGACCCTCAGGCGTCTGTCTGCTTCCAGCTGGCTCATTGCCGCGCTAGTTGCCCCCGGCGGTGCATCTGAGACGTAAAGGCCAAGCAAGCGCTTGAGTGTGGGCTTCCCTCCCCGCTTTGCCATCTCGGCCAAACCCTTGACGGCGTTGAGGTAGAGGAAGCTGTCGTCGTCCTGGATGGCCTGCAGAAAGATGTCGAGGATCGCTGGCGAGAGTGCCTCGTCGAAGAGAACGTCTGTGTGCCCCGTCGCCGCTGTGTCCAGCGTAGAGTGTGCACTGACGAGCTTGGTGAGGAGGACGAGACCGTGGGCGCGAACGGGCAGGATGGGGTCTTGGAGAAGCTTGAGGGCTTCCTGGTACCTGTCTCTCCCTCGCGCCAGCGCCTCTTCTCGCGGTCCGATGAACAGCTTTGAGTTTCGTTGCTGGTGCTGTTGCTCGCCTGCCGACGTGCGCGCAGTGAGGACGAGCCTGACCTCCCTGGCTAGCGCTCCGATCTGACCTTGGCTCGACGAAGCCATGTAACCCTGGAGTTTGGCATCGACAACCTTGAGCAGTGGCGTCGACTCTCTTGACATCGTCGGCTGGCCCTCGAGTAGCGAGAGAAGCAAGCTGAGAGCGACGTCGACCAGCTCCTCATCTTCCACTGCCGACTTCTCCGTCCCTTTGTCGTCCACCCCATTCTGTTCGGCGCGGTCCTCCTGCTCCACGTTGAGCAACCCTTGAAGACCGCCCTGGGTGTCCTGCGGGCGTACACTAATGAAGGGCATGTCGTCCGCTTCGCTTTCTATCTTTGGTGTCGACGATGACATTGACGATGGATGAACCGCCGGGTCCGAAGCCACAGGACCCATTATTGCCGCGTCCAGCGTGAAGTTGACAAAAGCCAGGATCTTGTCTGGCGCACCCTTGATCAATTGGGACCCAAAGACGTCGATGATTTGGACGAGATGCTGGAGGTAGAGGATCGTCTTTAGCGATTCAGAAGACGACAACGATTCAGCCTGCTGCTTCGACGACGTATATCGGTCGAGAAGGGAGACAAGGAGCGTCGCTGCGACGTCTTGTCGCCCCGAGGCCTGAAGGAGGTCCGCTAGCAGCTTGGGGTCGGGCTGCAGCTGCAGCATTGAGTTGAGTTGCTGCGCTAGCTTGGCTGTGTCCTCGTCGTCGTTGTTGTCGGCGTCTGGCCCGGAACGAATGGGATTCTCCATCGATAGATCTGCAAATGCATCCGCTACATCATCTGACGAGGATCGTGCCCATTTGATGGCTATGCCTTCCGCCATCTCAGTCCAGCAGGGCACCATTTCCTCCGTACCGTTTCCTCGAGCGGTGCAGCCCGACACGATGGAAGCCGTATTCCTCCCGGCAACGGCAAAGATACCGTCGAGCCCGGTCCCGACGAGGCTCAGAGCTTCGTCTGCCTCTGCAAGCCTGAGCCAGGTCCGGAGGATGTCCATGGCCGCCTTGCCAAGCTCCTTTGATGGGTCTGGAGAGATGGCCTTCCCTTTGTCCATCATCGATATGGCAGCCGCAGGGTGGCGGTGAACACTCTTTGTATAAGACACGAGCGAGAAGAGGGGCACGACGACGGGCGAGACCATGCAGGAGATAAAGATCGAGGAGGGCTCGGCGTACTGCAGGATCCGATGGAGGAGATCGACTGCCCTCGAGATGCACCATGGCTGCGAGATGACCTGTCCTTCGTCCACCCCGGCCTCTGCCTTGGCTGAAGTCGGCACAAGTGCGCTCCAGAGGTGCTTGGCCAGGCAGGACTTGATCGATTCGCTGTGGGTTTCAGCAAGACGAGCAAGGACAAAGGTCGCCGTCTTCTTCTGCGTCGGCGTTGATTGGCCACTGGGTCCTTGGGTCGCCCCTGTGTCTGTGTTTGAGAACGGAAGCTCGGACACAGTATCCAAAAGCTGGGGAATGATGATGGAGACAAAGGTCTGTGGGAAAGGCGTGGTGTCTGAGCTTTCTTTGAACAATCTGTGAAGAAGGGCTCGAAACCAACCTCGGCGGACATGCCGGCCGGCGGCGTCGAGAGAAGCTTCGCAACGCCTTCCATCCTCGCCAGAACGTCTACTCTTTCTCAGCCTGAGTCTTGCCAAGATGTTTGATCAGGAGTAGGTACCACTCACTGGAGCCATTCTCGACCTCATCATAGTCTGCGCCAAATGTCTGTCGAAGCAGGGCCATGACGGCGTCCGGTCGGAGTAGCTGAGCGGCGACGAGCCTCGACGTAGTCGCCTTGACAAAGCTAGGTAGGCGCACTGGACGTCGAGATGAGAGCTTTGTCACACCCGAGAGGACGCGCAGCGCCGAGAGCGTCGAGAGGCTGGGCCGATTGGAAGGAGTCAGTCTGGATTATACAAGCGCTCGAACACAGAGTGGCATGCTCACGTTTTGAGGAGATCGATTACGAGGCTGCGAGCCTGCTCCCTGTGATCGTTGCTGTGCGAGGGCCCTTGAACTCCAGCTACGGGCTTGAAGCGGGGCCCCCATCCAAGTCGGATGGCAATGGCAAGGATGTGCGAGGCGCATGTATTGATGACGGCATTGGCGACTTCCTTCTGGCCGGCAGCCCGGCCCAGAAGCATATTCTGCAACGATGAAGTCGTCTTGTCCATCTGGTTCGTCGTCTGTTCCAGCACTACTCTCTGCTCCAGTCTAATGTGACGCAGCTTTGCCTCGTCGGGCAGCTCCTGGAGCCTCGACGTCGCCCTGCCATCCTCTGGGACCTCGCCGGTTGGGCTGGCCAGACTGGCCAAGCACTCGTCGTAGCTCGCCAGCAGAGGCGAAAAGTACCACTGGGTGACAATGGAGAGAAGTGTGCGCAGCGTTTGGAGGTCGCGCGATCCAAAAAGGGGCGCAGGGCCAGTCGACGAAGAGGCGCCCTCACCATCTGTGCCCTCCTCGCCCGGTGTCTTTGCAGCGTCGTGGATGGCAACAAGGGCTTCGAACGCGCTTGATCCTGTCGCCCTCTCGACGTCCTCTTTCCCTACATCAGCTTCCAACCCCAGTCTGGCCCTGTATGCTGCAATCCTGTTCTGCAGCCTGGCCTTGAGCAGCTCTGTTGCCGCTGCACTCGTCAGCAAGAGGTATGGACATCTACTCCTCTCTGTATGCTCACCCTGCTCAGGCTTGTCTCGGAGGCTCGGGGACAGCTTCGCATCCCTCTGCCCACAGAGACATGCTGCCGCCTCGAGAAGGCCCTTGAGGCCCGTCGCCATCCTTTGCTGTGCCGTGCCTCGTGCCTCTCTTTGTCCTCGTCGTCGTTCATCCAAGAAGAAGCTTCGTTCTGTCTCGTCCTTTTTTTTTGGGTCTCCGTCCCTGCATGTGGAGCTCGCAACTTTTACTTTTTTTTTCTCCGTCGCCCTCTCGATCTTCTTGCAGACGCTCGAGGGAAAGGACAGATGCTGTCGGCGCGTTCGACGCACAAGCGGAAGCGAAGTGCAAAGAGGGGCGACGATGCACGGGACCAAAAGGCCTCAGGGCGGGCCATAGTCATCGTCGCCGGCAGCGGTGGCAAGGACAGATCTGGCGATACATGGGCGTGGAAGAGGCTGCGACGGGACCTTGTGGCCCATCCGTTGAATCACAGGGTGCGTTTCCTCTCTTCATTCTCCTTCTGTGCGACTTGATTCACGGAGACTTAGCATATTGCCGTCACAGCTCCAGCTTCTCATTCCTCTGGCAAGCGACAATGCGCCATCGGAGCAGGAGCTCGCTTACACGTTCGACAGGCTCGTCGCGCCCGGCACGGCGTACCTGGCATCGATGCCCATTGCGCTCCTGCTGGATCCTATCTTTGTGAGCGCATACATCAAGAACGGCAGCCTGATCGCCCTGAGTGCCGGACGGCTCGACACCGACGACGTCTTTTGCCTCGACGGACGGGGCACGCTGCACCTCTCGCTCACCCGCGACACGTACCAGTCCCTTGGCCTCGTGGGCCGCCAGTCGAAGCTGGCACACACCTCGAGTGGCCGTGCAGGCGACCGCAGGTCTGGCGGTGTCGAGCGCTGGAGCGTCCGCGTCGATCTGCTGTCTCCCTCGTTTGTGCCCGGAAAGCCCGGGTACGAGCGCACCCTCGCTCGACTGCGCTCGTGGGACGCAGCGAGGAGCGCTCAGGGGAGCCACGCCGCTTCCTTTGACGCTGCCAGCGGTCTCGGCTTTGCCTCTGGCTCGTCGTCGTCGACGGCTATGCTGGGGACTGGAGACGGCTCCGACGGCTCTCGGCCAAGCTGGCGCGTCCTGCTCTATCACTCTGCAAACAGCCCGACGGCAGAGGACGAGCGAGGCGAGCACGGCTGCGAGATCACTCTTCCTGCCCGCTTCGCAGCAACATGCACATTGAAATCGATCCACCTCGATGCACGCCGCACAACGATGGAAGACGTCTGGCTGCCCGACCTGAGCACCTCGAAGCTGCGACAAGGCTGGCGAGAGGAAAAGGGAAAGGGAAAACAGGCCCAAGAGCACGGCCAACAAGACGACTGGCTTGACTGGATCGAGGAGCTGCAGGAGCTGACGGCCTGGACAACACTCGCAGCCAACGGTGCTGAGTGGTAGGTGTTTTCTTCTTCTAATACTGGCCCCGGGACCTTGACTCACCTCTGTCCCCATTGCCAAACACGCAGCACACGGACATTTAGTCGAGCAGAATACGCAAACGGCTACCAGGTCGCCGAGCCGCGGACGCCAGCGCGGGTGCTGCTGGTCGAATACGTCGGCTTCTTTTCGGCTGGCTTTGTCAAGGACATCGTGGACGTCATTGGGCAATGGGCCTCTACGGCCTTGCGTAGAGATGTTGGGTGGGCCCACGTCAGATGCACTGGGTTTGAGGACGCGCCCGTCGCCTGGACTGCCCCCCTCCCCATCAACCGCGCCTCTCCAGCCTTTGAATTGACGGGAGTGGGAGAAGAGGAAGAAGAGGAAGAAGAATGGCAAGCACAGCGGACAGGCAAGACTGCTAGACGGGCACGGTCAAAGAAGGTGGCCAGACGGTCTCACATGACGACGCAAGACCTCAATGAGCACGCGCGCGGGCCCGAGCTGCACGGTGGCAGCAATGGCTGGGAGCTCTTTCTCTTTGGCCAAGGTGGGAGAAAGGGGACCACGCCACGAGAGGAAGAGTCGCCTGGGGCCGACTACATCTACGTCGAGGATGTCTCGTCGGTCTTGCGCAGCTGAGGCGAGGCAGAGCGGCGCAGGCGTAGAACTGTACTGTACTATATGCATCAACACACTGGAGAGCATTAGCTCGTGATCGCCATACCATTCCACAAAAATCGATGTACATGGTGGACCAGCAAAAGAGACAGGGGAGAAGAAACGTTCATTTGGTACAGAAGAGCAGAGGCGAAGGCTACATCAGGAGGCGGGCTAGTGGACGGGCGTGATGAAGTAGGTTACCTGCCCCCGATCTTGCTCTTCCATCCTGCGGCCCTTTCGAAGCCATTCTTTGCGCCCTGGAAGTCCAAAAGTGTCTGGTAGACTTCCTCTTTTGTTGTGAGGACAAAGGGCCCGTGTTGGACGACTTTCTGATCGAGCGGTTCACCGGCAATGACGACGAACCTGGCCTCCTCGCCCTCCTTGGTGCCTGCGTGCTCGACCCAGACGCCCGTCTCCTGGGGTACCGAGGCCGGGTCCGTCTTTGGGTCCGAGATGCTGGCCATGTTGGACAGGACGAGGGTGTGGAAGGCCTCGTGGGCCGTCGATGCCTCGATAGGATTCGACGCACCGGGCGCATCGGGCGTGCCAACGCGAATGGGCGCAGGGCCCATGGTGTAGATGAACGAGTTGAAGCCGGTGGGGATTTCCTGGAAGATGCGTGCGCCGGGCTTCTTGAGGGTGACGTCGAGGTACCAGCAGGCGCCCTGGTCTGGCGTCCGGACAGGCGACTCCACGCCGTGGCTGCTGCCAGCAATGACCTTGACGCTCCAGTCCCTTCCTTCGGTCTCCTCCGGCTGGTCGGGCCGGGGCAGGGCGGTGGGCACCTGCTCCTTGGGGTACTCCTGGTATGTGGGCGGGTCCTTTTTGTTCTTGGCCGGCAGGTCGATCCAGAGCTGGAGGCCGACGGGGTCCGGTAGCTTCCGTCCCGCCTCGTCACGGTGGATGGGCATCTCGGCGTGCATGATGCCCCTCGCTGCCGACATCCATTGCAGATCTCCAGGACCGAGGCGGCCGACGTGGCCAGCAAAGTCCTCGTGGTTGAATTGTCCTTCGAGCATGTATGTCACTGTGACCATTCCCCTGTGCGGGCTGTGTGAGTATAGCAATGTTAGTGTACTTGTAGGCAGAAACGTCTTTGTCCAAGCAAGAAAGACTCACTGGTCAGGGAAGCCGGCCCCTTCGCTGACCTTGAAGTGGTCGAGCATGAGGAACGGAGAGAAGTTGCGAAGCTTTGGCGTGCCGATGCTGCGTCGAACAACGGCGCCGGCTCCTTCTGGCGTCTCGACGGCCAGGACCTTTTTGGCAACGGATCGCGAGACGAGTGCGGCCGACGAGGCGGCCTTAGAAGAGGCGACGTGGGCGGTGGCCATTTTGCGGAGCATATACTGTTGCAGTAACGAACTTGTGGCTTGTTTGATATGTGGCTGATAGTTTGCTAGAAATGCAGTGAGAAGAGCAACGACGACGACGAAGAGGCTGCCTTTATACCCCATCAGGTTGGTCCAAAGAGAGGGAACCAACACCTTCCAGCCCTTTGAAGAAGACTCGGGCCTAAGCTAACGCGTGTGCCTCCCCGGGCACATGGAGATTTAGAGTGTGGATTTTCTGCACTGAGAATCCACAATTTATCCACAGCTTCGGCCTCGTCCGCCAGTCACGGCCGTAGAAAGTGAAAAGAGCAGTGGTCGGCGCGATTGCGCGAAAGTTCGAGAGACAGCAAGAGTCTGACTTCACTTCACCTTCTCCAGGCTTCTCTGGGATAGCTCACTGAGTAGAATGTGACCAGAGCCAATATGCTGGTCGCATTGGCCGTGATGCGATTCTCACCGCATCTGCAACGTGCCTTCTCCAAACACATAAGCGCGCGATGCCTCGGACCAGCTCCTATTACAGAATCAGACACTTGGCTCGAGTGTGTTTTCTCCAACAAGACCTCTATACATTATGGCCAGATGAGATTAGATTTAAGTTTACAGGGAAGCGGACTGAGAGAAGAGAGGATCGGGCACGCCGGTGTTGAGAACGAATCGGTAGCGCACGTCACCCTTTGCGAGGCGGTCAGCCGCCACATTGACGTTCTCCTCGTTCATCTTGAGCTCCTCGATGATGGGCCTGATCTGGTGGCGGGCGCTGAACTCGAGCATGCGCCGGTGTGTGGGGCGATCGGCGACAAAGGAGCCCATGATGTTGAGCTGCTGCGCGACAATCATCATGTACGGAACCCCCTTCATGTCTTCATCCGAGACTGACAAGGGGATGATCTTGCCGTTTCGCGCGACGACTCGGAAGAAAGTTGCCCAGTCCACCTGACGATCGGCCGAGATGAGAAGATGGTTGACGGGCTTGACACCTTGCAGCTTTGCGTTGGCCTTTGTCGCGACAAACTCAGAGGCACCCAGCTTCATGGCCTCCTCCTTCTTGCTTTCCGTCGTCGAAAAGACGACGACGTCGGTTCCCATGGCCTTGAGATATTGAATGGCTGTGTCGGCAACGTCAGCAAGCCTATCGCTGGTAGTCATACTCACTCGTCCCATTCGGACCCCGGTGGGCACTCACCCAAGTGACCAAGACCGCCAATTCCCACAACGCCCACCCTGTCCCACGGCTTGACGTCTGCAGCCACAATGGCGCCAAAGACTGTCGTGCCGGCACACTGCAGGGGAGCGGCGTACTTGAGAGGCAACTCGTCGGGAATGACGTGGACAAAATCGGAGCGGATGACGAAGCGTTCGCCGAGCGAGCCCTCGTCCTTGTCCGTGTAGGCAAACACCTTGCGGGCATCGCACAGGTTGTCGCGGCCCAAGAGGCAGTTTGTGCATGATCCATCGACATCATGAACGCTGTATCGCGATTTCAGATGAGCAAGAGAGGCACAGAGAAAGAGAGAGAGGAGAAGCTCACTATCCCCAGCCGACGCGGGCGCCGACCTTGACGTTCTTGACTTCGCTTCCGACTTTGGTGATCACGCCCACTCCCTCATGGCCGAGAATCATGTCCGCCCGCTTACGGTGGTGGAGGTCGGTGCCGCAAAGCCCCGAGTGGGTGATGTCGATGACGACCTGGTTGGGGGCCAGGGTGCGCTTGTTGCCCGATACGGCGACGAGCTTGCCCGTCGAAGAGCCAGCGTAGCCCGTGCCGAGGTCAATGGCATCGTTGACCTTGTCGTCAAAGTTAGTCGCCATTTGCCTGAGCTCTGTCGAGTGTTGGCTTGCAGAAGACAATACGGCAGGAAGTAGAGGGCCCGACGAGGGGCTTCTTATAGGGGCCAGGGATGCAGACTCTGCTGTCGAACGACATGACGTCTTCTAGGCTGCCGTGGCCCCTTTGACCTGATCCCTGCCGTGAAGGCAGCAAAGTCGAAACCAGTCACTTAATAATTGCTCGGGCAAGACAGAGTTACGCACCCATGCAACAGGCGATAAGACAGTCCTCGACTCTGGGTCCACAAATGAGCTTCGGAGAAAAGAAAAGAAAACTTCTCAAAATTTTGATTGATGACGGATGACCGGCTCAGAACGAAAGAGCGGGCCGGACATAAGAGCGCGTGGCTGAAATGAGTCAGTCATGACAGAATTATCCATTTAGGAGAGGTGTGGAGGGGGGCGGACAAAGGGAAACGACGCAAGACGGCGAATTGCCCTTTGTTCGATCTTTCGATCTTGTGTTGGCCGGCTGAATGGAAAGGTCCAAGTGCCTCGCAGCCAATGATCTTGGCAAAGAGAGGGACAAGCCACAGTTGACTGCAAGCCGCCGTTCCCTTTGTTCAGCTTAGCGTCGCTGCCGGCTAAAAACCTTGTGGTACAACACGATGCGTCCACAGCACAAGAGGCACAAGGCGAGGAAAGAAGGAGTCCTCGGTGGGGAACAAAGGGACTTTTCTTACGCGGGTGCCGCAGAGGTGCAGTCTCATTCCCTTTGTCTGAGATGTCATGAGTCCAACTCCTATTCTGCCCTTTAAAGCACCAGGTCACTTCCTTCTCCCCCTCCCTGACCTCGCTCCTCGAGCAAGGAAAACGCAAAGGACGCTAGCCCTACGGTGACCGTCGAACTGCCCTGTTCTCCCACTCACCCGAACAAGACAGACCGTCAGCGTGGCACAGAGGCGATCTTTCTGCGCTCTCTCACCGTAAAAAAAAGCGACCATGTCCGTCCTCGTCGCACCTTCAACTCCTTCCCCCTCTCTTCCAGCTTTCTACGGTCGGGCCGTCCTTCTCTCCGCCTCTCAGCGAGATCGGCAAAAGCCGCAACAGTCGCTCCCCATTTCCATTCCTGGCAAGTCGCACAAAACAATGACGACGGCGACGACTGCCAAGATTCCCCACCATCAGCGGCGATATGTGCCCGTGTCGCCATTTGATCCTTTTACCACCTATCAGGTCAGGCGGGCCGACGACTCGCCCTCCGTCTCGCCTACTGCGACACGCTTCTCAGCCACGGTCAAAGAGCGCGGCGCAACTGTCGAAAGCAGGGCCAGACGGCTGCGCTCTCGCTCTCTCCATCTGCGCCCCAAGACGTCCGAGGGCCGCGTCTCTTCGCCCACAATGTCCGCGTTTCTCCGCAGGATGCCCGCCTTGGATAGCTCAGAGCATCATCAGCATCAGCATCAGCAGCAGCGCCGTCCCGTCGATGACGAGGCAGTTTCTTACAGCGAAATGAAGGTGACCGACTCGCCCATCAGCAAGAACCACTTCCGTCCGATCCGCTACGAGGTCGCGGCCGAGCTCGACGCCATCTTCGGCATGACAAAGGCCCAGAAGCGGCAGCGGGCATTGAGGACGAGGGACGAGCACGATGGCACGCTCTGGTTTGACAGCTTTGGTGAGCGCACTTGACAAGAAATCCCCTTTCATTTCCTTCTGCTGGCTGACACCATCCATTTTGACCTTCCGATCAATGACGATAGAAAAGGAAGAGTGCCAGTACCTCCTCGACTCGGCGCTCAACAGCCCTTCTCGCCGGTCCAACTCGGCTCCAGGCTCGCCCGTCTCTCCCTCTGATGAGCAAGAGCGCCGGGGGAGCTCGTTTGCCATTGCTGGAAACCAGCTCCTGTCGCTCGAAAATGACGGCAACACGATGATGACGGCCCTCACGGCAGCCGGCCAGACCGAAGGCGCAGACATGGCAGCATATACCTTTGTTCCCATGGCTCCGCTTCCCCAGCATGTCCAGCTCCATCCTCGGCAGCCCAACACGATTCGGACGCGCAAGACCAGGAGCTATAGCGCAGTGCAGCGGTCAAACCACGTCGGCAACTACCTCTGCGTCACCGAGCAGCAACCTCGTGGAGGACACGAGGACGAGGGTGAGGGGAAGAAGAACGACAACGAGGAGCCGCTCAAGCTGAGCATGTCGACGATTCAAATGCCAGCATTCTTGCCTCTGCCTCGTCACCAGGCCTCGGCAGCCCTGCTGATTGAGGCCTTCGATCGTCCGCTGAAGCAAGCGTCGGACGGCACGGTCGAAGACACGACCGCAAGCAACAATGAGGCTGCGGCGTCGGCCTCTGCCTCGTCGACGCTCCGCGCGCGCCTAACTTCGCAGGGACGTGCGACACCATCGACCCTCGACTTGTCGCGGTCCAGGCCCACGGAGACGGCAATACAGGTCACCCATCTGCGCAGCGGCAGCAACGCCCACGATGCTGCTGCTGGTCGTGGCGGTCGTCGTCGGCCCTCGACCATGTCTGGTCTTCCCTCGTCGGCGACGCAAGTGCAGAAGGCGATCGAGCAGGGTCACCAGCACATTGTCTTTCGCAACCCCTTCGGCAAAGATGAGAGTAGCGGGAATGCCGAAGAGGAAGAGCAAGGAGTAGGATTGGGAATCTCGTCGGCCGAACGGTCCGCCTGGTCGCCCTGGTCGCCCCCGCTGCTCGATTCGGCGGGCAATCCGCCCACGATTCGACGGGGCTCTTCGCTGGACTATACCGTCTCGAAGCCTTTCCATTACTTTGATGAGTCTTACGTCCCGCATTTCCAGGAGAAAGGCGACGCCGAAGATGAAGCAGCAATCGCTGTGATGGGCGCTCGGCGTCCGCGGGATCACCACCACCACCAGCGCTACTACAGTCATCATCATTCGCAGCGGGGCCGCCGAGGGGAAGCCTCGTCCTCGCCAACAAAGGCAGCAGCGATGCTGGGCATGAACCCACTCAATGCCAACCTCCTCGCGCCCGGCGGGCTGCCGACGGGTGAGCAGGTCTACCACGGCGTCGACATCCCTTGCGCTTCCGTCCATCTCGCCAGCGATGACGAGGATGAGGGAGATGGACCGTCAAACAGCGGCAAGAAAGGCATGAAGGGATGGCTGAGCAAGAAGATCCGAAACGTGTCGTAACCCGCTCAACTATCCTGCGACGTCGGTACAGGCGACCGAGCGAGCGGTGATACCTCTCTCCTTTATACAACTAATCCTTCACTCACGAGCACCCTTGTTCTCACCTCTTTCTTTATCTTTTCGTCGCCCTGTTCCTGCGGTCGCTGAGCTGCTAATGGCATGGTCTTCTCTATTTCTAGAATACGTGTCTCTATGGGGCTGTGCATTCGCCCCTTTGCTTGGGTATTTGCGCGGTCACCGCTGCCTCGTTCGGCCCAGCCTCTGAGCCTTGAAGAGAACGGTAGAAAGGGTAGCCGTGTTTTCTTGATGGTCGTCATAATCAAAGCTGTTCCCATACCGACAGCAGCAGCATCAGCACCAATGTTGACCTCAGACGGATTGAAACGGGGAGAACAACAACAACTCACGGAACGTTGCCCCCGACAAATTGACCAAAGTCGGCGGGCGCATACTTGTTGCAGGGTATGCCCGCCGCGTCGACGAGATTGGCGCACTGGATGATCTCGTCCTGCCTTTCGACGCCATAGTTGGGCAGACCGATGCTCTGGTTCACCGACACAAGCTCCACGTCCTCGAAGCGCACGCCGGGACACGGGTGGCTTGCCGCGCAGTGCAGAGAGGCAGCAATGTTGTACTTTGTCGTCCCCCTCACATTTCGCCAAGCCACGTCGAGGATGGCCATCTTGGACGACTCGCAGTCCTTTTTCCTGCCCTTGCGTTCGCTGTAGATGCACTGGGTAATTTGGATGGGCAGGGCGACTTCGTTGATGATGAAGTCGGCAAAGGTGATGTTTTTGATGTAGCCCGAGCCGCCACCGCCACCGTCACCGTTCGTGCTATTATCGACGGGGACGCCCTGCCACGTCTTGATAAAGGCCGCATTAATCGCATCGGTGACGGTGATGTTTTCAAACAGGACATTCTCGACGAAGTCGGGCGTCTCCGGGTACTGGCCCACGGAGCCAATCGTCATGCCGTTGCCGCCGTGGCAAGTAACGTTGCGGACGTGCAGATTCGTCGTGTTGCCCTTGGCAGCGATGCAGTCATCGCCGTTGGTCACGGTCCAGTTTGTGACCAGGACCTGGTCCGAGTTCCACGTGTCGAGGCCATCGCTGTTGACGGTGCGCCACTGCGATTTGCTGACGGCGCTGACGGCCATGTTGCTGAGGGTGACGTTGCGCGAGTAGGAGACGAAGAGCGCCCAGAACTGGGGCTGATCAAAGGTGAGGCCGTCGACGACGACGTCGGTCGAGTTGTAGATGGTCATGGAGATGGGCCGGCCGGGCTGGTTGCTCTGGTTCTGGTTCTCATCGTACCACACCTGCCCGTTGCCATCGTAGATCCCGCCGCGGATGGTGAGGTTGTGCCCGCCGATGAGCCACGCCGTCGACTGGTTCTGAAAGACGACGTCGAGGGAGTGTTGGAGCCAGTAGGCCACGTCGGTCGAAAAGACGAGACGAGCGCCGGAGAAATCAACGTCGCAGTTGGTGAGGTTCGTTGTGTTCATCACCTGCTGGACGCTGAATGGAGCCCCTGACTCAAAGGCGATGCTGCCATCCTGGCCACACTTGTCAAAGGCCTCAATAATCGACGGGCTGTCGTCCTGGCCGTCGCCCTCGGGCAGGACGCGGCATAGGGAGCCATGCTGGTCGACACGACCGGCCACCGCCCAGAGGAGGGCCAAGAGGACTGCCGCAAGCGACCAGAGCGACATCTGGTGAGCAGACGATGGGAGTAGAGAGAAAAGCAAGGAGCGAGCCCGGACCCCCAGGTCCTCTTTGGTCTCCCTCTCGCTTTGTTCCACTACACGACCCTAGCTGAAGCTAGCTATTAGTAGTAGTAGTAGTAGTAAGTGTAGGGTACTCTAGCTGTACAGTACTTCATCTGAAGTAGCCCAAATGTAGAGTTCGGAGCGCGAAATATCTTCGAAATATCTTCCACGCGCTCGCGGCGGCCGTTAGTCTCGAGGCGCGGAAGAATCAACCAATCTATCTCTCCTCCACTCCGAGCTGTTTGAGACATCTCGTGGCTTTATTTTTCATTCTCTTCCATGTCATGGCCGTCGTCGTCTGCCGGTATGCAGATGCGCCTGGTGAAGCTGCGCAGCGACGTGCTGCCCGAACGGGCACGCGTCGCCGTCATCGACCATAGGACCGAAGGGGTGGCTATCGTGAGTCTGCATCGCTCTCTATCCCGACTGATTAATTGATTAGTTGACTGACTGACTGAATGCCGCTGCGAGCAGGGTCGAGATCGATCATACACGGCGCGCATCAGAATTCCGTCGATGGAGGTCTCCAAGCACCACGCCTGTCTCTTTGTCTTCAACGACGGCCGCTTTGGCATCTCGGACACGGGCTCAACCCATGGTGAGTCCGAAGCTGGCTCGGCTCCTTTGTGGCCGTCGCTCACCCTTCCCCCCACCCAGGCACTTTTGTTGCCAAACGGGGCTCATCGCACTTTGAAAGGCTCTCGATGCCAAAGAAGGCCAGCGCACCCATGTCCCTTGGCCATCTCGATATTGTCAGGCTCGGCATGGGTGCAAACGAGTTCGAGGTCCACCTCCATCACTCCTCGACGGGCTGGTCCTGCGAGGTGTGTTGCCTCGATGAGAGGGGTGAAAGCGAGATCCACCTGGAGGAGAAGCAGCCGTCGTCGGGGACTGCGAACAGTGCGAGCACGAGCAGAGAGCAGCAGCAGCAGCAGCAGCAGCAGCAGCAGCAGCAGCAGCAGCAGCAGCAGCAGGGCGCCGTCGCGCCCAAGCATGGCTATGGCTTTGGTGACCGCAAGCTCGAGTCGGAGTCGGTGAGGAGGCAGACGATGAGCCAGCTTCGGTCGCGTCATCTTGGCGCCGAAGGCAGCAGTAAGAACGGGGATAGAGCCACCGCCACTGCCACCGCCAATGCCCTATCCACACCAGCTGTCGCTGCTGGCGAGAGCAAGACAAACAACTACGTCGACCGAGCGGCACAGCGAAGGGCGCTGGTCGGCGGGGCACCAACCACAGCCGCAACACAGCACATGCCCCGAAATGTCGAGCCCGCGCGAACTGCCGCCGCCGAAAAGACACCGAAGACGCGGACTACGAGCGAGGACCCGCTTCGGTCTGACAACCGAGGCTACCAGCTGTACGCAGGCATGGTCCAGCACGGCACACCGGCTCCCCACCGGGGCGCCGTCGTCGTGGCCCAGGGCGTCGAGGGACGGGCGGGGCTTGGCAGCAAAAGGCTGCTCCAGATCGACGAGGTGGCCGACCGTGCCAGTGCGCATGGCCACGGACATCAAGACGCCCGCGAGAGGCAGAGGAGACGCTACGAAGACTCGCTCGCACGCAGCTCATGACATGCATCCTCCGTCGTATTTTTATTTTGTTTTTAATATTTCTCTTCTTCGTTGGGTGTCATTTCGGACCCAAAAGAAATTAAAAAAAAAAAAAGAAAGGAAAAGAACCCGGTTCTTCCTGACTACCGTCTTCGACGGCGCTGCTCCGGCGAACGAAGCCAGCAGGTAATTGCATGTAATTGTACAATGTGCCAAGTCTGGCGTGCATGACTAGACCACCAGGGCAGGCATAATCCAAGGCATGGCACTCTGAGACGGACGAAAAGGTGAAAAGCAGCCGTGGACAATGATGCACGCACCTACCACGCGGTCAAAGGAAGATAGTGAGACGCACTTTAGGCTGCGCGGGCGGCGGGTGGGAAACTTTAAATCACACCAGCCAACGTAGCTAGGACTAGCTGTGCTCCTCGGGTTTTCAAGAGCCGACGGCTGACACAAGTTTCAAAAGCCGGGCTCCGTTCATTCGCACCGAAGAGCATCCGTATCTTATATCTTTGCACTATCGTGGTGACTACTACTACTACTATTAGCAGCTACTACTATCTCCACTCAGCGCCAGTGTTGGGTCTTTTCGCGTTCGCCGTGTCCGGCACATGCAGTGTAGCTAGCAAACGAAGCGCAAGCGTCGTTTAGCCCGGACACAGTCTTGCTCTAGTAGCGCGGCAGCAGCAGCAGCAGCAGCAGCAGCAGCAGTAACAATAGTATTAGTAGCAGTAGTAGTACATACTTTTAGTAGTAATGGCAGTGTGGTAGCATGGGTAGCATGGGATTCTCATTTTGTCCGCTCTCCTTCGTCTCTCTCCATTCCCGTATCGGTAATCTTCCTCATAACACCTGCGCTTTCCGAAAAGTCGCTTTTCGCTTCTATAAATTTATGGCCCATCCAGCTTCTTCGCCTTCATTGCCCTCTGTTCCACCTCCCTCCATTCTCGTCTTAGTTCTTTCCTTCTTTTGTCTTACTTTTCTGTGCCTTAAGCTAGGCGCTAAAGGCAATAATTGGTAGCCCTATACAATATTTTATCGGCCAAAAAAAAAAGGGAAGAAGAATATGAGAGACAGGAAGAAAAAGCTTGGGAAATCGAGAGGCCGTGCGCACCAACGCACGGGCAAAGACAACGCGGCAAGTGAGACGAAGGAATGGCGTTGGCTTTCCGCTCGGCCAACGATACCCACGTCCTCGCTCGCCTCGTCTTTTTTTTCCCCTTCCCCTTCCTGATACGCCCACTAAACGGAAAATTATTTGCTGGGTGGGTTGCTCGAGCTTGTTGCCTGTGTACCCTTGCTTTCTGCTGCGAGGCCGGTCAACTCTGCCCGTCGAAAAAGACGCCCGAGCTACCTTTTCACCCTCGAGCCAAGCCGAGCGAGGCGCGCGAAGTTTGCGTGGCGCCTTTTAGAGATCTTCTTGATGTCTTTCCATGCGCCTCGACGACTATTACTACTCTGCGTAGACCTGACGTCTTTTGTGTCCGACGCGACTCCTCCTTTTCTTTTTTCTTTTTTCCGCTCCAGTGCGCGCCCCAACTCCTCCTCGCCCTAACCGCCTCCCCTTCCTTGGACGACGGGAGCGGCGCCACACCCAGATCGCAGATTGGATCGTCTCGTCCCCTCCCCTTTGACCAGCGGAGCGCAAGGCAGGCGACGTCACGAGACGCGGGTCACATCACACTCCCACCGTCCGGCAGCATCCATCCGCTGCCTGCCGACCAGCCTCACTCCCCCCCTCCCCCTCCCCCTCCTCCCCTGGCAGCGCGCCGTACCTTATCTGTTCCTGACGCCACACCCGACCGGACGCCTACCCGATCCCGAACCCGGCAGCCAATTTGCGACTGTGGTTTGCTGGACCGCAACGACTAGTCACGACCTCGGGGCGTTTGCCGGCACTGCCTCTGCTTGCGTGTAATGACGACGACCCCTTGCCCACGTCCGGATCCCTCAAACGCCTAGTGCGTCATCAGGAAAAGCACGCACATAATCGTCAGCTCAGCCACCGTCCGCACCTGCGCCCCCCGCCGCCGCCGCCGCCGTCGTCGTCGTCGTCGTTGTCGTCGCCCCGGTCGGTGTCTCCTCGGGCCGTCCTCGTGCTTGGCTCTGACGGGTGAGTTTTTTATATTTTCTATCTCCTCCTGCTTTCCTTCTTTGCTCTGTTTCCATTTTCCTCGCCGAGATCACGGCGAGGGTCGCTGCCTGCTCGCTGGGCTGGCAGGAGCCAATGATCGGATATAAGGAGCCTGAAGAGCCCAGTGAGAGATGGAGAGGAAGGCAAACGAAAAAGAGAGAGAGAGAGAGAGAGAGAGAAAGAGAGAGAGAGAGAGAGGAAAAGAGAGCGGTGGACAGAGTCAGGTTCCCCTCCAACCTTGGCTCGAGCGCTCGCTAGCTGTCTTTTGTCAAAGTCAGCGTTTTGCTAACCTTAACTAAAACGGCCTTTGATTGACAGTCATCAGGCCCTGCCTTTCCCCCTTTCTTTCCTCCTCCTCCTCCTCCTCCTCCTCCTCCTCCTCCTCCTTCTCCTCATCTACAACAACGACGATACACGCAAGAGAGAGTGAGAGCCGGCTCTCCTTTCTACTCTCAGCGCGACAGAGGCATCATCGTCCTGCTCGTCTTCCCCCTCCCCTTTTTCTTCTTCTTCTTCTCCTTCTCCTTCTTCTCCCGACGGCGTTTACCGCTAGTGACGACCTTGCCGCCTCGCTTCATCCCATAATTCCACTCCAGCTCTCCCTTCTTCGGCCCTTCCGACCCTCTTCTTTTCCTCTCTCTCTCTCTCTCTGCTTGCAACTCTCGCCTCGCCTTTGGGCGGTCTGGGTCCCGGCGGCCATGAGCAACGAGGCAGAAAGCACCTACCATGGCTACATGTGAGTCATATATGCTCTTCCAGATCTGGGCGAGAGCAACGTGCACTGACGAAGCCGATCTGTAAACACACACACACAGCTCCTCGACGCACGATGCACTGCTCGTGTTTGAGTGTGTGCGGAGGGGCGTCATGCCAAAAATTAAGCGGAGGCTACGCGACGACGAGCGAAAGCTCATCCGGAGCGGCCAGGTCTTTGTCTTTGATGAGCGAGAGAGCGGGATAAAGCGTTGGACCGACGGCTTGCTCTGGAGCCCTAGCAGGATCCTGATGAACTTTCTCGTGAGTTGGTCGATTAGAGAAGAAATCACCACTGCCTTGGAGCTCCGGTTTGCCCAAGCGCGTCTGCCATCGACGCGCTGCCGGCTCTGTGCCGTGCCATGTCCTTTTTGCTTGCTGTCCCTGCTTCAGTCTAGTCCAGCATCACTTACGAGACCATCTCGCGCATGCTAGATCTACCGCCAAATCGACAAGAGACAGGCGGCAACGAGGGCAGCAGCTGAGTCGTCGAGCTTCCACCAGTACAGCGTGACAGGCAACACCAACACGAATACAATTGATGCTTCGTTTGCCGACGCATACGGACCAAGCTCCTCGCGCCTCCGCTCCGCAAGCAGCGCCTCGGACTCGGCCACCATGTGGCGCAGGCAGGACGATGCCCAGGCCGAGCGCAATCTCGTGGGCAGCCTCACGTCCAGCTACCCCTTTGCCAAAGGCGGTCTCTGCAAAAAGGTGCTTTCCTCCTCCTCCGCGGCCTCTAAGTAGGATGTATGCGTCGCCATTAGTTCAGTCACTGACCCCACGCATTCAACCCCTGCAGACCATCTCGATCCAGATCGACGGATCCACCCACCACCTCATCTCGTACTACACCGTCGACGATGTCCGGTCCGGTCGACTAAGGACGCCCTCGTCGCTGCCAGAGATTGCCTCGCTCTCCATTGCTCCTTCCCTCCTCGCAAAGACGTCGTTTCGATTTCCACCGGCCGTGTCCATTGGTCCCGATGGTGTGCCCCGTTTCCGAGCAGAGGAGATGGAGTCTTCCTCATCCTCGAACCCTTCCTCGCCCCACCTCATTCACCACCACGACTCCAGCGGCGAAGGGACGAGCTCGGGCAGCGGAAGCGAGTCGCGAAGAGGAGGCGGCGCAGGTGGGGGGCTAGGTGCATTATCAGGGGCGGGTGCAGGAACAGGTGCAGGAGGCAGTCATCGAAGGAGAGGAGGTGGACGCGGTGCAGCTTCGTCGACCTCCTCGGGGCGACATGCCCCACTAGCACACCAGGTCGGAGGCTCAGGCGCCTTTGTACCCTCGAGACGATCTTCGGAATTTAGCCTGTCGCCCGCCACGCACCGCTATGAACCGTATGGCTACCCTGGCTTTGCTTCGTCCCAGAGCAGCAACCACCACCTCGCCAGGCCTATGACGTCTTCCTCTTCCATGTCGATGATGAACTTTGCCTCTGCTTTTCCTATGCAGCCACCCTACACAGCGCCCTCTTCGACGGGTCTGGGTCAGCAACAGCAACAAGAACAGCAGCAGCAGCAGCAGCAGCAATATATGAGCCACTCACACTCTCGTCCCCATCATCAGCACCACCACTCTGCTTCGTCGCCCTTGATCAGCCATGACCCGTTTGCATCGGGACCTTCTCCATGGTTGGGGCCTGCACAGGCGCCCCCGACAGGGCCGCCAGACTTTGGTGCTAGTAGCGCACCGGCAACGGCATCTTCGACGACTGAAGATCTGACGTCGCTCAATCTCGGTGGTCTTGCCGCCTTCTCGGCGGTTGACGAGTCGCAGCAACAGCCGCCGCCACAACAACAGCAATTACATCGGCATTCGCTCGATTATGCACAAGAGCAGCAGCAGCAGCAGTCGGTGTGGCCGAGTCAGCAAGGCGTCTCTTCCTTACTAGCTGACGACAGCCTGAGTGTGTTGAGGCAGCCTGCAACCGCGGGGGTCGTCTATGTCGCCAACAACGGCAGTGGCAGCAATGACTCGGCGTGGTCCCAGCAGCAGCCGCAGTCAGACCCCCTTGCTCAGCCGATGGGGGGCGTCAGAGCAGGCATGAGCCAAGATGCCTACAGCTTGCCCATGGATTCGTCCATCACCCACCAGCAGCAGCATTCTTCTTCGGCCGACGGCCAATACCACTTTCCTCCTTTTGCAGCGCCCTCCTCATCGCTCTCCTCGATTGCATTCACAGGCCAACAACAGCAGGCGGAACCGGAAGAGCATCAGCATCAGCATCAGCAACAGCAACAGCAGCAGCCGATGCCGGTTCAATTACATTCAGCAGCGCAGGCAAGACGATTTCAGGGAGGCCACGCTCAGCAGTCGCCGCTTCCACAAGACTTGTCGACATCTTCACCGACGTCGGCCGCGTTGGGCACCATCTTTCTCCAGAAACCACCAGGTAACCATCGTCAACATCACTAGGAACCCGCACAAACGCATACGCACACTTTCATCAAAGACGCACACACAACACGCATACCAGTTTCTCGCTCGGCTGTCGCAAATGGGGTATTTCTCTCGTCTCTTTGTCACCGTCAATCATCAACCGGGTCCCCAGTTTCTCTGTTGTTCCCCAAAACCCCTTTTCCCCTACCCCTTCCAACCCTTTGCTCTTCATGCCTTTCCGCCCCTGACGCCAGAGGGCGGTCCATGTGTCTCCTCCAAGAGGCCCATGCAGAATTCTCTTACACATGATCTTCTCCCTTTCTGCCTCTCCTCTTTGCTTTCTCCCTCGACTGGCCCTCTTGCGCCGTCGCCGGTCTCATGTTACATGTCCTGCAGCCTTAAGTACTACCTTACTCCTTCGCCCGCATGTCATTAGTAGCTACCGTAACTTTTCAAGCCAGGAAAAGAGAATCTCCCGACTTTTTTTTTTTTTTTTTTCCTTTGGCCGAAGAAACGAGCGGTAATAATACACAATCTCCCGTGGCTTGTCGTGCTCATGATGTTTCCTTGTACATTTTAATGGCTGCAAGAGAGTGGCAAAAGCATAGAGAGAGGTCAGTGAGGTAGAATGGAAAGAGGGGCAACTTGTGACCGTGCTCACTCTTGTCTGCGCCGCCCGTGATGAGCCGTGAGCCCGTATGGTCAAAGGTGGAGCAAAAGATGCCCGCTTCTGCATCGAGGGAGCCCGGCTGGGGGACATCTTCGCCCGACTGGAACGGCACGGCCGTGTCGTAATCAAAGAATCTAAATGTGCCATTGTCGGCGCCGGAAAAAAGGACGCCATCGGCATTGACGCTGAGCGTGTTGACGATGGAGTCGTGTGTGGCATTGTTGAGGAGGGTGCCCTCGGGAAAACGCCAGGTCTTGATGTTGCGTCCGCCAGCAGAACCAGAGGCAAAGGAGAAGTCGCGCGGGTGCAGCGCAAGGGCCCGGACCGACTTTTTGTGGTGCGTGAGTGTAGTGAGCGACTTGCCCGCGGCCAGATCCCACAGGCGCACCGTTGAGTCCATGCTGCCCGTGATGACTTGCGGATCGCTTTCCTGGCACTGCACATTGGCAATGGTGCCGCGATGGCCGGCGAGGACGTGGATCTGAGCCTTGGTGCGCATGTCCCAGACGCGCGCCACGGCATCTCGGCCCGCGGTGACGAGGATGTCGAGAGTGGGATGGAGGGCCAGCGAATAGATGCCCGAGAGAGAGCCATGGTACTGCCGTATGACCTTGTTGGTTTCCAGGTCCCAACACTTGACCATTTTGTCCTCGCCACAGGAAAAGAGGTATGGGTGCCGAGACGACACGGCCAAGCCTCGCACCGTCGAGATGTGGCCGGTGAGCGAGAGCTTGAGCTCGCCCGAAGCCAGGTCCCAGATCTGAGAGACATGATTTATCAGCAACCCTTCCTTTTCCGTGCTCGCCTGCCACAAGCCAACGTAGAGGATCTCACCTTGATCATTCGATCACCCGCACCCGTTGCGAACCATTTGTTGCCCGGCTCCACCGCCACACACCGGACCCATCCAAGGTGTCCGCTGATGACCCTCGATAGCTTCCACTGAGGATGGTAGGATGGTTGCGCCGCTCGACTGGCCGCATCGCGCTTGCGGATCAGGGCATTGGACAGCGTGCTTCCTCCACCTCGATTCGACATACCGCCGGCCTCGTGGTCCGGCCTCATGGATCGCCGGAGCGTTACCAGCTGCCCGTTTGCTGCTGTCGATTCCGCCGCCGATGACGAGGTTGGAGTGTTTACATTCCCGCGAGCAGCTCGATCGAGATCGTCAATGTAGCTACCCGTCAAGGTCCCGCTTGACTCGTCCGCCGTTGCCTTTCGCTTCTGCCCTGCTGCTCCTGGTCTCGAAGGACCCACACCAGCCTGCTGCGCTAAGAGGGCCTGAGGTAGTGTCTGCGCGTCCTTGTACTCCGAGGCAATCTTGGACGCCAGACGTTCTTTGACGATGCTCTCGTACCCTCCCGCGGAGTACAGAGATGAGGATGACGAGGACGAGGACGATGCAGAAGGAGACAGGGGATCCTCGCCTGCATCTGGTACAGACGAGAAAAGCAATCTTGTCCTCTGGGAAGAACGCCTTGCCAGATCCGCAACGGAGGGAAGCTTCGAGGTCGAAACTGACCCCTCCGCAACATTGTGAGACGCTGCCGTTGTTGTCATGATCGTGTGCGGGTGGATGACTTGCGATCGTTGTCTGAGAAGGTCCTTGCAAGAATTACCGGTACAAGATCGTCGCAACTTATTTGTTCACGTGATTTTCGCTCCATTCAGTAGGCTCCGGTCTGGGTCGCCCGACAAGCAGAGGAGCTCATCACCGATCACCACCGACCACGACTGGGCCCGACGATTGGCGCGAACAATGGCCTACCTGACCGAGGCCGAGATCAGAGAGCTCGTCAAAGGGCTCTCCTCGGCCATGGGGGAAAATAGACATGCGGTGAGGCGGCCACCGTGACTGTGTCCGGCCACGAAAGCTGACAGACCTTGTGATCGCGGACGGGCTGTAGGATTCAAAGGCGATTCTCACGAAGCTACAAAATGGTGTGCGACCGACGGAGGAGATCATCAGGGTGGGAAATTTCTCGTAAAATGGGGAAGGAGTATGTACTGACTCTGCTGCCCCGGTCGTGGGCATTGTGGATGCTGTACAGGCTACAAAGGTTGGACAGGCGGTGGCAAAGCTTCGGACGTGTGAGGACAAGTCGGTGGTGGCTCTATCGAAAGAGATAGTTCGGACTTGGAGATCGAAGGTTGATTCGCAAAGAGTGGCTGCAAAGAAGAAAGACTGTGAGGTGTTACGGGAATGTTTGACAGCAGCTAAGCTTGGCGAGGAAGCTGACTGGACCATCCTTAGCTCCTAGCAACTCGGCCTCGCCGGCGACGGGCGGGGCTCAATCTCCTGCTACTCCATCATCTTCGACCGGAGGCGGGGGTGCAGCATCTATGTCGGTCTCGCCTGCGAAGAAGGAAGCCTTGGATTGGGAGAAGTTGAAGGACAAGACCCGCAACGCATGTCTGAAGTTCCTGTACGATTCTCTCGAGATCGGCAGCAGTGCAGGTAAATTCTGGTCGGGAAAGAAGCAAGGTATAGGCAATTGAAGTGTCTCCATTCCCTCAGATCCACACTTGATCTTCGAAAGAGCTTTGGCCGTCGAAGGGGCGACGTTCAAAAAGATTGGTTCGGGCACCGTCAATGGCGAATATCGAACCAAAATTCGAAGCTTGGGCATGAATCTCAAGGACAAGAAGAATCCGGCGCTGAGGTCCAGTGTCATCGATGGCACGATACCCGCGGATAAGTTCATCACCCTCACCGCCGAGGTAAGTCGCTTCTGTCTTTCGTCGGCGTCGTACCTCTCCCAAACGGTAGCTGAATGCAGATCTCGTACAGGAAATGGCGTCGGAGGAGCTCAAAGCGGAGAGGACGGCGTTGCAGATGCAAAATCTTTTCAATGCCAAGGGAGCCGAAGCACAGGAGGCAGAGACAGACGCCTTCGAATGCGGCAAGTGCAAGCAGCGCAAATGTCGCTACTATCAGAAGCAAACGAGGAGTGCAGACGAGCCCATGACAACGTTTGTTACGTGCACAAACTGCAACAACAAGGTAGGTTGGCAGACAGCTTTAACCATACGAAAAGCTGAGCTCTAGCTTACACTTGCTACCTCTCCCCCTTCAACAGTGGAAATTCTGTTAGATCTACGTCATTGTCATCGGCAAATGTCTCGAAAAAGCGCGAGAGGCGTAGAAGCTGTACAACATTGTAGATCTTTCTCGTGGTGCCGACGTCCGGCGCGAGTGGACGTTCAGACTGTGAAAGAAAGAAAGACGGCCCCTTTGTACTACTAGTATTCAGAATACATTTCCTCCCTGTCTCAATTGCTCGCCACAGGCGAGTAGCAAGTGAACCCTACTTCAAAATTAAAAAGATGGCGAAGAAAAGGGCGAAAACTTCAACGTAGCACTTCCAGAATGCTTCCCCTGCAAGGTCGATGCATGTTGCAAATGATGTTCCTGTTGAAGCTGCGGAGTCCCCGTTTGCTGATTTTGGGAGTTTGCTTTCGGAGATGACGCTGGATGCGAGGATTCTGCCAGCGTATGATCGTCGGTCTTTGTCAATGGACTCAATGGCGTACCTTCCACCAGTCCGTGAGGCGTTGCAAAAAAGCTTCGGCTCGTAGACGTGGGAGTCGCGGGTGGGCTCGAGGTAACTCCTCTCCTTCGTCCAGCTTTCGTCGGCTTCGGCGGTGACGGCGTAAGGGTCGACAAATTGTCTTCCACGTCATTCGACCAGGGCGATCTACGCTGTCTTCGTTGGGCTCGATATGCGTGCCCCTGTTCAAGAGCGTCAAGTACTACCGATCTTCCTGACCCATAGCCGACGACCCAGCTCACGTCTCTAGGCCTCTGTTGAACCGGCGCAGGGGGCGATTTGGGCGAAGCTTTGGTAAGCTCTGGCGTTGTTCGGTGGCTTCCTTGGGTATTGCCGAGCAGCCAGGCATCGCTCCCTCGACTGCATGCACTGTCGGCTCGTATGGCATCTGAGGAACGCTGATCCTGAAAAGGTTGCTGTGACTTTCCTCGCGTGGCCGTACGGGCCACTGCGTGTGCCACTGAGAGGCCAACATCGCGATGTTCGTATTCGATCCCGAGCCCAATTGGATGATGCTGTCCGTCGATGACGGTGTTTGTTTTGCACATACTGTCGATCCCTTTGTGTTCCTTTGCCAGAGCTTCGTCGTGTGCAGCGGGCTTTGTGGACGCCTCTCCCCGGCCCAGATGTATCTGTTGAGAGGACGAATCTGCAGTGCCGATGTCTGTAGAGTTGTTCGTAGCCGTGTTGCTTTCGTCTACAGAGGTTCCCTGTAGCACTTCTTGCTCGTTAACGGAGTCCCCCCGCCGATCCCGACTCCCGCTGCTGACAGTGGTACCGTCACAGTCACGCTGCTGTTTTTGTCGGTTGTAGTATCGAAGCCGGACACCTAGGGTAGGCGCATTGTTGCTGCTCGATCGGCCACTGGAGAAGCGGGAAGGTGCATCGACCTTGTAAGGAAAAGCTGAGCGAAACAACATGGATACGATCAAAGGCGAGCCGAAAATAATGATGGCCCAGATTTCCACTGTGTGATAAATCTGAATGGAAGAGTCAGTATACCGCAGGAAGACAAACTTCAATCCCCTCATCAAACTTACATAGCCGATCTTGGATAGTTCGTTGCCATACTCCTAGAGCACAGTGATCAGCGATAGGACAGCTTCTAGGAGGTATACGTCTCACCTCATCGCGTTTGTTTGTCTTGGCGGCTTCAATAACTAGAGCCAAACGAATATCAACATCAGCGTGGGTGGTTCCGTTCTCTCGGGGGCTTTGTAGCTCACCTGTGGCACATAGGTATATGACGACGACAAGAAGAGCCAGCTCAATGCAAAGGAGACATACAATCTGCAGCAAGGTAAAGCGGAAGAAGTTGGCTGCAGAAGTAGAGCGTAAGGCGTCGTAATATAAGGAAGAAGGAAATTACTGCTGTCCTCACCAAGGAGTTCGGTAATTGCCCCGTCTGAAAGCTGTTCCGATGAAGACGCATTCGTCTCCTGATGCTCTTCGCTTCCCTCGTTGGTGCCGCGAGAGGCGCTGTCCACGTCATCCTCATCTGCCACCAATGGACGTATGCCAGCAAAGTACTGGATGAGCCTCGCCCTGCTCGTTTTGAACTTGTTGATGCTCCTTCGCCTCCGCTCCTTGCTGATGTTGACTTTGGTGTTTGGTTGCGTGTGATCCGAAGGTGCTACATCGCGAGGCCGCGCTTGCAACTCGACGGAGGAAAATGATTTTCGCCGAAAGGATGATCTTGCTTCTTGTCGACGAGCACGCAACTCTCTGCTAGCTCTCCAAAGCAGTTTCGTGCCGACAACGAGACTCATGAGGAAGAGAAATGCGAGGAAGCCCGATCCAACGCCAGCCCAGATTGCTGTTGCTTCATAAGAGCGGACGATGTTGACATGCAAGGCTGTGGCGGCCTCAATGGACTCTTGTGTGACTTGAGCCGACGGACTTGCTATGAGCTTGCCTCGAACCAGATACCAGCCATCAATGGCGGCGTTGTAGTGAGAATTGCTGATGATGGCAGGCGGAAAGTATGCAATCAGGAAGGCGAGTGGTAGCCCAAAGAAGCTGCCATGAGATTGTATTCAGCTCCGCTACCAGAAAGGTACTGTCAGGCTGCACCTCCCACTTACAAGACATGCCACCAGAAAGGCGACAACCTCTCCGTTGAAAAGGGCCAGATTAGACAAAGCGAACTCAGATGGGTGAAGCCTGCTAGCCAGAGTGGATAGAGGCGAAGAGCGACAAAGGCCATTATGTTCACCTCCTTGTCGAAGGGCGGAAACAGCCACCTTGTCGACAGTCTGATTGTGAGGAGCGCAAGGAGTGTTAGTAGCGAACAATCAGATGAGATAAATGAGCGAGGGAAAGTCAATCATGCTACGCACCCTCGAAATACAGCATCAAGTACGTAGAAGATGGCAGCCTGCTCCCGTCAATCGATGTCAGCGCTCATAAAAGGAACACATTTTACCATTTATATAATCACCAGGAAGACGAGTGAATCGACAGCGTTAGGACAGATGATCCGACCGTTAGGCAGCTGGACGACTCGGAAAAGCCAGAAGCGTCCAGACCTGAAGAGGCGGACGAAGAGAAGGACAGAAACGACGATGATGACGGCTTTCAAAGCGATGTAGAACCATGTTTGGCTTTGCGGATGGGTAGAGGCGACAGTCAGCATACGCTGGTACTTAGGTAAGACCAGACGACTTACGCGAGCAAAGAATGAGGGACGCCGTGCAAGAGCAGAGGTTCCGCCCACTCCAGCAAGGCTTCGTTGTCTCGCAGTGCTGATTGAGGGATCGGCGCCAGGCCCTGTGGGTCAGACATCTTCAAAAGATCGGCACTTCTCTCCTCCTTAGGTGTGGGCTCCTCTCATCAACGTTTGGTGGCACAGGAGAGATGGAAAGAACCTTTTGGTCGTGTGAGACGACTCATCAGAGCTCAGCACCTGTTTGGCGGGATAAGAAGCGAGACTTGTGAGCTTGTGATGATGGATTGACAGGCAATTTTATATTTCTCAACAGCAGGTGGCAAACATCAGGGACGAAGCTGAGAGGAGGTGGGGAAGTGGAAGCATGCATAAAGTGATAAATTAATAGCCTGGAGTAATCGCAGATACAGCAGGGCTCAAACACCAGGCCTGGATGGAAGAGGAAGATTGAGTGCTTGCATTGCCATTGTTTCCCGCTAGCTTGGTTGTTGTCTTTCACCGCAGGCAGGGCTAGTCAGAGCTAGAGGATCCCGATGTGCACCACGGCTTCGCATAGATGCAGACAAGTAAATTCCCAATTTTATTAGTATCGCCTGACTCGGCCGGCCTGAATCGTTGTGGGCAACACCTGTCGGCCTGGCCGCGGTCGTACTTATTGGCCTTGAAGGCAGGGAATGCAGAAGCAGGGTCGTGAAACCCTGGAATACAGAAGGTGGGGTCAGTAAAATCACAAACAAAGGAATAAAAGGCCGGTGTTCCGATTCAACCGGCAGTTTGAAAAGAGCGCAGTATTCAAAAGGATGCTTCCATTTGCTACTTGGGCAGCGAGGAGCAGAGCAGATCCAAGCGTTACTAATTTCGCTTCAACCAAGTGAGAACATAAATGCCTTGCTCGCTAGCGTTCTTCGGGACCGCTACGCTTGAGCCTCCTCTTGTTTTGTCGATAGGGCCAGCTTGCAGTCGCGACCGTGTCCATACAGCGCAGCCAACATCTGGCAGACAGATCCGCTGACGTGAAAGGGAGGGCAGTCTTACTTACACCCGTCGCGTGTAGTCGGAAAGCGAGCAAGGACTGATAGACCCACAGCCAATCAAGGCAGCAGAATCAATAAAAAGGGTCACTCTTTTCGCCAATGACCATCGGCACGGCGTCGATTGGATCAAATCGACGATGTTAAAGAGCACTTGAGTTGTGGTAGGTAGTTGTTAGATCGAGCTCGCCCGAGGCTGTTTCCGCGTTAGAGGTCGGATTGACAGAAATAAGAGTAGCGCCAATTGAATGTGAGGTCATGCGCACAAAGGAAGGGTGCAGACCAGCGATCTGGCACTACTATCCCAATTACCACCTGGCTAGCTGCATGACAAGCGAGCCAAAGATGAGAACGGGAGCTGCCGAATTGCGTCTCCGAATTCGAAACGGGGAGCTCGTCGTGGCGCCCGGCGTCTTCGATGGAATATCCATCAGGATGGCTCTCAAGGTGTGTGTGCCGTGATACAAGCAGCCCAAGCTAGTGTCTTCCTTTCCTTACATGTCGACATCATGACAGACGGGGCACAAGGGTGAGTGGATGAGAGAAAACGTAGAAACTTTGCTGAAAACGAGCCCGTCATGTAGCCCTGTACGTTACAGGAGCGGGCACCTCTGCTTCCTTTCTGGGTCGCGCCGATCTCGGATTTCTTTCGGCAAGGGACGTGGTCCATGTCGGTTCCCTCGCTAGCCAGCTTGCTGGACCGCAGGTGCCCGTCATCTGCGACGCTGATACGGGCTTTGGAGGAGCTCCCCAAGTCGCGCGGACGGTGCAGGAGTACTGGAGGGCAGGCATTGCGGCATTGCACATCGAGGATCAGGTTGCGACAAAGAGATGCGGACACCTCGACTCTAAGCAGCTGGTCGGCCAGGACGACTTCATTGCGAGGATCAAGGCGGCAAGCCATGCGAGGGACCAGCTGTGCAATGCAGACGTTCAAGATCGCATCGTCGTCATTGCGAGGACTGATGCGCTAGCGGGGCTTGGGCTCGACGAGGCGGTCTCTCGGCTGAAGATGGCCAGAGACGCCGGCGCAGATGTAGGTTTCTTAGAAGGCATGACGACCGATGCAGAGGTCCATCGCGCGAGATCGTTGCTCAAAGACTGGCCCCTGCTCGCAAATTGCGTCACGGGCGGCAAAAGCCCCCTCTGGACGGCCAGCGATTGCAAGGAGCTGGGATTCTCCATCGCAATCTTTCCCACCGCAGGCCTCTTTCCCGCAGCGCGAGCACTGCAACATTCCTATGCCCATCTGTTGAGCACGGGAATCGGTGCAGAAGCGGCCACTGATGAAAGTAGGAGCGTCGACGTGGGTGGGGCCGATCCGAGAGGCCTTCGAAACTTCTTTGTGGACATGGGCCTTGAAGACGAAGTCGCTCTAGATCGCCTCGCCGCGGATGGAACGGGACTTGGGGCAGTATAGATTGCACCTGTCCTCCGAGGGATACTACCCTACCACTCTACTGTACATCCTACTATTGTACTGTACACGCAAGAAAGGGCAATAGATTAAAAGAGAAGAAGAGATGGCCAACCATTGGAGGAAATCCGCTCACGAATCGGTGCGAGCGTAAGCAGATGGAAGAGGGCCTCCCTCGTCTCCGGGCCCTCGAGCAGTGTTCGCATCTTTTGATCCGCCCAGCTTGCGTCCAGGATGATAGCCGTCAAGTGCTGGAGGTGGAGCGAGCCGCAATTGATCAAATCTGCGAGCCTCTGTGGCGTGCCGACGGCCACGGGCGAAAAGTGGGAAGAGAGAAAGGCCTGTTGCTCAGACATCTTGAAGTGGCGCGCAAAGAGCTTGGCCACCGGTGCCCTTTTGTCCCCCTTTTCGGACGCGGCCTTAGATCGGCCCTGGCCCTTCGATTCCATTCCATCCTCCTCATCCTTTCCATCCTTCTTCCCTCTCCCATTTACTGGTGTCAATCGCGGACTGAGCTGCCGGAGCGGTCGCGCGAGATCGGCGGCACGCTGGGCATTGCCAGTCACGACGAGGATGACCACCTGGCCCGGCCCAGAGCCTTGGTCGGCGTGCGTGGCCGACTCGATGGCCTTGGGCATTGCTCCCTCAAGAAATCGAGGAAGCAGTTCCAGCACGCGCTCGACCTCGACAGATGTTGAATCGACAAGCATTTTCTCTGTAGTCGACATCAGCGACTGCACAGCTCAAGAGCTCAGAGGACCATGCTGGACGGCAGGAGAGGAGTTGAGACTCACCTGAGACTCCAATTTCATCGAGCTCGAGCTCCGACAATTTAGCAAAGGCTCGGCAAGACTTGAGCAGCTTTCTCAGGTGGTCTGCCTGGACGTCTGGCGGTCGTTGTGCCAAGGATCCTGGCGGCAGGGCAAGGTTCTCCTTTGCTTTCTGCAGAAGATGCATTACAACGACATCAGCCACGTTGGACGCCCGTACTGCATTCTTCCTGTAAGGAAACTCACCTTTGCCTTTCGAGCCTTGTCCTGCTCTTTTCGCTTCCTTTTTTTGTGTGCTTTCCTCCTCTCCTCCTCCCCCGCCTCCTTCTCCCCCTCTTCCTCGTCGGTGTCGACGCCGGCCTTTTGTCGCTGTTTTCCTGCCATTCCACTGCTCCCTCTTCGGCGATCCTGCGATGCGTCAGAAACGCTTTCTATGTCTGAGCCGACAAAGTCATCCTCGAGGGCGTCGGCCATGCTGCCTGTGTGCAGCGACCAGAGAGAAGCGAATATTGAGAAGACGTGGAGAGAGAAGAAATTTAGTCTAAAAAATAAAGTAAAAAATAAATAAATAAAAATCGAAAGGAAAGCGTCTGCACGGAAAAATAGCCCGACAGCGCCAAAAGAAGAAGGGAAAAAGAGCAGCGCGGCACGACATCCACTGACCGCTCCGCGTGCCTTGTTGTCCTGCTACTCTAATCTCTTCCAGCTGGATCAATAAGAAAGGCCCGCTTCCGTTCGAAAGTTCCCTTGTCTTTGTCCACCAGGACCCAGGTAACGTCACTTAAGGACGACGCCTGAATCTCGTCCGTCCTGCAACGCGGACGACAACGTGTACATCACGTGACCCCTCAAGGGGCGCAACGACGAGGACTACCGGTACGACGTGCCGAAGATGATCTGATGACGATCATGCGCAGGCCCAGGCACGCAGTTAGCGACCACAGTCATCGGGACGACGAGACTCTTGCCAATGGTAGCGGCCATCCATCGAGCCCACCAGGGAGCAGGAGAAAGACGATTCGGCTGACCCGAGGTGCAGGTCGAGGTGCTGGGAGCAGGTCCTCGGACCTGGTCGCGTCGCAGGCGCCTTCGATTTCCTCCAAGGGAGAGGGAAGCAGCTCGATAAGGCCGGCTCCTCAAGAGCAAGGGGCAGAAGGGCTAAGCAAGGAGGAGAAGGAGAAGCAGGAGAGAAGAGAGAGGAACATGGTCGAGGGCTGGAAGGAAGAATACTACGACAGTGAGTGGGCTGGTGGCATCTGTGCCCTTTGCAGAGGAGCCCCTTCTTTCTTTAACGCCTCTTTTCTCAACAGTTGTCGAGCAGCTGCCTCTGGAGCTGCAGAGGTCCTTTTCACTCATGCGAGAACTCGAGCACAATGTCCAGCGTGAGTTCGGTACGCCACTTGCCTCCTCGTCCTCTTGTTCCAGGTGCTCATACATTGATGCGCATTCTTTTCGTGTTGTCTACGAAAGAGAAAATCGCCACGCTCACCTCGCTAACAAAAGAGTACCGCGATGCAAGGCTAGCGCTACGCACCCACGTCTCTCCAAACGATGCCAAGGCCAAGGGAAAGCAGGCAGCATACGACATGGATGGTCAGGGTGACGAGAGAGAGGGCGCATACATGAAGCCAAATGGCACTGTGTCGCCTTCACCTCGTCCGAGCAAGCGGCAGCGGCTGGCGATGCTCTCGGCCATTTCGAGCGCCACCTCGGGCGCGATTCGGGCCGCCGAGGAGAAAGTGGGTCTTGCCGTGACAGCGTACGAGTGGGTGGATCGCCACATTCGAAGGCTGGACAGTGACTTGCAAAAGAGCGAGAGCAGCCTGCTGCTGGGTCTGCGTGCGGGCACAGAGGCCAGCAGAGGTGTCCGAGACGCTCTTGGCATACTCGACGAGGCGAAAGTCGGCGAAAGTGATGGCGGCGGCGGCGGCGGCGGCGACTACTACGACGACGACGATGGCAAGGCCGCCGGACGAGGCGATCGTGGTGGCGTTGACGATGACGATAGCGTCGTAGGAGCCCCTGAGGCTGCTGTCATGGTTTTTGGCAGGGCAGGTCGAAAATACGCTAGGAGCAGTGCCGAGGCTGGCGCTGCAGCTGTCAACCGCAGCCGTGGTGCTCGTCCTCAAGACACCACACTGAAGACGGCCGTAAAGAAAAAGGCGACGGCGGCACTGGCACGTAATGACGGCTCGCCTGGAGCGATCATGGTGCCGGACATGGCCATTGATCCAAATGAGCCGCGGTACTGCTACTGCAATCAGGTGTCGTACGGCGATGTGAGTTGAATTGCTTTCTCGGCCTGCTTGCTTACTTACAGGCAAGGCGCACCAATCGCTTGTGGGACTGACATTGGCCTCGAATCTCTTTGAAAGATGGTGGCCTGCGACCACGAAGACTGTCCTCGCGAATGGTTTCACTACAGCTGTGTGGGCCTGTCGAACCCGCCAAAGGGCAAGTGGTACTGCCTCTTCTGCACACCTCCTGGCTTCAGAGGATCGGGGTCCATTCCGCCCCATGCACCCTGCGTACCAGCGGGATATAAGGCTGGAGCCCCCTTCATCCAAGGATCCGCATCGTCCCAGCAACACGGCGGCAGCCAACACAAGAGGAAGCGATGACGAAGACGACTTATCTCTCTCTTTTTTTCTCGGTCTTTCCTCGCATTGTATCTTCTACTGATCATTTTCATGTCTTCGGACTGGTCAATTCTACAGAAGTTGGCTTCTAGAGTCTTTGTTCGAATGCTCGTCTTTGGTTCTATCCGATAGGGGAGGTGGAAAGCTGTTGGATGTGCTGCTCTGCAGGGACAGATCAGGCTAAATTCGTAATTGGCACCCAGTGTCTCTCGTTGCCATTTGGACTCACTGCCGCGCCGACGACGAAAGTTGCAAGACTGTTGCAGGACGCGGCGTCTGGGGTTTTCTAGACGCTCTCAGCAGCGCGGATGACCTTTTGAGCTTCTCCCTGGGAGACGACACTGCCGACGGCGAGAACTTCGTCGAAGCTCGGCTGGACATCTACACCTGCATCCTTGGTGGCCGACGCCGTCGAGGCAGAAGGCGTCATGCCCGTCTGTCCATTGACCTTGCTGGCCGTAGGCATCATCGCTACGCGCTTGCCAGAAGACGACGCGGCGGCGCTGTTCACAGTGGATGCCACGGTAGAAGTGGCGGCTGTAGCCTGCGTGGGCGCAGCCTGGCGGACGAGCGGGCTCGTTGCAAAGGTGCGGAATGAGACGAAACGATTCATGGTGTCTATCGTGAAAGTGTGATGAAAGAAGCCCGTATACTGTCGACTTTCTTTGTGAGAGTGAGAGCTGAGCTTTTGATGTTTGGTGGCGTGCTGAAGCTTGATGGGTCGTGGAGAGAGAGAGACCGTCGGTCGGTGAGTCAGTCGTTCCGTCACTTGAGGCGGCCTCCCTCGCTCTCCATTCGTTGGGGTCGACTTGATTTCTGTCTCGACGGACGAACCAACGCGACTGGAATTTTGAGCACGGGCCACGCAAGTAAAAAATGTGCTTATCTTGTGTTGAGCTGATGTCGCGTGGCCTGAAAGTCAGCATCGGGCCTGGTAACCTGTGTTCATGCAGGCATGGGAAGAACTCGATCCGGGGTTGAGGTCTCACTAGCCATCTATTTGATTTTTTGAGGAACACGGTACGGGCTAGGATCACCGTGTCCTTCTTTCATTTGAGTGAAAAGGAGGCAAGAGGATGACTAACTCCAATGACAGAGTCTGTGGAATGAGGTGCATATATGCACGCGAAAAGCACACGAACACACAGAGACCGAGACCGAGAGAAGAGGGAAATGCAAACGGATGTGCTGCAAAACTCTAAGCCGCGATATTGGAGGCGGCCCCGAGGGAAAAGTTCCGGCAATTGGCGTGCATTGGTTGGAGGGGATTGTCTGGAAATGTATCGGATACTCAGAACAACGGCAGAACTTCACTTAGTGATGAGTCGAAGCAGAGCAGCGGGG